>NC_060261.1:7720754-8325981 GCF_021901455.1 Neodiprion lecontei
AGAGAGAGCGCGAAAGGGTAAAGACATGGAAAAAAGAATAGTTAGAGAAATGAGTTGAAAACAAAAAAAAAAAAGAAAACTGAGAATACGCATGCAGCATCGAAAGGGCGTGCATGGATATCGCTGACGAATGACAGGCATCCGATGCACGCGAGGTAAATACGTATGATGTTGATCCGCGGTTGAGCGTAAATGAAGAGAATTTCTTTCAGTGGGGTTTCAAAATAAACGCAATATTTAAGTGTACACGTAATGAGAGTATCCCTCGTGTTGCGTATAATAATTCTAATAACCGAGTCTTTCGCATAATCGGCAGTTTCGATTACCGATAAACGTCGATCGCGGTGACATAATTCATCCGATTCAAATATTCGAAGCGGAGAAACGCGTTCAGCGGCATGTAAAGTCGTAATTGCGATTCAGATCTGCACGCGTTAAATCGTCTCGGCGTTGTCCGAACGAATTAGGAACTGCGTCGAAGCTCCGGAGGGAGATTCCGTCGCTGATAAAACGATCTCCCTCGGCATTTTTTTTTTCTTTTATCCTCGAAAAAACGATAGTAAAAGTAAAAAGGGATTCCCTGCGGGGCGAGAGCAGCCTTGTAACGTAGGAAATGTTTGCCATGCATAAATCGAAAAGCGTGAACATATCGAGGCTGTATAACTCAGATTACAACGCCTCGCTCCGATACGGCGAATTACCATCGAGTGCGGCTCCTCGAACCTCAAGATTATCCGATGTGACCAGTAAATTGCAGCTTTTCTCATGCTGCAGTGTTTTGAAATGCGTCTATGCGCGACTTTATCAAAATTTGTACTGCGCTGAGAGAAAGCTTTGTGCTTTTTTAAAAAAAAATTAATTCGTAGACATATTTTGTAGAAAATTTTCTCGTGGGCATACAGTATTTTGCTGCAAGTACCAAAATTGATGAAATAATTGTTTCAAAATCGCGAGCAAATTTAATTTAATAAAATATGTACTTATAAATACGAAATCTCGAGTTTGATTTGGCAAGTTTAACGAAACTTTCTTCGCGGTATTATCAAAATACTGAATACACTCTGGTAGATTCAACTGAATCGCTTCGTGCTGTTCGCTAAATCTATTCGGTGGATGAAGATTAGTCGAATTTAGGAAATCACGTGATTACCGCTATCAAATAATATGTTACATCGTAAAGCTGCAACATTCTTTGTCGAAATAGCAAAATACTCTCTGCGACGCGGTAAAAATCCTTTCTCGCAAGGGAAGATAAGACGAGCGGTTAATGGGAAGGGATCCAGGGATCTGTCTAGTATTGTCAGCAGAACTAAATCATTCGTGGTCCGATACCATTTAATCGGCCTGTCGATTCCAATTGGCATATTTCTTTGTCGTTACGTGACGCGGAACTTGATTCGTGTAGCATAAATTAAAATCAAACGACAATTTTTTCAAGTCACAACAATTAAACATTCGTCTTTCAATCCTTACGAAATGATTTCACCGTTTATATTTGATTTCGCAATCGCAGCATAATAATCTGTGGGAATGTGGTGTTAAATTTGTTGTTAGACTTACTCAAACATTTTATTTTCCGCGTACTATAAAGTCAACCAAACTTTTTGGTTGTATGAAAATATTGTCTGTTCCGATGTATATTTTGTTCGCAGGACCAAATTTTGGTCATTACGAGAAATTTTTCCCCGACTATTAAACCGAACAGCATTTAATTTCTACAGTTTTCAGTATAGTTTAATTATTCACATGTACATGCTGCGTGTGAATTCATTCCACAGATTACAAATGCAGATTAATGCCTGTAAATTAATTCGCTAGTATGTACATATAATGAGAATTTTTGAAACTCTGATCAACGCAATCGTTGCTCATCGTTTTCTCCCTACACTCTTTTCCTTCTCGCGCCTCAATTACGACAATTTAATCTTTTCTTAAATTTCTTGTTCATCCCTTTCCATTCTTGTTCATCATTTTTGACGATCGTTAATTTGTTACGTTGTCTTTTCCGTGTCACCTGATATTTCAAACTTGTTACATATTTTTTTTTTTTTTTACTCAATTTGAAGTAAGAAATTTCTCTTATAACGATATGCGAACAATCGTTAAATTCGTCACGCGTTGTGTGTTCTTCCCTTCTTTGTTCAACAATACATACCCGATACTCGTGTCGTTTGATTTCTTTTCTTTCTTCGAGCGTGACGTACGTTCCACTCGCAACTAACTGACAAGCTGTATTATATGCCGAAACCTCCTATTATCGCTGCTATACTCCTATGATTATGAGGAACGTACCTATAATCGGGTGTGGGTACAGTCCATTCCATAACTTGGCTATAGAAGACAGGAAAAAAGTAAAGAAGACGATACAGAAACGCGACGAAGAAGGTGAGGAGCGGAAAAACTCAGATTGGAAGAAGTACGCTTAATTATTCCCAACTCAAAGACATGGGTATATCTTAGAATTTTAATTAATCGTAGCTCGTTTCGTTCCTATCCGAATTCTTTGCAGATCGTCAAAACTACGAGATTATTTATATATTAATATACAGGAACTGTTTACCAAATGATTTTTACCAAAAATTAATTTCGGGATATTTTTATGCTTACGACATAATTCTAGAACGATAATTCAACTAAACATAATGTTCCAGTAGGTCTACTTTATGTTTGAGTTGTTTGTTACACTTCTGTTAGTAAATATGACGCAATATGTTGTAATTTAAAAATTTAAATAGTCATATTTACATTTACTTTGTACTCTGTACTTTATCTTTCGATACATCAAAGAATGTTCAAATAAATCAAAAAATTTTAGTAGAACTACCGAGAAATTTTTTTCTAACCGTTTTAATATGTAAGTGTCACTGGCTATAGAATTTTGTTAATGAGATTGAACAATTTGACGACTATGTTGTTTGGTTTCTTAAAATTATTTAAAAATAAGCTGTTCCATCTCAGACGCTGCTCTCATCGTTTCTATCGTTCGGCATTATTCAAAATAGGAAAAAGAACAATAAGAAAATTAAAAACATGAGCACAAATTTTTTTTTATTTTTCTCTTTTTAATTTGCAAACGCGCATCAAAGTTTCGATAAAGCATTTCGAGTAGAATATTTTTGAATTTTTGTTTTCCTCGTGAACGGCTTGACTTGTGAACTCTTCATAAAAAAGTACTTCGATAGAATTTTCCCAACTCCAATCGATCAAGAGATCTTCAAAACGACTCAATGTCTATAGGTGAATATCTTTTAACCGGTTAAAGTTAGTAAAATTCCATCTCCGTACTTTTTAATTGAGCGTGAAATTTCCTGTAAGATTCAGTATTCAGATAGTTTGCAAGTCAAGCCGTTTACGAGAAAAAAAAAGATTCAAAAATTTTCCGACCATCTTTAAGTGTTATGTAAAATAGAAAATCGAAAATACAAAATCGCCACCTCTAAATATCAATACCAAGAGCTCATATTTGACTTAAATATTATACTTGATATGCCCTGCCAAAATTTTGATACACGTTTGCAAAAAAAAAAAAATTGATATTTTGTCACTCATTGTCAGTCAGGCGACTGCAGCGTGGTTGTAAAAACCAAATTCACGGGCGATTGAGGAATTTACGTGAATCGCAGGACCTACAGCGGAGCGATTCTCGCGGTTGGATATCCGACGATTCGTGAAATCTCTTGGTAAAGTCCGCAATTAAGAGGCGGCGAGTGATTAGAATCCATTTTTTGCACAATCCGTCGATTTTAACGTCTTTCTCCGTGTGTCGCGGGCCCCTATTTTATCAAATCGCCCGCCCGTGCAGCCTGCGGTTATAAGATTACACGGTTTTTACCGGGCTCGATGATCCGCTTTTGCTCTGGACCTTTGTGTTCGGTTTTTCCCATTTTTTTTTTTTTGTTTTTTTTTTTTATCAACCGCTCAATCTCTTCTCAGCATGCTTCTTTGGCTCTTTGGTAATAATACCATCTTATTCACGCTGTTCACTCGCCTATTGTAATTAGCTACATCACCAAAGCTCATGAGATTGCCCTCAATGTCAAAAAATCACGTTTCGGTTGACCGCGACCTCTTCGTTTTTTTACAAAAAATGTAGTCTCAAACTTTATCGTAGTATAATTCTGTTTTCTCCATTCTTTCCCTTTTTCTTTTTTAACAGAAAAGTTTTGCTTTTGTTTATACAACAACTTTAACTTTTTCATCTCTTCGTTCGCCTTGTTAAGGCTGAATCATCGCCGTACGAGTCGAGTACTTAAAGTACGCTGTGGAAAATTTCATTTGTTACAGTAACTAGAAAAATTGAGTAAAACAGGTATCGTTAAAAAAAAACTGTTTCAATATTGTTGGAATTACGAAATACGAGGCACGCCTAAACCATTTTGTCAGTGTGTTACACTTGCGATACCTCACTTTCTGTACAAATTGCACACGAAATGAACATCTTTTTCAAGTTTCGTGAGGCTAATTATCCGTCCCCGAAGATTGTATGACCTGAAACATTTTCCAGACGTCCGCAGGACGTTTCACGGCAGGCGAATCTCGTTTGCGAATCTCGATGATTACAGGTTTGATCGCGCGTAATTTATACGCATCCAAACAATTCTGCTGACACAACCTTACGATTATTTTATCTCCACCCCGCAATACCCGTCGTCCCCCTGCAAATTGATTCAATATTGTACCCGCCGTTGTACAAATAACGGGATTTTTGAAATGTTAAACAAAATATATACTATACGGTACAGTCAGTTGTCAAATTTTAAGAAAACAGTATCGAAACAATTATTAAAATTATTCGTTGAAGTCTAAAACAGTTTTGTAACAGCAAAAACTGTCGAGATTCAACGTCAAAGATAAAATCAATTTTATTCAATTACGTCTTATCATAACGTGTAATTCTAATTGCAGTTAATTTCAGAGACAGTTCTAAGTAATCGATCGATTTTACTTCACGAAATTAATCGCAGATAAAATCCAAATGCGAATCTTTTTTTCGGTATTCACTTTTTAACTTATAAACACGGACTTTGGACGTAGTGAAAAACATTCCACTCCATGTCACAGACTTAAGTAAGATATCCGTCAGAAAAAATCGCGAATTTTCTGAAGGCATACGATCGGTATAAAAAATTTGGCAAACCTACGATTGCAAAGAGGCATAAAAATAGCCGTAAGATTGCCAATGGAGTAAAAAATTATTCCCGTCACTGGACCAAAATCCAAATTATTTTTCATGGTGGAAAGTAAGCCAGAATCTCATAAGGACGGTTAAAGAATCCGCAGTAGTTCGGCTGCAGTAAAGAGAACCCATAAGACTCGCGCTAATTTTGTATCCATCACCAAAGCCGAAATAAACTGACAAGGAAGTGATATCCCAGGTCGACCTCTCCGATTTGATTTCTTTTGCAATATGTTATAGTCGACTAAAAACCAAGCTACGCGTATTTTTTTATCTTTTTTATCCTTCATAAACATTAAACACTTTAAGGGGGTGAAACCACCCTCAAAAGTAAGGCATGTCAAGTTGCGATTAAGCAGTGCTTCGTTATTTTTAATTGCGAAAATTACATTCTTCATTTCACGTTACGAGAAAACTTTTCCAGTTGGAATATGGTTGAAAAATATTACGTTCTTGTGGTTCAGAGTGCCAAATCAGGCCCTTGATACGCTTTAATGGCGGATAAAAAAAAAAAAAAACATGTGTCGCTTAGTTTTTCGTTTGCCATAACATGTGGCAAAATAAATCAAATCTGAGAGTGTGACCTGGGAGTTCCTTCTCTTCGCTTCCTTGCGAGATCGTTGACCGATGGGCTTTTACAGTTGGACTCCAATTTTCTGCCTTATCTGACCGGCTCTATACCCGGTGAAACAGGGTCTGGTTCTGACCGAATAACCCGACAAGAAACCGTCGAAGAAAAGCTCCGAGTCTAGGACATTTCCTGCACCCCGCCGTTGCCGCGACGCACTTCCTTTTCTGGGTCCGGGTCGACGACGGTGCCATAAAACAAAGCTGGACGAACCTCCGGTCGACGAAGAATCGAATCAGCTTCTTTCTCGATTTCCACGATTTGCTCCGATGATTGTAACCATTAATCTCGCCGTTCGGTTCGCCTGGTTCAGGTTATTCGAGGTCAGACTGACAAGCCAGAGATTAGATCCTCACCGAGGTTGAGGAACCCTGCGTCACGGAGCACCTGATCGAGGCTTGACCGTCGGCCCGTTACAAGCGCAGGCCAAGAAGAAGAGACTTCCTTACCGGGAACCTCGAGACAACCGGGACCAATTATGAACCAGACCCCTCTTATCCAGCTACTCGAATACTCGACGAATGCATGCTTCAATGCATGCACGCGGATTTTCCACCGTTTGTAATACCTGACGTCCTGGGACGTCATCCGTGCATCCTCGGATCAACGGTGACCGCGAAAATTCTGGCTAGATACGCTGTATAAAATTGGTGGTGCTAAAAATGTCCGGTGTGGGCTAGTATAGGACAATTGTTGTTGTTAAATCGGAACTTGAACGTCGGACAGTGTCAGATTGACATCGAATCCGAGATTTCCAAGATAAATATGAGAAAAATGGTATCGTAGAAATTTTATACATTGCTTGGCGAAGCGTGACGGCTACAGACTTCACCTTATTGTTAGAACGTTTAATGACCGACTGACTAGCTGACCGTAATCCTCGTTCAGCTAAGCCTCACCTTCTCCCTCTATACATGTACCTTGCAGTTCCTCGGAATCAAAAATGAATCAAAGTTCGTCAGAGGTGGGAAAAAAAATGATCCACGCATCCTTCCATTCTTCATCTTATTTATTCGAAGGTTGTATATTTCTGAAAGATTAAGTCTTCTTCCAATTTCTTCATCGACGATATAAGTATAAACACTCTGTAATCGGACTCTGTCAAGAAAAAAACAAAAAAACGTGATCCAGTGTTCGATACAAGAATAGCATCGAACGGTGTAAAAATTGAACTTGAAACCGTACTCGAAGACACCTGAGCAATTCAAGCAGCGCGCATTGCATATTGTAAGCCTGCGGTAGCTACCGATCCGATTTTCCTGGAAGTGTAATAAACTCTCTTATTTTTTTTCACGATGCGATTCAATTTCTTAATATCATGCAACTCCCGGCGCGTCTTGAATACCTGCAGGTATATTTTCTCGGAACAAACTGCCCGTAGAATTGACGTGTTACGTGTGCAAAGGAGGTACGTTTTCTGCACGCCCGAAGGAGCGTTGACTTCCGGTGCAAGTACAGTCGAGATCGTGAAATCGATACTGCGAACTGCGCTTAATTGCAGACTCTGGAGAGCTGGAGGTTTGAATGGGCGCGGTTTTGCATCATCGGGTATATAACAGGTACGTCATTCAGTCTCTTTTATACTCTCCCTTTTCTTCGTTCATCTCGCTGCTGCAGTGCTGCAGATATTCACGAGGCAGGGACCAAAGTCGAAGATTGAATGCCTCGATGGTTACAGACAATTTTTGACGTTTGAAAATTCCGCGAAAACATTTCCACAATTTTTCCATTGGCGTAATCATAGATTAATAAGATAGCCGGCATATTCTTTAAACATATACAGAAATGCCGCAAAATTTACCTGCCAGTTGAGGATGGCACGTCGGTTAATGGAACTGTCAACACTTCTCTGACACACTTACTTCTGGCAACGATTTTGACACACGGGGTCAATTTGACCTGGATGTTGCTTCATCCTCAACCCCTTTTAATTAACATCCCGTTGGTCGGATTTTAGTTAAAAAAAATTCACGGATACGCTTCAAACATTGATTAATATATCTGCAAAATTGAAATTGTTAAAATATACAGTTAAACTGATTATAACAATTATTGAAAATTTTCAATTGTGAAAAAGTCAGCATTCATTGAAAAGTTTGTTCGAATCAAAATTACCCGGGGTGTCAACAAAGGGTTATGAACGTAAAACAATTATGAATTCCTACGGTCATCCGGTGATTGCAGGCACGCATTGTTATTTTGCGAACAAGAATTCTGAAACGCCACGCGTTTATTTGCTTGTAGTTATGATGATCGCCGTGTAAAATCTCTCGCCTTAGTGGCACAAAAGAAGCAGCGTAGCTTAAAATGCTAACCGACTTTTCTAAAAAATATAATTAGTCTTTTTCGGGTGTTATAATGTGTTTTTTAAAAAAAACGTGCGTTTTTAATAATATCGCGCTGTCCAAAAAAAAAATGCCCGTTAATTCCAACTTGAAACTACGAAACTTTCGGATCCTGGTAGAACAACTGTTTCATTAAATCGCTGTGAGAATCTTTCAAGCGGCAAAACCGCAAGCGAATCTGAATAAATTATTTGCAATTTTGATGCAATCTTTTGCACGATGTTAAAATTGAATTTATTTCAGAGTTACGAAGATTTACCTTTACAATATAATTTTTTATTCACAAAGATATTACTTTTTTCAGTCAATTTCGAAATCAATCATCGCATTTCACTTGAATTATCAAACAACAACGATACAACGAGAGCTGGATTATTCGGCGTTGTTACTTTCTTCGACGTCTGATTTTCATTTTGAAACACGAATAACGCGATGTTCGACAGTGTTGCAGCGACGCTTCGACGACCGTCGATCATCGAATAGAATCTCGATCCCTCCTCCGATACCGCGTTGTAAGACGCTTAAGGCGATCCAGATATACGCATTAAAATTCTCTACCCGTAGTCTGAATCCGTTCAGAGAAGACCGCGGACCCGACCGCCTCCAAAAAGATATTATTTTATAGCTAAAAAATGCCACGAATATCTTTTAATGGGATTGCGAACATTTTTGCCAGTCTGGCTTCATGCATTTATTACTTTTTGTATTAACTCGATAATGATCGGGGTTAATTTCGAGTTGACAAAAAGTCAAGATACCTACAACCAGCACTTCTGGACTTCACATTTCTGCGCGTGATTCTCATAATCGAAATTCCGCGATAGAAAAAGTAGTCGAAGAATTAATTTCAAGTCTTGATAAAACGTTTATTTCGAAATCAGTTTTTATTGCAGTGATTCTCTTCGTTAAAAAATCAATTCAGGCGATCTGCGTAACGATTTCTCTAATCTTTACGAGTCTGCGATGCAGCGAGAAAGGGAAGATGATAAGAGCAGAAAGGAAAATGGATGCTTAAATAGCCGTGGAGTATCTCCTTGAATCATTAATCATTCCGTAAATAATTCCTCGATATACTCCGCGCTATAAAATTACTTTCCTTAGGCGTCTATATCTGAACAGAGTGTAAAAAAAATTATTAATCACCGTTTTACCAGATGATTCTGCGAGTCGATATCGGTGAATACCCTGAAATATATGCCTCCGTAAAACTCGTCTTGATCTTGATTATCAAAGTCAAATGGGGTCGAAAACTTTGACGATTGTAAAAAATTCTACTCGTCGAGAGGATCAAGCCTCCTAGGAACCACGGATTGCAAGCAACTCGTTCTTACAGACAACGGTCTTTGAACATACCTAAAAAACAAATTGTTGAAATTAGGAAAAAATCGAAATTAATGACGTGTTTTTACTAATTAGGTTCCAACTTGTGGATCAGAGACTCGAAAATCCGTTTGTCGAACTGAGAGATGACGATAATTCACCGAATAATCCAACAATTCGATGGAACGTCGATTTGCGATTTTTTCCTAATTTCATCGATTTTTCGATAAATTCAAAGACTGTTTTTCATAATGACGAATTGCTTGCGACTCATGATTTCTCAAAGACTCTCGATCTTTTCGACGAGTATAATTTTATAGGATCATAAATTTTATTTGAAACCATTTGCACTTGAAAATTGCGCTATTGACCCGGAGAATCATCTCGTGAGATGGCGATTAATAATCTTTTCACAGTCTGTACATTATCTGTACGTATAAATATACATACTTGTATGCACGTAATAATACGTCAAGATAGAACCTTTAATACATACGTATAAACGCATAAACAACGCACACTATACTATGACAGGCAAGATAAACTGCAGCTCGTCGTTTTAATTCAATAAAAAGAAACGAGGTTCTTACCTCATTTCTTGCGTAAAAGCAGTTAGGCTTGTATATTTTCAAAGTTAACAAATAGGTGCCTCAAAATTCAGAAGGACAAAAAGTAGGTAAAAAATTCATTCCTTGCTCAAGTTTCGTCAAACAGAGTTCGACGGTAAACTTACAACGTTTCGTTGTATCTGCCTGCCTGCCTGTCTGATTAATCGTAAGAATAAAATTGGTTAGACGAATCGCGACGTGCGTAAATCAGCGGCCCTAAACGACTTGACGTACGGAAATAAGCTTTAAGAATTTTTCAACGGTACATACTCTTTACAACACGCACCTATATTGTTGTTTTGACAGCGAAATTAGACGTTTCGTTAATCAATGATAGCCTGCACAGGGTCTTGTAACAGGTTGATGAACTTATAGCAGAGTTTGTCCTCTTGACGGTCAAGGTTTTTTTTTCAATGATGCCTATAAGCGTCTTGCGTATAGAAAAACTCCATTCCGCGAAGTAATAATTAAACTATACGACACCTCGATTTGAATATTCGCAAGTGTGCGAGTGAACGAAAACGTGTGGTTGAGTATATAGTTATACGTAGGTGTGTGTGTGTGTGATACGATCTTTTTATTTATTTATTTATTTTTTACACTACGCGGCGATTACCCGAGGCTAATTTATTCTCCTTCGTCTTTCTCTCTTTCTTTCTTTCTTTCTTTCTACGCCTTCTCATTACAGATATAATTCGTTTAGTACAGCATCTATATAAACCTCTTTTATGGCCAATGATTATTCAACGTCGCTTTCGTACCGTACAAGTTATACCTATAGTCGTATCACCCGTGGATAGATATTGCGTTTACCAATTTTATACGCGTTTTTGATAGCTTGGTCAATTTCATGCTCGTACACGTACTACGGTTAAGCCTGTAATACGCTGTTAAGTTGTTTTAGGCACGTGAGAGCATCGGAAGTAATTAATTTGCCTCGTTTCTTCGCCGCACGATTGGTGATGGGTAAAAATATGGAACGATCAGAAAATTAAAGAGACACGATATCGAATTTTTTCAAAGAAGAGAAAACTTAATTTATACAATTTAAAAATGCTCAAAGTAGAAGTATATTATACAAGTATGAGAATAGAAAGGTCAAAAGATGGAATGCCGAACTGTAGAATCGTCAGAATCCCACACGATAATCTATAATCGTATACAGATTCTCGATTTTGCCGTTCTCCGTTTTGACCTTTCCATATTTTGTCACTCTTTATTTCGACTTTCTGTATCAACAATTATCCATACTTGGACTTGATCCACATTTTAAAATTTTATGACCAACATTTTCGCGTCTGTGAAGATTCGATATTCCGGTCCTTCCATCAGTCGACAATCCAAGTTTTTTTTTTTCTTTCACCCCTACCGTATACGATGTGTGCAGTACCGAGCACAAATAAGCTCATGTTCGAGTATCGCGATCAAATACAATAATTAACTTTCACGTACTAGGTTAAAAGTAATATACCAATTGAAAATTTTTCCCATTCCAATTTCAGAATCATACAAATATAGCTCAACAGTCGAAGCCGAGACCTGGAGTTATATTATAGCTATATATAGGATCATAGCTATCAGCGAAAAACTGAGTAACTTTAGTTAAGAACCTTCATTTGCTGTGCACGCGGCGCCTTCCTTCCTCCTTCCTTTTTCCTCTTTCCTCTTTCCTGTTTACCTGTGTTTCCTTTCACGACATCACCTCCGGTCTGTCTCGAGAAGCCATCTCGGCTCGGTACCTACTCATGCATGCATGCACGCCCGTATCCCACTCGGAGATTACCGGCCGCAGTAAGACCTCATGTGAGAACCACAGCTGTACAGTCCTGTCACTGCGAAACGTCTACAGTACATGCAGGATTGGTATAGCTGCTGGTACGTGGTGTACACCAAGCTGCAAGGTGAACAAACTCCGGCGACACCTCCTCGCCTCTTTCCTCCCCCGGTGAAGTGCATGCGCAAGGCAAGAGGTACACCTCAAGTACACAAATCGTCCAACGCATGAAACGAGACGAGGAGGCGTAACTTGGTATTCGGCGCCGGCGATTAGACGAGTTCCAAAACTGGAGGGACCCTCTCACAGTCACGTTTCAATGGGTGCGAGTCAAGGTTCCGAACGATTCCAGTTCGGACAGACCATTTCGGAACGTTCTCCATTGGTGCAATGGTCCATTTCAACTCCGACCATTCGCTATGATGGATATTGGTCTGTCCGAGTTTGGACCATTCGGAATGTTGGATATGGTCTGTCTGAACTTGAACCAGTTAGGATGTTGAGTAATGGTCTCTCTGAACTTTGACCATTCGGAATGTCGGGTGTGGTCTGTTTGAACTTGAACCAATCGAAATGTTGTGTATTGGTGTAATTGTCCGTTTGAAATTAAACCATTCGGAACTTCAGCCAGCACTCGGTGTTGGTTTTCAAAATCTCTAGATTGACACAGAGCTGGATTAATTGGCTTCGAGATGGAATCGATTCTACGATCCTTATTCATCGGTTTAACAATTGGACGTGTGCGAAATTGCTACACTTGACGAACACGGTATTTTAACTAAATCAAAGGAATTCATAAGCTTTTCGGAAAATTGCCAAGTGATCAACTTTACCGAATCAATTTTAAGTATGAAAATCATGTTCCCAGATCAGATCTCTACATACCCGAAGTAATTTATACACCGTTCGTTTCATCGACAGTCTTACATTCCTCAACCCTCGATCCATCTTTCTTTATTTTTCACCTCGTCGCTAACGTTTTTCGACCCTTTCCAAGGAATCACTGCATCCACTTTTTTTCAAATACAGCACGTCACGGCCCGCAGGTCCGGGTATTTTACACGGTCAGACGTTCAAATTAGATGATCGGTCTCCTCGCGGTATAACGATCCATCATTCTGTCAGGATTTGTTTTCCCTGAAAGAGAAACCTTTAGTCAATACCTATCCGTGCACTCCAGTATTTATGCACGTGTGTATAATATTAAATTTCACGGCGACTACCAGGAATATATCAATAACGTTTAATTACGCTCGATGCACGCCGCCGGGTCAATTTATCAGAATCAAGTATATCACTGGAGATAAACCCTACTCTGATTTCTTGTGCGCCACGCAGTAAGAAAAATTACCGTCGCATTCGCTCACTGTTTTATGTGCGAGGCAATTTTTATTTTTCAAGCCACCGAAATTTCAAATATACGCGTAAATAAATTTTTCTTCCAACAGTAAATCGAATTCAATCTAGTAATATTATTTTAGTACCAAACTTTAACAAGAAACTCTGCCAGTTCTTAATTTTCTCAAAAATCGTAACAAATCCCGCAAGAATGTTTTTTTTTTTTTTCTCGCGTGAACGACGTGCAGTAAAGATTGATTGAATAATTAAAAACATTTGGCAAAATGAGCCAATATTTAAATTTCTACCGTATTTACTATGCATTCGAATCGAGCTCATGCCTTCGGTAAATGAATTATTTTATCGCAAGCTCATCGTGCACCGTACGGTTATATCATAACACGCGTGTGCAGTGCGTACATATGACTGTATTAAAAAAACTTCTTCGTCGCTGCAAGACGTCTAAACGGGAGACAAGCAGCGGCAGCGGCATAAACGCACGTCACGTGTTGCAAGATACACGCGTGATCATCTACATATAGGTCCTCGTTCGGTATCAGGATGTCATGTATAATATAGTTACACCCGGCATCTTCCGCGTTCTCTTTGCAAAAGCTGTGCGGCAATGATCCGCAAGAATATCTCTCACGGTACGCGAGAACTTTGCGTACACATATGTATATGACGTGTGTAGACATCGGATGAAGGTACATTACATATACGTACGGACGAGGTACGCGCTGCATGAGTATAATGGAAGGTTGTTTTGAAATAAAAGCAAAAATTCGCCACGGATACTAGGCTGCGTAAGACGTACAGACAGCGAACCATTGGCTATGGGGTCCGCGGTATTAAACCACCTCCAGTTTCGCCGTTGCGAGTTCTGCACGCCGCTTGCAAAATTGTAGAACCGTGCATTTGCGTGCCGGGCCCAATTCTCCCCGGGGCGTCCGAGTCGAATTTTGATATTCACTTAAGGTGGTTCGTTACATCCTCAAAAATCGCCGTCAATACCTATAGCTGTATAAAATTGGCAATGAATCAACGGGTCAACTTCCTCCCCTTTCATCCCTCTCTCTGTTTTCAGTTTCAGGCTCTCTCTGCTGACGTTGATGGTTTTCGTGGGCCCGACCGCTGTGCGAGTCGCGGGTTCACCGGCGGGCGATAAAACCGGGGGATTCGAAACGGTCCACACGAGCAACGCGGCCCTTCTCAACAGACTGGGCCTTTCGCCGCTCCGGATACCGCAAGGGCATCACAAGAAGCGTTTGGCGGGCCCCGAGCCCCCGCCAAAAACTGGGCCCCAGAGTCCCCACCACTCGAGCTACGGACGTAGGCACGGAGGGCACGGGGACAGCCACATATACGTTGTGAAGTTGCCCCCGAGTCTGCCCTACTACGCGATAACGAAGCCACACAAGTCGATCGGGTCGAACGTCGAGGCGGATTTCGGTGGGGTGGGAAAAAATTACAACCCCGTGGGTTTTCACAGCAACGGTAAGCCCGGAAGTATTTATCACTGGAATTTACCGATGATGAAGAAGATCGCGGAGAAAAAACGTATCGTAGAAGAACGCGTTCAGCTGCAGCAACAGCAGCTGAAGAAGAAGAACGAATCGCAGGTGGATCGGCCGAAAATTTCAGTTTCCAAAGATGAAGAAAAGGTAAATTCCACGGATCTGAAGATGAAGCGGGTCAGGAATAACGACAAACGTTTAAACTATAACGCGGATCATCGTTTGAGGGATAAGAATTATCGTCTGGACGATTCGATCCTTTACAAAATAAGACCGGGAGATAAAGACAAGGATCAGATTAATCGGCTCGTTTGGAACACCCTCGTGAATGATCAAGTACAAAATTCTATGTACACTTCCGGCAATTTCTTGCAGAGACAGAAAAAACACCGGAAAAAATCCGCCACGTCTTATTACGCACCGTTCACAACGAAATCTGGCTCAACCAGTATACAAAAAAATTTCTCTGGCAACGGGAAACCCAAGGCTTTTTACGTTATTGAAAAAAGTCGCAAGCCCGTTTACTACCATCATCTTCTTCCCTAATTCCTAAATCACACACATGCACGCGTGTTACGTACGATATTGCGATTTACAAGTGAGAAATTTATCCGTTCGCTAATAATTTAAACGACGCGACGTAACAAAAGGAAAAATCGAAAATCATTCACAGCCGTGACATTGCAGCGGAAACAGACTGCCAAACTTTTGATTCTTTCAAGATTTTTTTTTTTTCAATCTCTGTTGCTGTTTTTTTTTCTTTTTTTTTTTTTTTAAATAATCATTGTTCTGTTTTCGTAAAACGAAAGAATATACCTATTGTGTCAAACTTGAACAACTGTATATAGATATACATATATATGTATATATATATATATATATATATATACATATATAAATATATCGTACAACTATCGTATACAAACTTATATATTTATATCTGACCGATGAACGAAATATTTACGCGGTCTTTCCTTTCGTTCACAAAGAGAATAAATACGATAGCTTTTATATAATATACGTTATGCATAAACACTATTAAAGAGTGCGATGAAAGGAATTGACTGTATGACAAAACGAAAGTATTGAACTAGCTTACTATATACTGATTACATTATTAATAATCTATTAATAATAATAATAATAATTCCTTCGAGTCTTTAACTCGTTCGAATTCATTTAGTTATTAATATATATATATACACATATAATGCAATCAATGCACGAAGGCAAATTTTCACTTTAAGACTATATAATTAGAAATATAATATTTAATACGTATACATATATCATATAGCGGAAAATTTATATTTTATAAGATGACTGCGGACAAACGTTTTTCCATTACCTATGTATAGCATATATATATATATATACACACACAAGAATGATTTTGATTCAACCATTTTTTTTCCTGTTTTTTTTTTTTTTTTTGGATCTGACTCTTTTGCTACGATACTCCTTTACGGGGTTGATATACACTTAAATATTATAAAAATATATTATTGTATACTAGGGTGCTTCCGGCCATGGTCAATTAAATAGTACGAAAACTCGCGATGCTACAGATAATTGACAAAAAAAAAAAAAATTATTTCTACCTGTCAATTAAATGGGAAAATTTCAAATTCATTTAGCGAGTAGTTAAAATTCAAATTAAGAGCTAGGCTTTGGTGGGAATTTTTTTTTTATATGTTCAGAGTGATATTTCGTCTATGGAGTGAAAAAAAAAAAAAAAAGTCGTCTCAAACGAAGCACCCTATTGTATACATATATTATTATATTATATATTATAGAGATTTGTAAACTTTTATACACGCATTTTATACGCGACGATCCTTATTATTATTATTATCATTCTTATTATTATTATTAGTATTGTTATTATTATTACGTACGCGCAAGTGTTTAGATGTAACGAGATATCACATAATAATAATAATAAAGTATTGTACGTTTACGATTGTATGCTCGTAATAAAGTATTTATAGTTATTTGTAAAAAAAAAAAAAGGAAAGAAAATTCTTTCGTGTCCTTCCAACGGATTGCAGATTGAATTTTGTCGTTTTACGCGATGTGCAGCAGCATGTGGCTAAATATGAGAACCACTGCGAACCCGTTATTTCTTTTTCGAGTACGTTATCTTCGGCAGAATCAACACACGCCCCATACTCTCGACCATAAACAGCATGCCTGTCTTCACCATGCGTACACGCATACGCTATATGTATACAACGTATGTGTTATATTATATGCTATGCAGCTATACATGCATCAAGTAAGGTGATCGTTTTTTCCTCTTTTACGTTTACGGACCAATCGTAGTAACGAAATCGTTCGACGTATTGTTCGCGTTTTGAATCGTTTGCGAAATATGTATTTAAAAAAAATTTGCAATATTTTGATTGAAAATTATTATTATTTGAGGAAATCAAGAAATCGAGATCAATTATTACCAATAATTAGAGTTGCAAGTAATGCGTCAAATTTTTTCTACGCATCGTCATTTCCATTAATTTTTTTTTTTTTTTTTTTTTTTTTTACAATGGAAAAAATTTCTCATTTGAAAATTTAATTTAACGGTTGACGTACGATTTTTTTTTTTAGATATAAAATAAGAATACCGTAAAAGAATTTTACAACCCTGTCTATAATCCGTACCTCTAAACGTACAAAACGATAAACTGTAAATTCATACGCGATAATATCATGCAGTCTGAAATTACAAGCGTCAGTTTAAGCATATCGTCAACAATGCTCGTCCAAACTACGAGATGTAAACAATTTACCGTTCGTATCATTATATTTTTCAAGTTGAAAGAGAATCCGGTCTTAAAATTTTTCTCATCTCCAAGTTACAAATGTTTATATAGGAATGCGAGTATGCAGCGAGGGAATCGCGATGCGAGATAGATATGATTAACCAACGATCGCGAAGTTCTTAAAAAAAAATCTTCAAATGAACCTCTGAGGAACTCCGCCGGTTATACGCATAAAACGCTTCGTCTCGACTTTAATCTCTGTAATGAAATCCATAGGGAAATTAAATGCGTGCGAACTCCATTAATTTTAACTGTCCAGACGAATTACGCGTACTGCACAGGCGTTAAATACGAGTAAGAAGGGCGAGCATGAATGGAATAACTACATATTATGCGATAAATACTACGTTAACCACATCACGAGTATAAAAGGACTAATGTTTCCGGTGCGGGATACAAGTCGGTTCTTTTTTTTTCCCTCTTTATTTTTTTACCCCCTCCCTCCCCTCCCCTCCCGACGTATCGTTCACCGTGTATCATAAGCCGCAGGATGTGTAGTCTGGAGTCTAGACCAAATACGCTGCAACGCCATCCGCTGAGCAAATATTGATTCAGTAGAAAAGAGACCTGCGGGTTATGTATTATGTAATTCCCAGGAAAATAATACACCGTATTATTATATTTGACGTTACAAATGTACGCGAGAAAAAAAAAAAAAAAAAAAAGAAAAAATAGTACTAAAATCTGAGAAATAATCTGTTACCCGCTGCATGTGATGCAGGTTATAAAAAAGATAACAAGTTAACGTTATTAGTTGTACGGTAGCGATTTTTGCGTATCGTCTTTTTTTTTTAAATTGATTAGAGTAGGAAGCAATTTTTTTTTTCTGGTTTTCTGTTTTTTTTTTTTTTTTTTTTATATACCTTTTACACGTATTACGCATATGTTACCTTATCGTTTTATAATTATTATTTACAATAATTTAATGTCACGCGACTGTACCGTATATAAAACATATTATTATAGATATATAATTATATTATGTATCGTATTTATAATAATAAATATAAATATTGGATATAAAAATTATTCAAAATACTGCGAGATATTTTACCTATTACATTATTATTACTATCATTATTGTTATTATTATTATTATTATATTATAACGTTTAAGCTGATAGTCAACAATATGAACATAGGCGTCGATTCGTTACAATGCCAGTTACCCTAAAACACCGATACGTTTGAGCAAACAGTTTTTTGTATCAATTTTACTACGTAACGTGTGTTTCAGTTTTCATTTTCATTTTTTTTTTTTTATTTTTTAAGCAAATATTTCGTTATCTCATTTCCTTCAAACGAATTTATACCATACCGTAGACATTGCGTGACATATGTTCACAGCATTATATAAAAAAACATCATGAGACTTTTCTACGGCAATATTACGTCCACGATTATAATAATTAACTATAACAATATATAATCTCAACAGTGAAAAGTTCTTTTTAAAACAAAAACAGATGTGCAAAAGATCCAACGACATTCCTCGTATTTTCTTATGGGAATAACAATTAACTTTTCCGTACCGGATTCCCCTTCGCGGAGTTTTAAACATCCCCGTTCCTCGTGTCCGACTTCTCAATATTCACCCTCTCCACCGACCTTCCGTCACGACGACGTAAAGATCGCCCAACTTCGTCTCAGTAATACAAACTGCTATCCTGATAATCAGGGAACTGAACAGACTGATGAACCGGAGGCCTAGCATCGGGCCTTAGAAGGTAAATGCTGTGGGGCCTTCCGTTGAAAAAGTAGGGTCCCTTGTCGAGGGTGGCGATGTGGGTTTCGGGCCGTTTGTGAGGCTGATAGTTCTGGGACTGCCACTGATAAACACCTGTTGGTTTCCCGTTGCTAACGAAATCGACGGGCAAATTAATGAAGGGATTTATCTCGTTCAGAGGCGAGTTATAGATCGGCTGAGGGTGGTGCGGTCTGTACGGATCCAGCTGGGGCCTTACGTGACCGATTTGGGGCCTGATCCTATGCCCGGTAGAGTAGGTCGGGGGCTGGGACACGTAGCCGAGGCCCGGAACGAAGATGTATGGGGTGGGGGGCAGCCGAATATAGTAGATGTTGCTCTCCTGGAAGCCCTTCCTTAAGGCCCCGTTTCCCCCACCACCAGACGGAGTCCGTCCCTCGGTATCCTGGAGTTCGTCGTAGGCGTCGTAACTCGGCATCGCGGCCAGCTGAGGAATGAAGGGATAGTCGATGAAGAGGGCCTTGTGCTTCCTGCCCTTCGACTTCGACTTTGACCTCTTGTCTTTCTTATAATCCTCCTCATCCTCCAACACCGCGTCGGGAGAATTTTCGGATCTCAGATCGCGACTCGCTTCGTCCTCGAAATTCACCCTGGATTCGTTTTCCTGATCCTCGCTTACTTCGACTTCGTCCTTCGTCGAGCTTATCGGCGATTCGGTTAACGGAGAGGCGCTCGCTTCTTCATCCGTAGCATCTTCAACCTTCAGCCGGTTGCGATCGTACGAAGTTTCATCGGCCGGGGCTGCTGATGTTCTTGAACCCAACGACGAGGCTATCGTGATGATGAAGATGATCGCCAACGACGACATGCTTTCTTCTTATTGTCTTCGAACCCTGAAACAACGATATATCGCTTTCAGACTGTGAACTATGTAACGCTACGAACGGACGCATGAACCTTGGAAAGAAACGAAAACATTACCAAACGATCACTAGAATTACGTCAAATGTGGTTATTCACTGCAGTTCAACAGTACGAGAGTGAAACTTCTCCAGAACTTGATCGGTCACCGTAAGTAACCACCAGTCCAAAGGACACCTCAAACTTGATTATGGTCATACGACACGAGTACTATATTATACAAAAAAAAAGTTCATATACATTGTCATCTCCAAGTATGAACTGTGCACATAATCTGAACCGTTTACGTGACCACGAGTCACGGTAATTGAACACGTGAACAGTACGAAGGTTTCCTGCCAGTGCTTACAGAGGCACTATATTAATGATCTGAAACTCTCTAGCCTTTTGCTCATGATACAAGTATGACTATAAAGATAGGTACTGAAAATAATCATAACCGTGAATTCATTAATCGTTTTAGCCACGGAGAGTACATCAGGAGCAGAAACTCCACGTATAAAAATATGTAGCTATCTGAAATGAGAAGGCACCGATGTTCCGTATGCACCGAAGACAGTGGATGAAGCGTAAGGTGGCGGTGAAAACTTTCTACGAATCGTAGTGCAAAATCATCGATTAGTCGATCTCGGGCATCCCTGCAACCAATGAAATTTCAGTGCAAAGGGAACATCAACGACACTAGTGGTACTAAAAATAAACCTGACGTGTACGATTACTGTGACAAGTTTTGTCAATTCATCCGTTTGAGTTTCCTCTCCTTGCGTAGTCTCCATGGTCATAGCGATCCTGAGGATCTTCGAACCTAAAAACGCGTTCATCGTAGTCTCAAGTTTTTCCAACGTAGTGAGAAACTGACTGATTGTGAAAGTGTTCCAGAGGTTTATACACCTAGTTTTCAACTGGTACTTCCAATTCTCACAGCTCGCAAATCGATGGTTAGATATAACAGAATAATGGGTAAGTATGACTGACGAATAGTTTACGTTCATTGCGTCAATCGCGATGGAGTAAGATCGATTGCCTCCAGCACGGACACAGGGATCGGCGAATGGTTGCTGGTCGGGTATACAAGACGAACCTATTTAGAGATGGATTAAAATTTCGTTCCGAGACATTGTGCCTCGAGTACAGTGCAGGAGTAAAATATAAAACAGCATCACAATGACGGAGGATAATTGAAAGCGGTTTGTAGATTTGACGAGTCACGCGGATTCTTCACGCCTTGGCGAGATGCATCCTAGCGAGGGGGAGCCGAGACCTTCGAAGGCCATCCTCACGGACCCCCGGAATCACGGTTAGGATGGACCGCACGTGGTCCATCACGGCACTCGATGATAAGAACCATTCAACCGCGGAGTAACCGAGTGTAAGTATACCTGTGCATTTACCGGTCCATAACGTGATACACTTTGCGCTTCGTTAATATGCACCTTGCGCGCACGTTAGGGGGGTTCGTTTCTTCATTACTGTTATTATTATTATTTTTTTTAAAGGTGTCACGCGAATATTTGTGACAAATACCGAAAAAAACCAAGAAAAAAAAAAATAGATAAACTAATACACAGAAGTCCGTAAGGTGTACGCTTAAAAACAAGTAACAAGTATTGCAATAATTGGTAAATCACCTCCAGGATTTACGACAACTTTTTTTTTTTCACTATTTGTCGCAAATTTCTCCTGTGGCAACTTCAAAAAAAAAAAAAAACGTTGCAAAATGAACCACCCTAACGTGCACGAATATCGTTTTTGAAGTAAACTGCTTCGCGTATGGCTAATTCAGGTAATTCTTATTCTGCAGGTAACTACGATATAATGAGGATGATGATGATGATGATTCGATATGCGGCTAACAATCACTTTTCTCTCAGACCTTTTCATCGATCAAAGATATACTCCCTGACGGAATTCGGCACGTGATTACCGTCTCATTTTACACCCATGTACCTGTATCGATGTTACACCGTGCGCGTCGTACCTCCAGGCTATAATACGCCTTTTATCCCGGTTCTCGTCGTCAACTATCTCGCGAACGGGATAGCACAACGACGGGTGATTAAATGATTCAGGTTTGATCTGGAATGTCCGTGCAGTGCCAACGCCCGACAATTTTAATTAAAATCAACGTCCACCTCTTACCAATTATGGTATAAACGTACAGTCTCCCTCTAGACGTCGACCAATGCGCTTGTTGTAAAAAGTTTGAAATTACAGTTTGAGTACCAGTTACATTCAAACGGACACCGACTCAAATTTACGTACTATTGAAAAAACCAACAATATCTGTACGAATCGATAATATTTCAAAAAGTTCGAATTCAAGCTGACTTTGCGAAAAGATGTTTAAAGATGTGTCAAAATAAACGCACTCAAATGAACAATAGTAATCGATTTGTGGTGATTTTTTTAGCAGATTGAATTACGGACATATGTTATCGAGCTTGAACATGAATCTGAATTACCGTAAAGACTTAATCAAGTTTTTAAACATCCAGAGTGCCACATCTCCTTCTTCTAATTTTTCTTTTCAACGAAAAACCTGTATCTAATATATAATATACTATAAACTTACTTTTCGGCTCATCCGTTGGCAAATTATTTTCGAGATAAGCTGCAGCTACGCTAAAAATTTTCATCAAATTTCTTTCAAACTGTTTTACCATCTCGGAATAAAAAGATAATATTACAATTTTTAGAAAGATACGTAAAAGTCGAGTAAAGAGAAGAAATCGCTTTGATCGAGAGCTCGTCGATCGCGATCCAAGACATAGCTCACTGCGTAACCTTGAACTCAACGGGATTACAGATTTCAGTAGAGCGAACCACACCGACAAAAGTGTTTGGTACAGCTTGCCGTACGACGCTGGTGAATTATTATCGGCCAAGGTCTCTGCCGAACTTGGTTATCGACCGAGCAGCGTATGGATCGTCGACCTGCCGGTAAAATCGACCGCGACGATCTAAAAGAGCGAAAGCTCGTCGTGACTGTCCGCCCGGCTGAAAGTACGACAATAGAATTACTCAGCATGTAGAAACGTGTCATTAGAGTTATTTATCCTCACCGTACAAAAACCGAAATTCAATCGACGTCACGTTTACTCCACTTTTCACCAAGTTCTACCGCAAGTAAGTGCGACAATTATTTTATTATTATTATCTTTCTTTTTTTCGTTTTTTCACGCCTAGTTCACCGGCTTGACTTTTTCCTCGCTGTACGTACGTAAACAATGAAGTATATAAAAAGAAGTAAAAGAGACAAGGAAACTGCTGTTTCAAGACTTTCATAGACTAATTGCACCTGATTTTGCACTATGATCAACAAATTTCCGCGTATACACGGAGGACTATAGCCGCAAATTGTTACCTTCCCATACCGTAAGTATACATCGGGGAAAAATCCTTTATAACACACCTGCCGGTATCCATTATACGCGCATTCGTACCATTTATACACACACGTGTGACTCGAGCAATTCCTCGTTTGGATTACAAGCGTATGAATCTAACGTCATAGCTGTGGGTAAATTATACATAGGTAGACTGTTTTCTTTTACGTACAACGATATTGTCGCAGGCTTTGGTTTCATAATTCTAGGTATACCAGCACGCCATATAAACCGCTGTACCTAAGCGTACTTGCACCGCACGTATTATACATCTGCTTTCATTACAAGGCTATACTTGCATTAATTATCTCTAATTGTCATATCGCATCTTCTCAATCTCCATTATCATTACACAATACGTGGACGCAAGAATAATCGTCATACTTTGGATTTCAACCCGTGACAATAGTCGACTTGTTTCCTTTTCGGTTCTTTCTTTTCTTTTTGTTTTTTTTTTCTTCGAAAACTCTAGTCAATCCACGATTCTGAAGCAAACCAAGTTCGTCACCGTTTTCATTTTGTAACACTCGCTAAATTACCGGACATGAATTCCGAGGTGGGAAGTTCGAATTTCTTCCGAGAACGAGGAAACCGATTTTCAAAATGTTACGGTGACCGTTAAGCGCGAACGATGAGAACACCGTGGTTACAAAGCGGGAACGACGTTTTGTTTCCCGTTTCGTTTCACCGAAATCTACATTATTGTCAATTGTCACCGCTTACAAAAGCGTCTGATAAGTGACAATCACGACTTACAGAGAATCGTCCGATTTGTTCGTTGACTGAAGTAACGGGGTTTTCTCGCACGATGCTGCACTGAACTCGACAAAATAACATCATTCTACAAAGAATGGGTGTACGAGTGAGTAGTAAGGAATCCCGGGGTCGAATAATAATAAAACCTTTCGGACAAAAATATACCTCTACTGTAACGAAACAGAACCGGCGAACGGCGAATCGGAAGAAGACGACGACAAAAAAAAAAAAAAAACAAAAACCGAAAAGAAATGTATCTCTGGGTACAAAGGAATCGTACTACACCTTTCGTAATTCGATTTATCACGATATGTACACACATATGTTCATATATATATATAAAACACTGCTGCGCACGTGCCGTGAGCAATTGACCGTTATTTTTTTCATTCAACAAGTTTTCTCATCCTACAGCTGTATGTGCATGATAACGTATCGTATGATAAACCGCGTGTATCGACTCGCATAACATTGTCAGGTACCTTGCAATTGTTTAAAAAAAATTTCGATCGATCGTTTCGAAGATGATTGCGAAAAACTAAAAGTAAATTTCACTTGAGTTTCGTGCGTGGGGGGATTTTGCCCTTTTTTTTATTCATCTTTTTATCCCCCTCGTCCAGCGTGGACAAAAAAAAAAAAGGTCGAATTCTTACCGCGGCGCGTGCTGATTGTTCAAGCCTGTAATGGAAGAATCGATTTTGAACGATAAGTTCCGGATACGGGATGCCTAAGATCTCGCGGTTCCATTACGAATTGACATTATTCAAATTAATCACGATTTTCCGGCTGCCCCTTTATCCCCATTCTCCTCTCACTCCTCCTCTCCGACTCTTTGACTCAAGTCTCGTTCACACCTGACTATCCTCGAGGATAAAACCGGTGCACAAATAACGTAACGTCGATCGATCTCGAGATAATGTTATTATAGGTGTAATAAAAACTGTATCACACGATCTGACTATAATTGACGGAAAGTCAAATTGGATACGCGTAGCCTTTTATTATTATTATTACATTTATTTGTTGTTTTCATTTTGAATAAAATTATACTACAATATCGATAGGAGTGATTGTTGAAAAATTGATTTAAAGCAGCAACTAAAAATAATAAACGTGGCTTGAAAATGGAAAGCAACGATACGTTTCTCTCAAATTTTATCTTTAAAACAATTTTGACAAAATTCTTTACGTGCATTATCAGGCTACGTTTGGTTTAAAATTACATTTTCAGTACTTGCGAGCTTTTCTTAAACGCAGCCTGAAATGTTACATCGGTAAGATAAAAAATATTACCTACCAATATGATCTCGAAGTGACATTTTTCTACGATATTTCCTTTTCGAATAAAATATGTAGTAAAAAAACTAATGACAGATAAACGAAAATGATTAACTTCAATAATACGTATTAAACGCGTTGCAAAATGTATTTCGATCGAAGTAAGACCAGCCAAAAAAAAAAAATTAAAATGGCAAAGAATATGAATGGAAGAAAACGACAAAAATAAAACCGCTCTAAACGGGACACAAGTTTAAAAAATAAAAATACACATCATTCCCAATTTTCCGTCAGGCGGATACGCGTGTATGCAGAGCATCTCGATGGCCGGTTTTGAAATGTCCGACCGTCTGACGTTTCGTGAACGTCTTTTCTACGTCATGTAAGTACCGGGATGGCAATTTGTTTGAAACATCTGACCCATTCATATTCATCACAGAATCACTAGGAAGTGTAACTTTAACCGTCGCTCTTTATATAATAGCAGAAGCGGTACAGAGGATTCTGTTGGTTAGTCTAGAAGCGTGCGAAAAGTACACCGAGTGAGTATGCATATGTATCTATGTATGTATACATACACATACATGTATACATATACATATAATATGCACCAAGGACTGTCTGTGAGCTGTTGCAACGGGACGGACGAGACCATCTCTCCGTGTTCTATGCATTTCACGGAACGCGTAATATATTCAACTAAGCGTACGAAAATAAGATGAAAAAAGTATCAGGTACAAGGTATTATATGCATAAGAGAAAATAAGAAGATCAGAAAATTCTTAATCCGTTCACGGAAATGAAATGAGTAAATGAATAATTATATACCTGCGTATACTAAATCATTATATACGATATTATCGTACGGAATGTTCCATGTGTACTAGACTGGGCCAAAAAAAAGCGAACAATTTTTTTTTAACGTTACTGTAAAAACATTGTTCGTGAAGACAAATAAAAATTATCCTGAAAGTTTGAGCCCTTGATATTATTTTATTAAGGGGTGTATCGTTACAGCTATTGATTTTGATTTGAAATTACTTTTGAATACAATTTCAATGTCGAATAACTTTTAAAGGAGTGAATTTCATGAAAAATGTTAAGAGACCTTTTTTGTAGAGCGTCAAATTTCCCAAAAAAATAATGGTTCGATCTATGAAAATATTGATTTTTCTGGTAACTACAAAAATCAAAAATTCAAACAAAAATTTGAAAAAACAAATCAATGTTTAAGGCACGATTACAAGGAAACGGCTCGATCTACGTCAATTTAGTAGGAGAGCTTTTTTGTAGGAAATTTAATTTCCTTCAAAAATATGGATTGATAAAATTTTTCAGATTGATAATTGACGGATTCTGGGTAAAAAAATGCGGTAACTGTTAAAAAATCAATAGCTGTAACGATACACCCCTTAATATTAATATTAAGGGCTCAAACTTTCAGGATAATTTTTATTTATCGTCATGAACGATGTTTTTACAGTACCATTAAAAAAAAAATTCTTCGTTTTTTTTTTGTCCCAGTCTAATGTGTAGGTATGATTAGAAAGAAAAAAATATTCTAACGAGATGTGCAATTTTACGCAAACCGTTACACGCGAAAAATTTCTTCGGATATATATGCAATGATAGTCTATATATTTCAAAGTGTACGTACATCAAAGTTTATTGCGATTTTTAATATATATAGAGCAATCGTTGTCGGAGAAGAATAAACGAATTATCGAATAGACAGTGAATTTGATGCAAAGTCAAATGTAGAAAACTTTGTTGTAGAAGGTTAACAATAATAATAATATCTGTTCATTTCAAACGTATTCATAAAGTTTGACGTGAAATTTAAATACAGACTGTGGTTGAGCGTAAATTCAATAATGTCTAAAATTGTTAGAAAAAAAGAAAACGAGAGAAAAGAAAACAGTCCGTTGAATAAAATTTTTATTATGTAACATGCGTTTTGCTTATCGTTAAAAAAATAAATAAATAAATAAATAAATAGAAGACAATTAAATTTATCAGCAATAAATATTAAGAGAGTGTAGAACTGCAGTCGAATTTGTATCATGTTTAAAGAAAGAGATTAACAATAAAAAAATATCCATGATAAAAATCCAAATAAAAATGATCGTTAAGTGACGGTAAATTTTTTAACTGTTGAACAGAGAGTGTCATAAAAGGTATAATAAATTCTGCGGTATTAGTGCAGCATTTTTGTTCGGCGAGTAACAGTTTTGCGGCTGAAACGGCAATATTCAAGGTATCCGATAAAAAGTAAAGATTGCGGAACGACGCGCCGTATAGCTCTAATTCTCTTTTACGCTTTTTATCCTCCTCACACCATCTTAATCCTTCCCTCTAATTTTCTCTTTTTCTCACTTACTTCATCATTTTTTATTCGTCCCCGTCCTTCGCCATTTCGTTTTTCTTTCTTTCCTATTTTCCTTTCTTTCTTTCTTTCTCTTTTCATAATCACCCTCTTCGTTCTCTATTTTTCTTATTCGTTTTCTCAGACTAATTCACCAGCTGTTTCAAAACAACGATGACACACTTTCCTCGGCTGTACATAACAATAAGTCAAGTTTGATAGAAAATCGTGATAAAAAGCGAAGGAAGATAAAATTGTAAGAAAAAAAAAAAAAAAACAACAACCTCTTGAAAAAATCTCCACATGTTCTCTCAACTTTTACCCCATTCTTCCTTACGATTAAGGATGTATAAATTTTTGTTTTTATCCTCTCCGCGAAAATATCAGAAAATTTGCATCCGTGAGTACAAAGGTATTTTAAATTCAATGCCATATATATATATATATATATATATATATATATATATATAGAATAAACATTTTTCTTCAACTTTCCCATACCGAGTCCCCGACACGTATCCTGGGACCGCTGGCACGGCTGTCGAGTCGTCAGGGTCGCCCTGAGCGGTCCCAGACCGAGTTACACGTCCCAAGAAGAGGCCCCGTCACGTTCGAAATACTTCCAACGCCATTGAATACCAATCGACCTTCCCGCGGTTTACAGTTCACATAATGTAGGTACATTATGATTGCGTAACGATATTGTGGGGAAGAATGCTAGTTTTTTTACTCTACATGTGTGTGTTTGTGTGAATATACATATGGAGCATTCCACGTCAAATTAGCAACCTATGTATGCCAGCCTCTTCGGTTTCAATCATTTTTTAGTATAACGTTCTTATCGACCCAAGAGGACCTCGAAATTTTTTAAACATTTTTTTTAAGCCACGATTGAAATTTGAATGAAAATTGAAAATCGTATTGCGAAACACGCTATTTTTTAAAATTTGCAAAAATTCACGTAGAATATTCCACGATTTGTTCTATGAATTGGTGCTTATTTTTTGTTTCTTCCTAATCCTTGATCTAAATAATAAATCATGGAATCTTGAAAATAACGCAATTCTGCAACCTATTTACGTCGAGATGGATGGAAGAAGAAAAGGAAAAAAAAAACGATTTAGATATTCAAAAACTAAAAACTAAACACTAAAAAAATAGTAAATATTGAGATTCCATTATCACGTGGGGCTCAAAAATCTCATTTTAAATCATAGAATCACTGTAAATTTTTTCAAATTTTTAAACACGCCATTTTCGGAATTAGTTTTGCGATTTTGTATAAATATAAATTTGTATAAAAAATTGTGAAAATCGAGGGTGGCGAGTCACAAGTATATATATATATGTATATTTATATATATACGAGTTGGAGAAATAGAGAACATGAGAAAGAAGACGAGAAAATCATCCTCTAAAACAGATATTCAACCACGTATGTAGGTATATAAATATTTAGCAAATAATTACACAGCGGGTAAAGAATATTAAAATTATTCTTGAAAAACTTACATCGAAAATTTGAAGTTGACGTAACGAAATATGTTCAACAATTAACTATATTCCGATCCATCGCGATGACATTCAAGAGCAAAATTTTGTTTCGTCTTTATCACCGTTTAATCGAACTTCAGACCATCGTGAAATTGCGAAATAAAATTTCTCCTACAAATGTATAATCCCAAATTAAAAAACGTCACGAACTTTATCCTTATCGAAATTTAAGATACGCAATTTTGTAACCCATACGCGGATTGAGAAGATGTTTATATTTTTATCTCTAATTCAAAGTCACTGCGACGATTAGGGTTGAAAATAAAATAAACAAAAAATAACACAGTAAAATTGATTTCACGACGTGAAGTTGAAAGTCGAATATAACCAACAAAATATTGTCGACAAGAAGAGAGGTTTTACAACCGTTTGCGAAGTGCGCCAAAGACTTTCGCGGAATTTTGCATAAACTGTATTAACGCAGGCATAAAATATCATTGCCGATGACCTGCGGCTGGGTTTTATTACATCCTCCCATACGTATAAAATAAAGTTTTATCGAGATTCTTTGGCGTTTCATTTACCGGTAGGTATAAATATAAATACGAGCTGCGACATGCGTGCATCGTTTAACGTGCGCTGATTGCGGTATCCAGAAATCCGCTACCGCTAACTGCACCCACACGACAAAGTCTCTCTGTTAACGCCGAGGCTAATGCGATGCACGAGAAAATATATTAGATAACAATCTGACGAGACTCTGCTGCCGTAATAGGATAAAAAGTGTTTCAACGTAACTTGGAAATTTTATTTTCTATTTCTACCGAATACACTGAGAGAACTACTATTTTCATTTTTCACCATGATGGAAACATATAGTTCTAGGTAGAAAATGAAAAAACAATATTTAAACAGTTTTCAATTCAATTTTCCTAATTACTGCAACAAATGAAATTTTTCGCACTGTAGTAACTACGATTGAACAATTTTACAAATGTATAAAAACAATTTACAAAAGCATGAGCATTGTCCCATGATATTTTTGGAATGTTTCAATTTTTATGAAAATTTTGTGTAAACAGCATTTGCAGGAAACTCGTTGAAAAAAAAAAAACTATTTACCAAAATCTTTGCGAGAATTTTATCACAGACCTAGCAAAATATATTTCATTATAAGTTGTACACTCAATATTAATTAACTGATAACGAGTGAAGAAAATTCGTTCTACCGTTTGTCGCTAGAAGTAAAAAAAAAAGCTGATTTTATTTTTCATACCGTGAATCATCGTGCAGGTGAATGTTGCAGGTGTACTGAAAGATCGGGCATTTCTGCGGTAAAACAATATAATTTATTATTCAACGCACCGCTGCGAGTAGAAAACGGTATAATTTACATGATTTAAGGGGATCGTCCAGTGTGAAGGCTGTTTCTTTAAAGGTTTTTTCGAGTATCCTTTCAAGACAAGCCATTGAAATAAAACTTCTCATTATTTCCACATTATATTTATCGACATATGGAAAAACTTTGTTCATTGTTCGGAGACTTAATATTGCATACAACTTGTATTGTATACTGCCCGATAGGAACGTATGTAAAAAAAAAATGTAGACGGGATGTCTGAAAAAGAAACTAGACCGATCTTGTTAAAATTTTTACACCATCTTTATTATACCTATATCTATAGCGTGAATTAAGACAATCATGATGTTTATACTAGATTTTGATTTACGAAAAAAATTCTTTCTCCATTTGTTTAGCTCGCTACACTTCTTTCTACATCCGTTCCTATCGGGCAGTATACATCAGGTTATACTCGATATTTCGTTACTAAAAAATTCACAAAGTTTGTTCAAACGTCGATAAATACATATAATGTGAAAATAATCAGCATTTTTATTTCAACGGTTTGTGTGAAAAATACTCAAAAACCTTTTAAAGAAACAGCCTTCACACCAGACGATCCCATTAAGGCAATATTTCACACAAGACCCGAGACTCGAACTGAACCTCTGCAAATTCCTCAAGACCCGTTAAAATCTATAAAGTCCATCACTGACCGTCAAAAGCTTCGAAATTTGTTTCTAACCAATCCAATTGCAGAGCTACAACATTCCTGCATTTTTCTATGCGAATATTATATATATTTTTTTTTCACTTTACATTTGTAGTTCGTTGATAAAGTTTCCAGGAATTTTTATATATATTTTGCATATTTTGTTTCAATTTTTTATTTTCACTAAGAGAAAAAGATTGTCGTGAAACGCGGCTAAAAAAAGTTACAAGTATTACACTGTACTGGAAATTAAACTAATCAGAAAAAAAACCAATAGACTTTATACGGTTTCTACCAACTTTTTACGAACTTGACTATTTTTACGTCAAGATAATTACATCATGTTTATATGTATATAAATAATACACATGCTACATTTTTTTTAACGCATTTTCAAAACGGTGCTGAGTAAAATGAAAATCTGAAAAAGTATCTACATTACTTATTCAACCAGTCCTTACTATCTGTTAAATTGCAGTAACAGAAAAAAAAAGATTAAAAAAAAGTAAATAAAGTAACAGTATATCAAACTTGATATAGTTATAATATGTAAAAAGTGTCCCAGTTTATGTTAATCGTAAAATATGGTCTATCGTAGGATTGAAACGAATTTAAATAAAGCATCAAATTTCACCGGTGACAGCAAGTTTCTTTTTCATATTCGTTCGTCCATCTGCAGCCTGCACAATTTCACATGGCGTTAATATTAATACGGTTTCACTCCGATGAGCACCGCGAAAAAGATCGGTCGTATAAAATATAAAGTGTTGCTCACAGCTTCGGGTGAAAAATTTATTCACACATGTTAAATGTGTCACTGATTGACTTTTCATGAGCAATTACGTGTGCAAATGTACCCATATATATGTATACTTTCCTACCTGTATACATATACATATATATTATATATATATATATATATATATTGAGTGGTTCGCCAAATGAGATTATTTTATTTTTTTCAGTGCGTATTCCCCATAAACCGTTGTTTACGATGCAAAAAAGAAAAAAATCCCCTGGGAATTTGTGGTCGATCGGATAAGATTTAAAGAGCCCTGCTTTCGAGTTTTCGTTTTTACATCGATATAACGTGTAAAAAAAAAAAAAATGCTTACCTTAACTCAGCGTCGATTTCCCGTAAAAATACAGACAAAAGTGAAAAATATCAAGAGATCTGTTTTGTAGGTAACAATATTTTGTAAAAAAAAAATTAAAAATTATATAAACTTCTATTTTCTCTCAATTTAATACGATTATTTTCGATTCTTCAATTTTTTCAGTTTAGAGGTCACAATAGTTCTGAAAATATGCAACATTGAATAACATATCCGAAGACCACAAAAAAGTCTCTTGATATTTTTCATTTTCGTTAATATTTTCACGCAAAATTGACGGTGAGTTAAGGTTATCATTTTTTTTAACAAACGAATAAAAAGGTATCAAATTTCTACGGAATTAAGAAAAGTTACTCATATCCCGAAAATCGTCAAAAGCATGTGTGATTTTTTTTACACGTGTTGTTATTCCTACATTTCCGGCAATTCAGGGACCAAGAAGTGCATAGCTGAGATACTTTACGGAATTCTGGAAAGAATGAGGAGTAAAATAAAAATCCATCGTGAGACTGTTTTCATGCAATATTGAGGTCGCTGAACGAGGATTAGAAATCGTAATAATTACGTTAATAAAAGGTTGGCACAAATTTTTTGCTTCACCATTTTCGGTGTATCATTAACTTTCCCGAATTCCGCTACAAAAGAACGACGCGCTATCGAAATTTTAACTCTTTTCGATCGTTTGTTCATTTAATATAGGAAGAAAAAGGGTGAGTTTGCTCGATCGGTAAAGGCAGGAGTATTGCACGACCTTAAGGTTAAAATTCAAGTCTTTCTTCGCGGGACGATATTCTTGTCTACATCGACGATGGAATACCTGATGGATGTAGACGACATCTAGTTTTTACAAGCGCACGCGCTTCTTCTTCTTCTTCTTCTTCTTCTTTTCTTCTTCTTCTTCTTCTTCACTTGACGGCGGTGCAAATGACAGTCCCGTTGTATAGTTGGCAATGTTCTCTGATCTTTGACGTAGATATCTATACTATTAAACAACAGCTGTAGAGTGCGAACGTTTCATCCGACGTTAAACAATCTCCGAATGAATGTTCGTGGGAAAATGTTTCAGGCTTATCAGAATTAGTTACAGAGATTATCACGGAATTTTCGAGGAATACCAAAATAGTCCAGTTTCGAATTATCGTAGTAGTTCGAAATTTTTCAAATCAGTGTATAATTGAGTAAATTTCTTTCATCATTTTCTAAAATTGTCTCAAAATCCTTGTGATTTCTTCAAATTTCGATGTGAAAAGAAAATTACGATAATTAGGTATCCAATGTGTCTAAGAGTCGAAAAAACGGAAAAAGTTGATTGAAGAAATTCCATAGCTTCAACATAATCGTAGAATTAATCACTTAACATTTGATCGTAAGCTTTCGAAGAAGTATTCTGCAAAAATCTGCCAACAATTTCTATGAAAAAAAAAAGGTTTGGATCAGAAAGTTTCAGAATCGCGTTTTTCACACGTTTTTTGACTATCCCGACATCTGTTAATCGTTTGCCTTAATGAATTTCTTCAACGACTTAACGAAGACATTAAAATTTAAAGTTTGAGAAACGTACGGTATCGATTGAAAAATCTAACCGATCGATTCGCCTAATAGTTAATAAAAGATGCTCCCCATCTCTCTCTCTCTCCCTCTTTCCGCATCTCAGAGATAGACTCTGCTGACATCGAACTTCGCGTCGCACGAATTGCAATCATTATGCCGATTAAATTAGCGCAGTTTAACGTCCATCGCAGCTTGACTGACCTTGATCTTGTGCTGTATTTTTCCGAGTCTTTCGGCAATCCGATTATATCGTACATTATATAGTTGTCATTTCTTTCGAGTCAATAAAAATTCCTTTTCAGCTGTACGCGTGTAACGTTAGATTCGTTGTTTGGTTGATTGATTGATCGATCGATCGATCGATCGATTGACCACGTGCTTAAGACCGCTTGTACATAATATACGTACCAATTAAGGTTCGATGTACTTTTCAAGACTGAATTAAAACAATTCCCTCTTTACGATTTGCGTCATGAAAATCAAACCGCAAAAATTTTCGCCGCGTCGTGAAGCGATATTGTTAATCAAGATGAAATTTTGCAAACAAAACAAGACAAATTAGAAAATCATCGACTAAAACATCATACACGTATATATTATATACATAATAATATATACAGATATAGGAAGATTTTTCTGCGAATCGTAAAAATTGTCTTTAGACCTTGTCTTTTTATTCAATGCTACGTTCTTCCCAATCATTGGCAATCAGTTCCGGTGCTAGTATTTCAGAGGCATTTCGTCGGCCTGTTGGCTGGCAAAACACTGTTTTTACTTTTTCATTTCTTTGTTTTTCCGTTTGTTTTTTAAAAATTTTTTTTATCGTACCGATCAACTCAATGATCCAGCTGAATTGGATCAACCGGTATCCAATAGCTTGAATATCTACGGAAGTGTGTGAGAAATTTTTTTCTAAAAATATGTATAATCGACGCAGGATAAAGACAACTGTTTGAAATTTTCCATAGAATAATAATTATTGGTTAATTTCTGTAATAATTATTAACCATTATGTGAATAATCGATTTAAGTACAATTTCAACTGTAAAACAATAGCAATGCGCATTTTAACAGTTTGAGAAATTTACAGAGAATTTCAAAACGATTTCTTAATAATCGTAGAAAAGATGAGAATTCCATGAGTTGTTTAATTTTTTTTTTTTTACATTCTCCCGCGAAATTCGCCGACAATCTTCATGATTATTCGGATATTTACAGAAATTCAGAACTGTGCAAAACAACTTAGAAATAAAACGTTGACTGCGTTATATTATGTGGAAAAAGTATTGAAAAAATTTTATTCCATCAACAGTATTATTATTATTTTCATCTATTATTGAAAACTGTAAATCGTCTAAAAGCGCTTAACGAAAACTCGGAAGCAAGTGTATAAATTTCGCCGCGTATATTTTGCAGTTCAAAAAAAAAAAGTGTTCAACTCGATCCCAAAAATTGATTACTCGGCAAGTTTCCGATTTCATCGGTGTTTAGATTTGCAACGAATAAGACACGCGAAATGCTTGCAGAAATTATATGAGTAAAAGCGACGATTTTTCACAACAGACATCACGTCAGGCGTAATTTTCTTCACGCAAAGAGCCTGGAAAGATTAAAACACCGCGATAATTGCTGCTGAATTGTGTTAGCGTTTTAATTTCGCATCGTTTCGTAACTAACCGCCTACACGTAATACACCTCTTTGATATTCTTTGTAGAGAAAAGTTTCATTGTTCATACAAGCCGAGGCTGCAGAATTGCGACTAATTTCGCACTGCACTGAGAAAAATCTCATTTCTTATAATGACTAGAAAAATTGAGTAAAACAGGTATCGTTACGAAAAACGAGGCACGCCTAACCATTTTGCGCTGTCGTCGATCCTTTTGTTGGTAATTGCAACGCAAAATTTTCTCCAGGTCTTTCAAATCCAAAATTATGATTCGCGAGATATTTTTCGTATCTTGGAAAATAAAAACGATGAACAAAACGAAATAAAACGAACCCGATCCAATCGTTATAAATTGTATTACACATATTTTAAAGTCTTTAACTGTACCAAGTTTAAATATTCATAGTTTTTATTTCAAACTGAATCACACATTTATATTATAGTAATAAGTATTTGGCAAACGAGTAAAATTGAAAAATTTCAAACGATGTATAAAAGTTCCAAGTTTAAATTTACAGTCTCTTGAAAAAGAGAGAGAGAGAGAGAGTGAAAAAAAAAATTATACAAAAGTTTCTTCACTCGCGGAACAATTTTTTCGGGTGATACGAATATAACTTTGTGTAAACGATCCGCGTAATAACAAAACTGTAGCACGCGTAGAGTAAAAAGACACTCTTGGCGTGCCTAATAAAAGCTAGTGGCGGTCTCCGAATGTTCTAATCCGGTTGTTAGAGGCGGGCAGTGGGTTTTGGGGACGCGAAAAATATCATCACCCATGACGAGTTGTCACACCGGAAATGCACCGACAATGAATTAAACGTTTACCCTTATCCGCAGAATTTGTTTATGCGTGTCAAGACAGAAAATTATACTTAAAAATAGTAAAGTCATAGTTTCGTTGTCTTATTATTTATACTCGTATGTTCGTCAATTTATTTATCCTCGTTTTATTTCATCATTATCAGTCGTGCCGCATCCGTCTTGTTTCGTCGAATTTCGCAGTAGTTTCGAAAAACGCGAGAATACCGTCGGGTTCAAATATCACAGAAGAAAACTTCCGGTTAACCGGAATGCCGTACTCCGAACAGTTATATGAGATCCGGATTTTAAAACCGCCGTGCATACAAAATCACCGCTTGACTAGCCAGGATTACTCACACACACACATATATATATAGTAACATATACGTATGCATAAGAAAATAGAAAGAAAATATCCACATGGAATGTAAAAAGTATCGCAGAGTAACAACCGCATTTTTCTCACAGGTTAACATATCGTAAAGAATAGCGCAAAATATGTGAATTCTTTCACGGTTCTGCCCTTGTGTAATTTCTTTTCTATACTTACGTCAAATTTTTACCTTTTCTATTTGATAAAAATTACTTATTCAACGTTAACGTAATTGTTACACGCAACGATGTGCAAAGAAAAGATTGGAAGTTGTATCGTGACCTTTAACTGTTCTTGCGAACGATATTAATTAACATATCATACGTCAAATATGTATTTAACGTTCAGGCATAAACATAAAATACCGTTCGACCGATCTCAGCTCGAGTTTTCTGCGTCGTGTGAATCATGGCAAAAGTTAAATAAAAGAAAGAAAGAAACGAGAAATATTGGAAAAGCGTTAATCATCGTCAACATATTACACAGACGAATTTAAACGACAATCGCTTTTAAAAACTTTTACTCTTTCTCTCTACCTAATTATTAAACACGTGCGAATGTGAATACGCACACTTATTACATATATACTACGCGCGATGTCGATTTTAAATTATATCATTTGTTTCTGTACAACGGTACAACGTTGCGTGGAAGAAGAAAAAATAAAAAAAATAAAAAAATAAAAGAACGAAAGCCTTGAATTAACGTAAGGTGGAAGAATGAAAATTCCTACAGCGTGGAGTAATAAATAAAATCCAAATAATTACGTCTCTAATTACATTTTGTATTGTACCAACCTGTAACGACCTCGAGAAGATCTCCCGGTGAACGGAGGACACTGCGATCACTCAGAATCAATATCTATATACAGATAATACCGATGCAACGTCGATCTTATTATCCCGATGCCGATGCAGCAGCTCTGAGAGCCTCCTTATTTTCACAAACTGGTAACTTTCCTCTGTGTCATAATGACGGTCCAAATATTTGTTTCTCAAAAATTTCGTATCACCTTAAACTCGATTTTTGTTTCGTTTTTTAATTTTTTCAATATTATCGCTATTATTATTATTATTATTATTATTATATTTCAATTTTGAAATTTTCTACGCAAATATATCAATTTGCGAATAAATCGAATAAGAAATGAAATTTAAAAACGTGTCAAATTCCCTCTTCGCGCGTCGATTTAAATATCCCTGATACGATTATTGTCATTAATATTTATTAAATTGACAATAATTTTCTACCGGACAAATATCTCTGTCGCACATTTTCCTACGGTATTCTTTTTCTCTTCCGTTTTATTATTACGTTTCTTCTTCTTCTTCTTCTTCTTTTGTATTTATTAACTTACATGTACACGTAGTGTATATTATACTTGTTTAACAACATGTACAAAGTTTCCGCAACGAGATACTTGTTACATTGAGGCTGGTATCAGAATGAGCGTTATTCTCGAGTCCTTCCCATACTTATGCTACTCGCCCCACTCTCTCGACGCTCTCCAACTTCACTTATATTATACACACACACACACACATATATATATACGTCTATATACACACATACCTCCGTGTATGTATATGTATAATATAAGTGAAGTAAACCTCCGCGACTCTCGCCTTGTCCGAAAAGAACGACGACGACTCCCTGAGATGTACTTTCTTCGAGACGCGCATCAGAGAATCATCAGAAGCAGCAGCGAGCGGTTCCTCTAATTTGCCTTACGTGCATTACATACGTTATACAGACGAGCATTGCCTGTATTAATTATATGCTGTTTTAATGTATATCTTAAAGTTAATTAACAACCTCGAGTTCGGCACGCGTCTCTTGAATAAAATTTTTTACGCAACCTTGCGGTGAATTATTATTATTATTGTTGTTATTATTATTATTTTCTTCTTCTCAAAAGAATGATGTTTTTCTATTCCTTCTTCTCTCTCTCTTTTTTTTTTTTTAATTTCGTCCCTTGGACACGTCAAGTGTTATTTTTGATGCGAATGAGAGAAAAATGATTGGGTTTGGTATGTGAATTGGTATTAGAAATTTAAAAATCTTTTGAAAAATTTACACCAAATAACGTGATTTTAAAAGTTCAACGTACGGAAGATAATAATTTGGATTATTTTAATATATCGGATGTATTAAATGGAGTCACAGAGAATATCAATGAAACTCGCAAGAAGAAAGGGATTTTTTTTTTCTTCCGATTATAGTACAATATTAATCGCGTGTAACGTAATTTCGAAAAATTTGCAACAAAAACAAAAGAGTAGGAATGAACAGGTTGAAATAACGTAAGAATATTTAACACGTCAAAATTTTCGTTAAAGTCAGAAGAACTTGGTGCCGTTTAAAAAAAAAAAAAAAGATCAGTGAGGAATTTGTGAAATTTACATGTGTCGGTAAAAAAAAAAAAAAAATTACCGGAAAAAAGGTTTTTAATCCTGCGTGACACGTGTTTCTTTTTTCACAATTACATTATTGTAAAAATTGAAACCTCGGTTAAGCATATTAACGTGAAACTTACTTTACATTACCCGCAATATCGTAACACAAGCTTTTACAGAATTTGACTTACATGTCCGATAATTTATAATTATTCGATAGATTTTCCATTAAAAAGGTAAATCATGGCAACTAACGGAAACTTGAAATTTATATTTTTTTTTTTTATAACCCGTAGGTAAAAACGGACGCTGCAGAAGATACGCGTCAAGGATTATACCCTTATTACAGGTATACGTACGCGCATTGCACGCGTATATCGCGATTTCGCGAATGGAGATGATTACGCGTACGAAACCTGGATACTACCCACCTAATTGCAAGACACAAGTGTCGGTGTAATATCATTCGAGCCACGATACACAACGATTTCCACTGTGTATAATTCGAGAACCACGTAAAAGTCACACGCATCTGACGGTCAATAAAGGTGCTTCTGATACCGAGAAGGTACTTCCAAGATCGTAAACTCGATTTCCTACGTCGAAGAGATACTTTCGTCTCCCTCAAATGACGTCCGACGGTGTTACAGTTGGATTTGTGAACGTCTTTGTACGTACCAGGCATGCAGACGTTGTAAAAAAAAAAAAAAAAATAAGACGAACACGCATGATGCATGTGGAGTATATCTGTATCATTTGTTCTTAATCGTGCGGAGGTTTTAATGAACGTTCACGGTTCACTAACTAGACCCTGACAAATGAAAGTACCGTTTTTAGGGTTCGCGTTGTATGTATACGTACACACGTGCATACGTCTTGCTTTTTCTCTCTTTCTCTGTGGATAGAGTACCACGTTACAAATGTATGTATCTTATGTATGTATGCACATGCAACTCGCACGCGCCTTGATTACCCGTGAAAATTAAAAATTAATGGTCCGGACCGTATGAATGAAAAGCTACTCTTTCATCCTCAACCCTTCGAGTCACATATTATTCTACCCACTCAACTTTAACAACAACATAGTATTCTATGGTTTTTTTTTTTTTGGAGTCACTGATTATGAATCTGAAATCAAAAGTCAAAAAATTTAAAATTTAAAATTTAATCAGATCCGGTCAAAAAACTTCACGCAGTGGTTTTCGGGGCTGCTAATTGGATTTCAGATTCGTAATCAGTGACCCCAAAAACCCTTGGACAGAGTTTTTTCTCCGGATTCGATCGAATTTGAAATTTTCGTTCGCAATATTGGCTCCACCATCTTCAAGTTTTGAAATCCGATTTCAAATTCGTAATCAGCGATCCCAAAAAATTTATAATTTATGTAAACTATGTATGCGCGTAGAGAGGTAACTTTCTAGGAAATTATTGTTTTGTTTTTATTTGTTCTTAATTGTTTTTTTTCTTATAATTCCTAATTGTTTTTAATGTTCCAATTGTTCCTAACAATAATAATTCACATTATATCACAATAATTACTCTCGAGTATTGATAACCTATCAGTATAGGTACTACGAGAAATAGCAAAAATCCTCGAAGAAATATAGTGAAAAGTTCTTTAAATCTTATACAAAAATGGATATAAAATGAGTGGTGAGAATATTATTACTTGCAATATGACTCAAAGGGTTAAGTACGTTTATTGTACCTACCAACACGTATCCATTCGTTTTAAATCCTAATGAGATTGGTGTACCACTGACCTGCAGGGTTAGCTAGAATAAATTAGAACATGGAAAAAGAAAAAAAAAAAAAAAGCGATAATAATATGTAACGATTTACGAAAACTTGCAGCATGACTGATCGTTAAAGTAACTTAAAATTTCAAATGACTTCAGTTTTTCCACCGATTACAGAGTGTGCAATCCGACTCGAAATATCCTGCACTATCATTCGCAAAAAGATAACCTGTACATGCGAATAAATAAACACGTACAATCGATTAAAGAGACAGTCGGTTTAACAAGGTAAAAAAAAAAAACCTCCGCACGATCATTACTCCCAAGTGGGGTAAATTCGTTTCTGATTTCTATCAAAGGATCGTTGAGTCGAACATGCACATCGTGGAATCACGGCACACTTTTTGCCAAAAAAATAAAGTCATACCTACAATCTATTATATATTGAAAGGTGTATTTATTGTTAGACAGAGAGGAGGAGGCGAGTCGTCGTCGTCTCGTAGGTGTTAACCCAATTTCATTCAACATTTCAGCTTCGTCCGGACATCACGCACGTACATTGCTCACCGCTGCTATCATCACATGATCGAAAACTGAAATACATACCTATAAGTCATATACATATACATATATATATATATATATACATATATATATATATATATGTATACATGGGTGTGTTTCTAATGCAACGATCGCGTGACTGAAATTGCATCAAGTTTTACGACAATTTAAATGCATCCTTGAGTCGAGCGACGATTCGGTTAAAGATGGTATTTTTTTTCTTCCTTCTCCTTTTCCATTTTCCTTTCCTCCCCCTTTTTCTTTTTCTCTCTTTTTTTTTTACATTTTTCGTAACCGTGACAACTCGTCCGAATATCATTGAAAGAATTTTGTAGATAATTTAAATACCGACAAAGATATTGTTTGAAATGTTTTTTTCGTCAAGTGAACACGATCTGTACATTTGGCTATTAAAAACCGTCGAAGACGCATTTCTTACATGAAAAAAACACGCACACGATTTTTAAATCGTTAAAGCAATAGACTTTTTTCTCGACATATATTTTTTTGATGGAGAATCGAATTGAACTTTTGCCGTAAAGTCGATAATTCAACCGCAAGAAAACGTTCGAAGAAACAGACCTTCGAGGTTTAGAATTTTTTCAATCGTCAACTGAGTTATCCAAGAATTTTTTTATTTTTTTTGATCACGATGAAAAATTGCGCACAGAATCGAACACTGTGGTAAATATTTCCAAGATCAAGTCGGTACGATCATTGGATTCGGCTCGGTAATAAAAATTTTGACAACAATAATAAATGAAAAAAAAAAAAAAAAAATCCAAAACTCTTGTTCAAAAACTTAGAATTGATCGAACAGCAATCTTTTAAAATTGGATCGAGGAAATCCCCTTCGGTAGAATTTCTTTTTCGTCGTTCGCAGCGAGTTTTTCTTTCGAAACGAAGACGAAGAGAGAAATAGAGAAAGATAGAAAACGAACGTCATTTCCAAACGAAGCATCCTAATAATCGAAATACGGTACGAGTTCTTTCTACAAGCACACGCTCGGTCTGCAATCATACAATTTCACCGGCGATTAGTAATCTAGGCTAATACCGATTCGAAACCTCTGATTAAAGTAAAACAACAAAATTCCGTCTCTGCAGGTCTCGCTGACGGTTTAAATCATCGCGCGGCTGCATAAAAACACATTTTGAACCTTTTGAAGTAGCTGCCGAACGCACACAACGCTACCGGTTTCCATCAGGTTATATACGCAATCTTAAAGAAAGGCTCAAAGGTCTCGACGACAGCTAGACACGTACTAATGTTACTACCGTAAACCGCAGAGATTTATAAAACAAATGGGGAGCAATTTGTCGCCTTTGTACTAATTAAGTTAATTGAATCTTTTTCAAGCATTTTTTTTCATTTTTTTTCTTACCCAACTCGCCTGCCATGCGCGGATAGGATAAAAGTAAGAACATTCGACCGGCTTGGTTCACAATCAAATATTAAATCCGACGCCACCCGGAATCGACTATACATATTATGTATATCCGAATACATACCGTTTCTACGTACGTACATACGCGTCGATTAACATAAGAGTAAATAAAACAATACCCTTTGTATAGATTTTTCCAATTATCGTCCTGCATAGGTGCAACCTGTGGACATGTATACTTTTTCTGTATACCGGGACAATCTCTTGAAACTTGAAAATCAACCGCGCATGCGCGAGTTTTATCGGCTGTTCGCGCAGGTTGGCCATCCCGAGTTTTCAGCTGTCAAACCGTTTCTTGCGGCGATGTAGTTGATACGAATTTTCGAGGTTAGAATCTCAAGTAATTGAGGTCGTGACTCGGAAAGATTTGGAAAGCATTTGTTGTCGGGTCGGAGAGTTGATTCTTCGAAGAGCGGTCGGAATTTAATGCTTATGCTCTTCGAAAATTCAAACGCACGCATTTCGCGTAGGTTGGCCCGCCTGCATCGCAGTCAAGAATATCACCGCGGGAAAATTTCGCCGACCAATGAGATTTAATTATTTGGCACATGCGCGGTTGATTTCCAAGTTTCAAGAGATTGTCCCGGTATGTGGATTCTCACTTTCCAAACTATTTTCTTATACAAGTTCCGTGCGTGTTTCAAGTGCATGGATTTTCATCCAAGTGTTTAACGTTGTTTGAAATAATAGAAATCAATAAGCAAACAAAAAACGAACCAAACAAGTTAATCGTTCACGAAATTCGAACCCTTGTATTGATCGAAAAATTTCAGATGTATTTTTCGCAATTTCTTTTTACCTTCTTCGTCATTTTACTTGCAAACAATAAGGTATGATTCAGACAAGCATCCCGTTAGTGGTCGGGGTAAAAAAGAAGAAATTAATAAAAAAACAAGGTCAACGCTTAAAAATGCTAACGAAATTTGAGAATATTCGCTGGGAATTCCGATTGAATCCTTGGTACAGTTCTTATCTCGATCGTTTTGCACTGAACGTCTAAATACGTTTAAGAACAAGGCAATTACGCGTTATGGGTATATCTTATACGTCAATTAAAGTACAGAATTGAAACAAGCGGAGAGGTAATTAGGGGTAAGAAGAAGAAGAAAAAAAAAAAAAAAGAAAAGAAAATGTGAAAAAGAAATTGGCTAAATTAAGATCAACATTGTGTGTACGCGTGTGTACGTATAAGATGGGTATTAAACTCCGAAGAGGAGACGTCGGATTAACGGGGAAAAAAAAGAAACGGTGAGTTGGGTATGTAATATGGTTTAAATCACAGCGGGCTTAAGCATCCGTGACAATTACCGTGTACACATATGGTATGTAACATAAAGGTACAACACGTATTAAGAGAAACAAGAGTGGAAACATTAGCATCGAATGAAATTTAAACTAAAATTCTGTGTACGCGGCCCATTTATTGGAGGTAATTAAAAACTTTACAATTAATTCCTTGAGATATATTTAGCTGTATTTTAAGTCCGGCGGTAGTTTGGTACAAGTTTAAAAAAAAAGTAGCCGAGCTCCCCCGCTTCTTATCTCAAAACGATCTGCAGATCAACTGATTCTTCAGGGAATTCTTAACTGTAAATCGGCTAAATGCAACTGACACGATTCCACTAATTGTCAGCTATATATATATATATATATATAAGAGAAGTTTTTCTCGGTTTTTAATCTGCTTGTTAGAGAATGGAAAAAATTCATTAATTGGAATAGGATCCTGTTACATATACGTCATAAGTTTGACAAATGCGAAATAAAATCGCAACTGTATAATCGTTATTTTCTAATGAAAAGGAGGCAAAATTTTTGAGACCGCATAATTGTTGAAAATTTAATTCGATTCGTTAGATTCTTGATGAAGCGGAATAGAAATTGTCACACAATTATTTACCAAAAAAAAATAGATAAATTGTACGATAAATACGAAATTCAATTTCACTTCGAAAACGGTGCGGCAACACATCACGTCTAGATTTGCATTCGTATCTGGTTCGTCTCATCAGCTTCTTTTCACGTATTCGGGGAAATTTCTCTTGGGCTCTTGTATGCATAATGTATTTTTCATAATGTTAACCCTTTGAGTCATAGTGGCAAATATTCTTACTACATATTTGACATCCATATTTTGTATACCTAGAGAACTTTTCAACCAACATATTACTTTCCGGAATTTTTGCTATTTCTCATTGTACACTAAAATAGGTTTTCAATACTTCAGAGTAATTATTGCGATATAATGTAAATTATTATTGTTAGAAGCGAATCGATGGACAAGAATCGTGAAAATAGAAGGAATAATTCATTTAATCGAATACTTGAGAACGTTTCTTTTTATCTTGAAAAGACGATACATTTTTTAAAAAATTTTCAAACTATTTCGCCTTCGATGAAAAAAAAAAAAAAAAAACACTTCTACTTTCCGATGTTTATTGCTACATACAGAGAATACAATTGACATGCATACAACTTCTCTGGCAGTACAATTGATTGAGAAGGCATTTGCTCATCGTTAGCTTTGGATAGTTGAAATTCCATCGTTTCTCTATTTCATCCGGCATTGAATCACTGAAACTCAATCGATTTGACAGGCACTTGCACACACTTCCCGAACAGTTATTTTTTCCCCTTCCCCTTATTTTTATTGTCGATCCTTTTTTGGCAATTGGAACGCAAAATCAGTTTCTTCGGTTTACTCTACTTTTTTTTAGTTAAACAGGGCTTTAACGTCAATTTATCGTTGCACAAACGGTAAATTTTCGCAACAGTTAGGAGAAAATATAGCAAGAGTGACGGTAATGAGAAAGAATAGCAACGGATACTAGACTTAATTCCGGTAACAGCTACAAAAAAAGTAATTTTCATTTTCTACCCAGAACTATATTTCTCGATAGTGGTAAAAAATGAAAACCGTTAAGGACCGAGCGCTCGACTGGAACTAAAAATTTCTCTCGGTGTGTAAACCCTGATTTCGGCAAAAAAAAAAAGAGAAAAATTCCTTCCAAAATAAAATTCCAATCGCTCGAGCCGTCAATTCCATCTTCCGTGGCATTTTTGAAATCGGGAATGTGGTATACGCAACGCGAGGCAAAGTAACGCAAAGCCAGAAATACGTGCGTCCTACGCGTAAAAACCGTTTGAAATTTAAATCGTTTAAATTCAGAGCATTCGCGTGGAGGTAAGTACGGTACAGGTAGGTGTGTGTATTCGTACCTATACGCGACAAGGTACATCGTGTCCGTAAAAGAAGCGAGAGAGGAAAATTCTCACCGAGCTTAAACCGCAACATCGTCGTCGTACGGCTAACTCGAGCGGTTTGCATGCTGAAGTTTACGAACGTTCACGCAACCCGGCTAATCACCGTTCTATCTACGTGATACTTCCAAGCGTTTCTGCCCCCGCAGAGACCGAGTTACAAATGACAGCCCGAATCGTTTCGGCACATACATAATTCGGATCTCACACACGCCTTTCTAGTTAAGAATGGATTTAGATCCTTGCTTTGTTTCGTACACAGCCATTGTGTAAACGTGTTGTATACGTTACACGTTAGGATGTTTCAAAGAATGAAAAATAAAAAAATTGTTCCTTACAAACAGGTTCAAAAGTTCCATTCGGGTGTAAAATTAAAGCTTTTAAATTAACGTTGAGAAGTCGCGCATCGCGCTTTTCTACCTTTCGTAAGAACATAACACGGGAAAAATAGTTTTTTTTATCATTCTCATTTTTATAACTATCCAACTATACGTCGTATACAAAATTCGTAAGTATATTTTTGTAGGGAATTGAACGCTCTGGAAAAAAAGATCTCTTGTTATTTTCTGATAAAGTCACTCGTTTAAAATTTATTCGAGGAACTCGAATAACTTTTGAAAGAGTAGATTTGTCGTAAAATGATAACGAGACCTTTTTTTGAACAGCGATATATTTTTTAGAAAAATAGATCCGTGAACTTTTTGTACTACGCGTCGTTAGCTAGTTATAAAAATGAGGAGGAGTATAAAACTGTTTTTTTCCGTGTTAATCTTATGGAAAACAGAAAAGTGCGACGCGCGATCTTTTAACGTTAACGTTAAAGGCTCAAATTTCAACAGGCGTATTTTTATATCTGAATGGAACTTTTAAGCCTGTTTAAAAGAAGACCAAAAATAAATATACATATTTTATTTTGAAATACCCTAGTAAGTATATACCCGGTGCGCAAAGTAATGTAGGCAGGTATGTAAGACTTCGATTAGGTATGGATTATAGGTATTACAGGTATATAAACCGGGTTATGCGTGAATGGTCGGAATGATTCGATGCCAGTGAGGGGACGAATTTTAATTGAGTCGCAGGAATTTAAATTATACGCACATATAACGTAAACTTATCATGCTCACCGCAATTTATTGCGTACTGAGATTATAGCAAAGCATAATCTCATCGTCACGACCGTTATTAAATGGCGTTTAATAAACGGATGGAATATGATTTACGTATAGTCAACCTCGTCCGATGATGATAACGACAATTTTTATTTCAAATTCGTATGATTCGCCCGGGTGAAATAAAGGAGTTTTTAATTTTCTGCCTCATGCTTGATTCACGATTCTTTTTTAACCCAACATTGTTTATATTCCGTAGCGTTTATTTTTCGGTTTTCTTTTTTCTGTTGAACTTTTTGACTTTTAACTATTTAATCCCGAATAATTTCGAAGAATCATCAGATTGCAACAAAAATTTCCGAGACGCGAGATGATCGTTTCTACCCACAGTTTTTTTCCAACGAAAACTTAATGAACTCAAATCGTAGAAGATAACGATGGATGAAAAAAAAAAAAATTAAAATTTCCACCCTTGATTCAATACGACATAAATTTTTCATGATTTGCTATCAATTTTTCAATTCGGAACTTCCAAGTTGAAACTGACAACGAAATTTTGAAATATTTTATTTAAAAATTCATTCTCGCGAGTTCTAATTGTAATTAACTGCACTAAATTCGAATAAAATCATCAATTGCAACAGTCCAAATCAATAATTGGTACAAAAAAAAAAAAAACACTTTTCATTTAATAAAATGATCGTACATTATGTTAAGGAAACAAGAAAAACCAAAACAAAAAATGCCGAAATCATTAGGAATAGTTCCAACTATACGCCACTCTCAAATTTCACTGTGCAGGTACAACGATTGACTTTTATTGAATATTCATGATTTAGAACGCAATGTGATATTGCAATGTGAAAGGCGTCCGATCTGAAATGAGAACCTAAAAACGGCCTCTAAGTTGGTTTGTATTATTCAAGTGAAAGAGCGGTAAAGGCAAAGAGAAAGATACGAAAAAGCGTGCGTTATTCCTCTTCTGCACATACTTGTACGCTGCACTGCCTTGTGCAAGGTCGTTTGTTGCACTCCTGCACGCATCGAGTTCATTCATCACTGATGCACGTCTGTGCGGCTGTAAGAGACGCATAGATGACGGATGATGGACGACAGACGATAGACGACAGACGATAGATGATAGATAATAGACGATGGACGATGGATAATAGACAATGGACGACCGATGACGGATGACAGATCATAGATGACAGACGATAGACGATAGACGATAGATTATGGGCGATAGACTATAGATGATAAGCAAAAGATGCATTGCTACGCGTTGATCGCACGAATTTGACCGAATCGAGTGGACTTGGATTTATATCGCAAGCTGTTGGGAAAAAAATCGTTGAAGAGAGGAGAGTTTTACCTTTTCCCAACTTTCGATTTCGGCTGATACGGTCTTAAAATTGTGTACAAAATATAAATACATACGATTGTACCGATAACAGTAGTTCGTGAACACGGCAGTCGGTTAGGAGAATGCAGAGAAGGTATTTTTAAGCCACAAGTTGAAAGCTGAAAAGTGTAATAAAATATGACCCTTTAATATCACTCTAATATTTCTACGTAACGTTGCCGCTTCGATTTCAATACAAACACGTCACGGGAATTTTTCTGATTATCAAGATCGATCGTAATAGATACCCTGCGACAGGCGGATGCGGATCTGATATTCGTATCATTTCTCGACTCGGGTTCAAAATTCAACCAGTAGAGAAGAGAGAAGAAAGTTGCGTAGATTTGCGCGTTTGAAAAATCGAAAGTAACATTGACGCGGTAAAAATGAAACTCAAAACAAAAACCTGTTTTCGGCGGATATCGTTCTTTTCTTTTTTGCTCTTATTTTTTTTTTTTCTATTTTTACCTCTTTCTACAGCCGCTAAACTTGCACAGGTATAAATTCAAACGGTACACCCGGTACGTTAGCACGAAGAGCAGTTTTTGTACATAACTTATACAAATATATGTCCTGCAGGACGCTTATTATGGGAATAATACGGCCAGCTTTAGTTCACGTCTCGTTTTCTCGCCGCGGCGGCAAAAACTCGGTGTAAAAATATTTTTAAATTAAGTAGATTTAACATTACACCAGTGCTTATGCACGCATTGAATTGCGCAGCGTATTATTTATACGTATATAATACCGAACTCGGACCACGGTTTGCGTTTTGTGTTTTGCTGCATTCGTACTTCACAGAGGTATGATTATCAATTTATTTCACCGTCAAGAGTTTCAACGAATGAAATTTGTTCGTGAGAAAAAAATTACCGGTAATTCAGAAAAATTAATTTAAAAAAAAACCTTCGTTATTTATCATTTTATATCGATTTTGCGTTGAAAAAAAGGAGAACATCAAAAAAGTAATTTGACTTCTCTCTCTCTCTCTCTCTCTCTCTCTCTCTCAGTTTGCATGTAAGCGAATTATATTCCGTGTCTGAATTTGCGTAATCCGAATTCCAACCGTTTCATATTACAGGGCATAAATTTTTCAAACATAAATCAACCGAATCAAGTGCAGTTTCACGTTTTTACAACCCTACGAAGTATTTTCCAAGTAAAATCGAGTTGCCTTCGTAAATTACACCGTCCTTGCAAATAGAAACAGTGAAAATAACGAGTCCGTACGAACTCGAGAAGTTGTATATTGTGTATCCAACGTGCGTAAAATTGTCCAACAACCCTTAATAATAATACAAGCGCATACGCGAAGCGCAGTGGCTCGGCTTAAGAGAGAAAAGTCTAATGCAATCCGCGAGAGTAATGACACAGCGTGGGTTGTGAAAAATGACAAAATTGCCAATTTGAACCCTGTCCCCAGCTTGTGTGGAAGTCATGAGCGCACCACAATCGTCCTCTGCGCACATCCGCCACTGTAATAATAACAATTTCTACTAGTTTAAATCGCATCGGTGAAACGATCGTGAACACGGGTCCGTTTCGTTGTTCGGCTATGGCTCCGATTTAAGGAGGACGAGAAAACAAAATAAAAGAAAGAAAGAAAGAAAGAAAGATAGAAAGAAAGAAACCGAGTGAAATTATATAGAAATTTCAAGCAAAGGACACGTACTTAGTTAGCGAAAGTCTGGAAAGTCGGATACTGCCGATGTTGAAGATTCATTTATTCATTCATCGATCACAGCTCGTTCAACGGTGCGTCAAATTCAACTGATTTGACGAAACTTGGACCGAATCAAGGTGATTTCGAGTAAAATTTCCCAATCGTCACAATTCCCTGTCACATTTAAAATCTCTCTCTCTCTCTCTCTCTCTCTCTCTCTCCCTCTCTTACCTTGTAAATAATAAATTCCAAGTGCGATCAACGTCGTTTTTGCTTGAGTTATAATAACGCGTCTTCAAACACTTGACTCTTTGCACCGAAGGAGTGAGAAAATCCATCGAGGATCGTTGTAGAATGTATCATGTTTAACGCTGTAAGAGACAGTTTGACCGTCGTTGGGCACAGAAACATTTCCCTCACGTGCAACCCACATTCTATCTATTCGATATGGGTATGTATGTATGTATAATGTATATGTATATATTATACATATCTATCCGCGTCTGAAAACCAGGTCTGGATTTTTTACTTCTTCATGGAGACGGCGCTGTCTATCTTCATCTATTTTTCTCTCTCTGCTCCACGCACACACCGATCAAATTAGATTTATTACGAACCATCGACAGCGTGCACGAAAAGACGTTGAATTGAATTTCAATCTTCTAAAATTATTTCAACGATAACACGTCACGTTTATACTGTATTATATTATTGAATTTCGCGCTGATTTTTCAAGTAAATAATAGGTAGTGTATACATTTAATAAAGGAGACTAATTATAACCAGAATCTACGAGGAGAAAGGAGAAGATAGATTTATAATGAAACGGTGAAATAATGCGATTTGTACGTTGAGGAAAAAATTGGGTTTAACGAACACCTCAAACCTGTTATACATGTAATGAAAAATAAATCGCAATCTTCATAGCTGTCATATAATGCGACGAATATTGTATTTTCTTTCATCTTCTCCGTTACGGACTGCAGCTAATGTTTAATACGTACATTCCCTTGATTTCTTTTCTTTCTTTTCTTTTTTTTTTTTTTTTTTTTCAAAATTCATAATTGTCTTTTTTCGTATCACGTATCGTTTCTCGCTGATTTGAACGATGAAATTCAGGAGAGACCTAGATCCTTTGATGTCGGGATAAAAAGAAGGAGAAGAGAAAAGAAATGAGATGCATTAAATAATGAAAGAGAGGCGAGGAATGTCCAACTCGCTTTCCATCAAGGTCTCTACACTACACGTCAGAAGTACACACGCGTGTATACCATTTGCTAGCATCTATTTCTCTCAAATTCCAAACGAACTATCCAGAAATTTTATTGCCAAATATAATAAAATGTACGATTCGCTGTTTTATAAACATGACTTGCGTTAACTTTCGAGATTGCTTAAGAGTACAATACAATAATGATTATATGATATAAATAATGATTTTCGACTCAAATATACGATTGAGATTCGCACGAAAATAAAATCAAAGAAAATTTCAACTCTATGGAATATGTTGAAAAATTACAATGATAATGAAAACAAGACCAAGAGAATTAGAAATTCGTTAGAAGTCAATAAAAGATCTGTAAAATGCGAAACGAATTTTCAATGGGTGTGGAGCGAAGTATTCAGTGTGAGATTAATTCGGTCAAACTGTGACGAGTAGTCGCAAAATGCAGCGTTATAAACGCACTATTATTCAAACGCCTCTTCATCGTCGCAACAAGAAAATATAGAATAATTTTGTTTCGATGTGTGCCAGTTGGCCGTCAAGAAAATTTTATTCAACATCGGTTCTCTTTTCCCAACCACTAATTTCACTCGGACGAAAAGCAGAGCAGCGCTAGTTTCGGCACGCGTTAAATTTTAACCAAACAATAAATAAATTGCCACCGCTTTGTTGTTGTACCGAATACAGGCTGGGAATTCTGTGAAGGTCTTTAATTTGCCAAATTAGAGTTATAATAATAACACGGTGAAATTTCTATCTACCGGTAATAAGACACGAAAATAAAAGGTGAAGATTTCACCTCGTGTTACATTATAATACAATCACTTCCGCGATACGAGATTTGGTGAGATTATTATATGCATCGGTGAATGACGGTAATATATCACACGCGGAATACTGCAAACGTGCTCGTTTTACAATTATCTTTTATAGGCCGCACGTATTTTTAACTTCAACACACACACACACACACACAAAGAGAGAAAGAGACCCATTTAACAAGTGGCTGCAACCATCCATCATCTTATATCCAGGTACGCGATATCAAACGAATCGAGTCAATTCGATTTTGACAATTGGAACACGTACCGTCTGCAAGACTGACAACAAAGCCTGTAATATCCTATAATACACACTCATCTTGTTAAAAAACGATTCAGCTTTTCATTCCGCGAGACGTGAATACGCGTTGTTTGCGAATTGTAACTAGGTGTGTTAACCCTTTAATTCAACTACTTTTTTTGCAACAACTGCCGAGTTGTTTGGTTCCGCGTTATCCCTGAAACATTTAAAAGTCTGAAAAAAAAATATCAATTTTATTTCTTTACTTATTGTAAAAATATCACGTGTAAACAAACGGTCGAAATTTATACTTTCCACGAAAAAAAGCATTTTCTGCTAATCCACGGTTAAAATCCGTAGGTATGCCAATTTTTGCACAAACTTAACGCGCGTCAAAAAATTTTACAGAATTTTTTCTTTTTTTTTTTTGTTTTGTCCGCCATATTGAATGCGGCAATTTAAATTTTCGAATTCCTAGTTCAGATTCGTAATCGGTGATCCCAAAAACCATGTAACATAAAGTTCAGTCGAAATCAAACAACTTTTTAAATTAACGTCCGCCATATTGATTCGTAGTCATCGACCCCAAAAGTCCACGTCTGCAAAGTTTCGAGTAAATCGCATCCAACTAAAAATGTATAGAAACGAAACCTGCTATTTTTTATCGCATTTTCTTATTATTCGTTGAAAAGTGAGTAAGTTTGACTTGTATTAATTTTTTCCTTTTCAGTCTTTGAACAGGACCGAAACGTTATTCGAAGTTTTCTCGTAAAAAGAACGGCAATACGTCAATTTTTGCCAAGAATTTAAAAATGAATACGAGTTCTACGATGAACAGAATTCTTCAAAATTCACGAGTGTTTCGGCGCTTGTTTGCATTGTTTTTCAAGCGTTACCAAGCATTTAAAAATCATCGGTATCAGCGTTACCTTTTCTACGCAACGGCGAGTTTTCGAATAAAACTAACGGACTTTTCAATGAAAAATAAGAAACTTCCGTTCGAAAAACAAAAGTTAGTCCTCAACAGACCCAGCGGAGGCCCCGGACCCAAAAATTGGGAAGCTCACCCGACGTCCCTCTTGTCCGAAACATTTTTCAATCCAATGCATAGTTTTCGACATATTTGAGCCTTCTTTTTAAATTAAAACGGGACGCCCTATATACATATGTATATGATGGTAGAGCATATTATATGAATTTCTCCAATTTATCCGAATGACCAACCGGTGCACCACGCATACCGTTTTACGGATGAATATACAGGTTCGACGCAAGTATATCTCATCGGATATTGAGCAAGCGGCAGCAGCGTGCAGGGTAAAATGAGGCTTCCGAAAGAAGAAGAAGAAGAAGAAGAAGAAGAAAAAGGGGGAAAAAAAGAGTCACGAAACAACCTTGAAAGGTGTTGCGAGATGGTCAATTTATTCCGTATCTTCTTAGTATGTACTACAAGACGATATATTACCGCAGGTATGTGTAATAGCCTATATATTAGGAATCGGTAGTTTCTCATTCTCTCTCTCTCTCTCTCTCTCTCTCTACCGATATTTATTATACTTTATTTTCTTTTTCCACGCGAAGAGAGTTAACCCATTTCTTTTCTCGCATAATATAATATGTATCGCCTCGCCAGTTCTCTGATTATTGGTCGAAAGAATCCCGCATAAGGAAGTTACGCTGACCATATAATACACGGTATGCGTAGGTAGATCGAATCCCAATCGTCCGAACGGTAATCTATATATATATATAATATATATGTATGTATACGGTGCAGCAGATCACACCCAAGACGATGATTATGAGAAATTGACGGCCCTCGGAGAAATTATCTTTCCGATCTTCTGTGCGTTGAAAGATGGAAAAGAAAAAATAAATAAATAATAATAATAATAATAGTAATAATAATAATAATAATAAATCAACAAATTGGATAAATAATTCTTCACGCACTGAATTCAACGCCCTACTGCCGCGGGCATGAAACTTGTATAGGTAACTACCTATAAACCTTGTACAACGCGAAGGTTCTCCAATCGTTGAAAAGAATTTTAAAAACTTGAAAAAAATCTATTCACATGATCGGTACAGAAGGGTGACTTTTTTTATTATGAGACATCGAAATATGTCAAGAAATGACAAAAACTGTTCGATATTGAGGGGGAAAACTAACCCCGTAAAATTCAACCCCCCGGCACAACCTCTGAGGGCGTGAGGGGCAGCAACTTCGAAACCTTGAATGTAAACCCCTATTTTTTATCGCAGATTCAAATTTTTCATGAGAAAATACACAAGCTTTAGTGGATGGCGTTGTAATTGCAAATAGTTATATTTCTCTTGTGTATTTAGATAAAAAAAAAAAACTCATCCCGTGCAACGTTTAACCGAAACACTGCAGGGTTGCAACGAATACTCAAACTTTTATCCGTTCAACTTGTGCCCATCGGAATTTATAGTTCGAAGAGAGAGATTGAACGACCGAGTAACCTTTCGTGAGATGGAACAGTACGTATGCGTGTAGTGATATGCGTTTATGGATTTATGATCGAAGCGCTTTGGTGGCCTTTTAATTGGCAGAGTGATCGGAATGACTTTGTTCGGATTACTTGAAACTGGCAAAATCCGATCACGCGTCGATCATTGTCACGGCTGAAATACCGGTTGTATAAATTTCTCTATTATCATCTAGCTAATCACGTTTTGGACTAGATTTAGAGAGTATGAAGTCGTTCAAGTCATTTCGATCGCTTTGAACATCGGTAACCATACGATCCGTTTGAAAATTGATCGACTCTCGAACGAGATCGGACAGGATAAAAATCCTCGCGAGTACGATAATATGTAATATTTAACCGATTCGAAATTATCACGAGAGAGAGAGAAAATCACACGTGCAGGATGCGGTGAGAAAAAGTATCGCGGCCAGTCCTGTAATATTTTCTACGCGAGGTTTGCCAGCATCTTGATTTTAGCTTCGATATCCATTTTTAGACATCGAAGCTGTAAATTTTATTACTTTTGTTTTTTTCCTCCAATTTTACGACGTTCGTCATAAAAATTTCAAAACATGTTTAACGCAATTTGCATTCGTTTTCACGCCCATAACTTATAATTATAATTATCAGTACACAAGCAGAGGAAAAAAAGAATTTTTCTATAAAACTTTATTTCTGTTTTCATCAAATTTCGCTCCAAGATTGCTGTATTTATTTTTTTGCGTTACCGATTCACGGATTCTCAAGATTTTCCATAACTTGCCACGATATTTCAGTTCGAAATCTATTTCATTACAACGACTTCACGTATCGATCCCATATCTTAACCTTCGAATGCAAAACTTGACCTTTAATCGCGTTTAATGGTGTATTGAATAAAAATTCTCGTCGTGATTTAGACAATTTACGAAACAACAACAACGACGGTATTCAGTTCTAGCAAAAAGTCGTCTCGGATGAATTCGATATCGTATACCTACAACTTGCACTCGGCGCATCCCGATGCGGATGGATACGCGTGTGCATGTATAATACGTATATTGTTATACCCACTGCGAATGGAAATAAAATCGCGTGATACTCGCGGAATAAGAAAGAAGAATGAACCCTGCCGGAGATGTGAACCGTAGAAAGAAGGCTCACCTGTTGGTACTCGAGATTTGTCGCGGTCTGCGTAAAGACATGGAAGTATAAGGAGGGTCAGAAAGGACACGCAAATGCGTGCCTCGAATGCCTCGAGTATTTCCGTCAAGGAAGAAAAGGGTTATTCTACGCTCTTTCGTGACTGAGTTTATAACCGTGGTTAGCCCGAAGGCTTCGGGTTCGACGAGAATTCGCTTTTCAGATACGGGGGTAAAAATGCGGAAGGATCGGAAAATGCGATACGAACATTGAATTTACAAAATGGCGAAAGTATGCTTCGCACGGAATTTCAAGTACAGAATGGTCAAAATTCTGACAGCAAAAAGATTGTTATTTTTTTTTTCTTCTTAGTTCCTATTGAGATAAATAAATTTCAATTCTATGCATCGACTGGTAACCGAAACCTTTATTTATAACTTATAAATGTCTATTTACGGAAAGAAGTCTCAAGGATACTGTATCCAAAGTGCCGTTGTCATTGTTACAATAATATTATACATAGCGGATACGAACGTATGCGCGATTCTTTTTCTTCTCATTTACTAAATTATAATACATGCAACACGTTTATAATAACAGAATAATTAATGAATTAAAAACGCGTATATTCCCAAGAAATTACATTATTATCATAATAATTGCAGTTGCGATCCGATCTTCTTTTCGTTTGTAATACAGAGTTTCAGTATGAAATCACTTGTATTATGTAGGGTGAGAGCCTTGCGAGCAACTGTGCACACAACAAAACGTTGTACGGATCAGAAACGAAAAAACGTAAATAGAGAATAAAACAAGAACGCGAGAACGAAATTAATGAGTAAAAGGATTGAGAAACTTTTACAAACAATTGCAGCGATGAAAATCCAATTTTTTTTCTTCTCTTTTTCTAACAATTCCTCGGTTATGGAACGCTCGACAATTTTCCGTTTCAATTCTTTCGATCGCGACACGCTTGTCGACGGTACATTAAAACAGTGCAAATTCTTTTTTACTCTCATTTTATTCTTTCTCTCCTTTCCTTTTTACTGATAAACCGATCGTGCAGCATCCGCACCGGTATAATAGCTCTTGATTTGTGTTACGAACCGCAAAAGTTTAACCGCAAATCGAATGACACAGACAATTTAACATCGTGATCGCTCAAAACTGTTTTGTCAGAATGATCCGTTCATCCCGTGATACCGATGCTGCAATTTTTATGAAAAATTTAACACTTTTTACAGTGTATATTCTGTGGTACTCTTTTTTTTTTTATTTATACCACTCAGTGGTATATATTTCACATCACGTGCGCTTGATGAATCTTCCAAACGTTGTAAAAACGAATTACTAGTAAGAAAAACTTTCGGAATGAATGTTAAAATAAAAAAAAAAAAAAAAATACTAAAGTAAGCATGTGTTAAGTTTAATAATCAAAGATCGTTTTCAACCCTATCGAATGTATATTAGCGAGTAAATGTCATTCGTTAGAAGCAACTGTGACGATAAATTTAAATTCAAACGAAATCCGTCAGCCCATGGTGCGCGGTAAATTTGAAATCAAGGTCTGTAACGGGTCTTAAAACGGGGAAGCGTCACGATTCGGCCCTTTTCCCTTCATTCGTTACTAAAATAATATTTCTCCGCTGAAACAGTCCCGGTTTTTTAATCCATTCAAGCTTTCTTGAAGCTAGATTAAAACTTCGTTGTACCCAGACCCAGTGACTCCCCTTGATTTTTTCACGTACCTGGCCCAGATTAATTAACGTGAGAATAATGGGATCCTAATGGTTATTACACGCCTGCTTTTCAGACCGTGAAACGTGCCATGCATGCATACAGAGATCGGAGCTCGTCTAGGAAGTGCAAAACGAATGACAGGCTTGCGGTATGTACGAGTATATGTATACACATATCCCATGATTTCAAGAGAGAGAGAGAGAGAGAGAGAGATACTTTTTAGTGAATTAAATTACAGTGAGCCTGCGGCAATACTCGCGTGAGGATCGTGAGCGTGGAAATAATAAAAGATTGTTAAATATGAATGATCTCCTCGTTTTCACTGCGAGATACGAAAAAACTATGTAAGAAAAGAAAAGACATGAAAAAAAAAAACAAAGAAATGGATAATAGAAATATAGGAGAAAAATAACAAAGCTAACAGAGAAAATAGAAAAAGGAACGGATCGTGCGAAGAATCGACACTTTAAATAGCCTTTTATAATATCAGGCGATACGATATCCCTCCTCCCCCTTTGACGCCAACAAAATAGACAAACTGTAATAGTATAACATGCCTATACCTGTACTGAGAAAAATTTCATTTTTTGTGCTAACGAGAATAATTCAGTAAAACAGGTATCGTTAAAAAAACACTGTTCGAATATTGTTGGAATTACGAAAAACGAGGTACGCCTGACCATTTTGCGCTATCGTTGATCCTTTTTTGGTTATTGCAACGCAAAATCAGTTTCTGAGGTTTACTCTACTTTTTTAGTTAAACAAGGCTTTAACGTCAATTTATTCTTGCACGAGCATTAAATTTTCGCAACGGTTGCAAGAAAATATAACAACAGTGATCGCAATAAAAAGAATAGCAACGGATACTAGACTTTCCAGTAACAGCTATAAAACTAATTTTCATTTTCTACCTAGAACAATATTTTTCGATCGTGGTAAAAAATGAAAATAGTCGCGGACTGAGCGGTAATTGGAACTAAAAATTTCTCTCAGTGTAGAATCTTGACATACGTACAGAATCTACATTTATTCTACGCAGCATTTAATTATTGACAGAATTTTTAAGGAGTTGAAGATTTTTTTTTTTTTTATTTTCTTGGTTCGTCACAGTTTCAAAATTTTCAATTAAAACGCGTGAAAGAAAAAATTTTGTTGGTAAGAAAAAAACATTGGAAAAGTGAACATAAAAAATTACCAGAGTACAGCTATTCGAATTTTCCAGGAATTGGGTTTGGGATGAAGAATAAATTGATCTCTAAATATCGACAGCAATAATTTTGTTATGCCTGTGTATTACGTCCTTTTTCTTCATGCTTTTTTCACAAATTGCAAGGCCTGATTGCTGCAGCGAGCGGTTCGTTCGCGAGTCGAGCAGCGCGTGAAACTGATTTTTACCGAAAGTATCGATCCCGTTGATTAATGGGACGACGTATAAGACGAGGGTAACAATTTCGACGAAAATAACCCGTCGAGCTTGTAACCTACCCGCGGGATAATTCTGCACGCTTCGAGTCACGTAACCGAATGCGTTCCATTTTATAAACCTTGCAGATAAATTACGTGCGTAATAAAAACGGCAGGCAATGCAGGCTGCAATTTATATTTTTTCTAATTATTGCTACGTTAACTGTTTAATGTTGTTGTTGGAAAACACAAAAAATAATGTATAATGTGTGTAATATTGTACAACTACACGCGAATATGATATATCAGGAGTAAAGTCATGTTTTAATCCTTTGAGTCAGAGTAACAAGTATTCTTATCGCATATTTTATATGCATTTTTTGTATATGGAACATTCCATGACATATAAATCAAGATTCTCATCGTCGATGTCTCAGGTTGGCTTTATAATTTTCTGTATGAAAGTAAATGACGCAAAACGCAATCGCGATTTTTTTCTGAAGTTTTCTTCCGCATATCGTTCGATTATAATTAGAAAGAGTTCTGATAAAACAATTTTTCTAACGAATTTCGCAGTGTTTTGAAATTTCTATTAACATGTCGAGGAGAATTTGACTCTCTTGAATGAATTCTCTCATTCAATAATTAATTACTGTAATCTTGTACCGCACTTTTTCAATTACAATCCATCAATTATTACATCGCACGTAATGTTATACATAATACCGGGACAAATGTGTGTAATAACGAATGTCAAATTTTTCTCTAAACGAACATATTCTCACCATAGAATGTCTTATTTCTGCATAATTTAAACGTAAATACGTATATTAACTGCACTAACGGTTAAAGCTGTTGAAGCGATGTTTAAAATTCCAGAACGCGTCGACGTGCAGCTTGCTGAAGAAGTTATATGACATAATAAGAGCTTCGTATGCATTTATATATATATAGATACGAGGGCTAATACCTACCGATATGAATATGTCGGCCGCGAGCGATTAATAAATCGATCCTAATGGGTAACGTGAGCCCTATCAATATTAATTTAGCGATTAATTACGTGGTCAATCTTTCACTCCCTGTACCTTTTTACACATTCAACCTTTTTCCCTTGAGTACTAAAATAACAAATGGCACGTTCCGTTTTGTACAATTCTCTCAGCTCCGAAACCAAATTAGATTTCCTTTTCAATTGCATTTATTACCGTTGATTATATTATAAAAAAAAAAAAACCCATTTTTTATTTTATTTAAAAAACACGAATAAAAGAAGAATGAAATCCAAAAATCTAACAGCGGAATCGCTGGTAAAGTGAATTTTTCTATTCTCCAAACAATATTTTGAACATCTATGCGACATCGATTTATGAAAACTGCACAGATCTTGTACTGAATACGTTTAAACCCTCGATAGATATTTAAATAAAATATGTTCGACTTGACAAGCGTGTAACGGAATTGAAATTTTCAGGAAAAGCAGAATCGAGAATGTAAAAAAAAAAAAACATATCCATTAATTATTTTTACCAACAATCCCGAGAAAATTTCAACTATCTTATAAAGAAGAAGTCAAAGTTTAACCAAAATTTGACCAAGTGTAACTAATTCTAATAAACTAAACGTGGGAACCTAACTATTTACACTTAAAAAATGGCTTTAGATGTGATTCAGAGCGCGACAGCAGCTGCATTGCTCCGTTCGCATTTTATCGCGTCTTACAACCGCAATTTTCAAGCCAATTTTTGTCTTAAGTCTTGGTACCACGTACTTCGATCTTACGATATATATAATAAGCGGCTTTCCTGCAAGAAGGAATCAGGCTCGGAAAGAACGAGAATTCTCTATCGCGGTTACACATTTTCGAATCCCTTCACAATTGGGGTGATTTTTTTTCTTCTTCCTTTCGCATTGCTTTTCTTTTTTCTTTTTTTTTTATATTCAAGTTAAACTCTCACCGGCTTAATTAGACGTCAATAGCCAACGTCTGAAGAGTTTATAAAAATGATTGATAAAAATAGTTGACGATATAATTTACCGACACGAAATGGCCAATGACCATCCGCAGTGGCGATGAACTCGGGGAAGCTACAATCAGAAGAAGATCAATGAGCTACAGATCGGATGCCGATCTTAATTCTTACGGTTCGACTCATTTGTCGATCTAACGATCATTCGTGCAACCAGCCATTGTACATATGTATATTATTGTATAATATTTTTTTTACACTTGATTATTTTTCGACCGCTACTCGAGTTCCGACGATCGGACTTTTTATGAAATTAAATACAGGAAGAGTTATTTCGTATTTCGAATTGACGGCTCCTCGTTCCGTTAGCTATTATTATACATTACGGTTGAATAATAGATGAAATATTGCAGATACTTTGATCCTGATTCGGGTGATTATTAAATGACGTAATCGAATTCGGCTAATTTTTTTTCGTACACTTTACACGCGTTGATGAAAAATTCATACGTTACTTACTTTATTTATCTTATTCCCTGAAAAAAAAAAGGGAATGAGAATTCACCTGTGCAACGGATCGTTCAACCTTGAAATAGCGGCAGATCTTTCAATACGATACTTATTCATAAAACTGAAAAACTTGCTCAATCTTGCATTGAATATCGAAAAAGAAGATTATACAATGACGTTGAGAAGTGTAGAAGAATCGAAACGTTTCGTGTGAGAAAGATAATCCAAGAAATTCGCGATCTATTAAAAAAGGCTGACCTGAGAATGTCTCTAATAATAATTACAGACTGCTGCGAGATAAAATATAACAAAAATCTCTCTCGATCAAGTTCTACTCCCAGATGCGATGAAAGGAGAGAACGCGAAATTAGCAAAACTAGGTAGCCATTAGGTGAGCTTTGAAGATCTGAGAATCGCGTGATACAGGTATAATAATAATAATAACAATTCACGGTTAATATGCATAAAATGCGGTTCGTCAGTTTCGAAATCTAGGTTTAGAGAATGATACGTTTTCATTTGCAGATAAAAAGATACGGTATCGTTACACGAAGAACAGGGCTAATGAACGAGTTACAAGAGATTAAACGAGATGACGAGTAAGAGAGATCGAACCAGTTGCGTACCCACACTTTTCTGCGAGCAAAGCAAAGTCCTATTTCACGCCGACGCGACATCGTATCTACCGGTCTGTACTTACCCCCGATACATGTATATATATACATCATGCATATTATATGGGGCATTCCATGCCACCTGAACCCAAATATCACCCTCAATTTTTTTCATTTTATTCTCCTTTTGGCGCAACACGTGTCGCAAGGCATCGCACATAAACAAATCACGTAACAAGAAAAAAAAAAACACGATTTAGCGAGTTTCATATTGCACAAAAATTTATTTCACGATAATCGCTCGATTAGCGAGAACACTATTTATTATGTGAATATTCATTTTTGAGAAAAATTTACGCGGTGAATTCTTCGCGAAGAAAGAAAAAAAATTCGAATCATTCGGCGCAAGTTTCATCAAAAAATTAATTACGATTAACGACTCGATCGTCCAGAGTTCGATATGGTATGGAATGCCCCATATGTGCATATATGTGATTATGTGTAGTCGGACCGCGTATACAAGGAAGAAGATGTAAGGATAAAAAGTGGCCGGTTAGTAATTACAAATTCAGACACGGTCCATAAAAGGCATTTGTTTATCTTGTTACCTTTCTATCCGTGACTCGTAATAAGCCGCCAAGGAATTTGTCGGATCAACGAAGTAGAGAAGAATAAGGAAAAGAAGAAGAAGAAGAAAAGTAGAGTTGTTTTAACAACGTGTACCATTGTGTTTTTCGTCCAGTATCCGTGTAATTGAAAAAGTTTGCAAAATGGCAGATGAGTCTGTTGAACCTCTGTTTCTATCTGCGAATTTGCAGAAAATTTTCTACCACGGTGTAACAACTACTACGGTTCCCTGGTTCGCAGGTGAAATCGGAAAAAATCTATCCAGATCGGACAGCCACATCCGGGTTAATGATAAGACGAGGCTTGACTAATTAGGAAGCAGGTAACGAGCTCAGTTACATGTAAAAAACTGTACAAAGGTGCGCTTAATTCTTTAGCTGGAAATCAGACTCAGTATCCACGACAATCACACCTGCCGTTGGGAAAAGACGCTCGTTTTATCAAAATTCTATACAATTTTTGTAATACATAAGCCGTGCTATTGTAACGATTTTTTGACGTTCGATTAACAGTGAAATTCATCAACGGTATTTTGAATTGTAATTTTGAATAAATTTCTCAAAAAATTATCTTCTTCTCGACAAACAGACGAGGAAACCATCGAACCTGAATGAAATTTTTTGAAACTGAGAATACAACATCGACTAAATTGCGAATTCCTTGATGATAAGATGTAAGATTCCGCTGCGTTGGATTGCAATTGTAGCGAATCAATTTATAGACAAATCAAATGTATCTATCAATCTTATTGTGTGAACCTTTTCCACGAATTTTGAGGAAGCCAGCTCATTTTTGGAGAGCGTTCGACGATCGATTTTTCTAACATCTTAGTGGAATATACAGGAATTTCCAAAAAATTCATACCAAAAGCTCCTCAGAAATGTTTGGTTATTGATTTTCAAGAATATTATTTCATGCTCCGTTTGTTTAGATGTCAGGAGTGAATCGGGTTAGATGCAGAGCATATAACAGTTAGGTATGTACCTGAGAGTTCGCGAAGATCGCGACAGAGACTAACGTGAAAGTGTATTAGTTACAAAAAGACAGCGAATTATGCACGTAAAACATTTCGACCGGTAAATCAATAGTTCGTTTGAAAGTTGTCGCCAGTACGAAAATCAATTTGCATGCAAAGTAGGTGAACGTATAAAATTTTTGCTCCATCTTTGAGCAAGAAAGAAACCACATTCTTGCCAATCCGCAATTTCGGGTAGCGTGGAACCGCAAAAAAGTAACAAACGAATTAACCGACTGATTCGCACGTAGACTTGTAATTATATACACTGTGTATATTGGCTTGTGTTCTAAAAACTTCGGGAGTCTAAGCACAATATTGCTTACCGAGTTTAGGCAAACCGTATTCAAATCATTCTGATCGGCATTATTTTTACTTCAATGATGCATGCAGTTCTAATCGGTAAATTGAATATCTCAATTACATTTGGCGCTGCTGAAAATCTCACGTAAACCCCGATGAAGGATACAAAAAACTTGATTGAAACGCGTGAAGAAATATGCGCTGACATTTTGTATGCTTCTGTGTGATCTAGTGTGTTCTTTTGTCTCTCATTCCCAACGGTTAGAATCTGTGAGTGGTTTAAATCAGGGGTTAATTTTAACTCGTTGGGAACAAATTGATGAAACACAGATACTAATATATTTAGTTTGAGAATTATATTACGCTAAGAAAGGCATCAACTTATGGTAAACTTTGGTTCAATAGAAAGCTCCTAAGTGCAAAGAACCCACAATGCGGTAAGCAAGTGTAATGCCAGTCGGTAAGCGTCCGTAACGCGAATGCACAGTTGCTTATCGTCGGGGTCGCAAAGCTTTGTCAGGTATGTCGCGTCAGCTCGGCAATCGGTAAAAGCTTATACAGGCTTGTCGACACGAAGAGCATTGACACAACAGTCTCAGAAACGCGAAGTATCAAGTCCACGCGTAAAAGATACGGTCGTCAGTGGTTACGACATTCGTGATGTCTTTTGAAAATGTATGTTGTTATTACATACAGGCAATAACAAATGGAAAGAAGAATGAAATTCATGTAAAAAGAGTTAGCGTGTGTCCAGTGCCACCATTAGATACCCAAATTTCGTACGCCATGTTTTTATATAATATTTTTCCCTTGCCGGCCGAATTCTTCTTTGATTTCGTTGTAGTTTGAAGTTTTTAATTTGTAGAAATCCGTTAAGTCGGAACATTACGAGTGGTTCCAAGTTATGTTTGGTCAAAATATTTCAGCGACGTGTTCGTAACAGGATTTCGAAAGAAATATGAATAATATGAAATTTATTCGACAAATATATCTGATTATTGATCAAACTAGAAACTACATCTATAGCTTAAATTCCTGATCCACTCAGTTCAGCAGCTTTACAAGTTAAAATAAATTATTCAGTACAACAAGCTTAACGAAAGAAGTCAGTAATGAATATTGACAAGGATACCTGACATCGGTATCAGTTCTATCAAAGCTGCTCACATTTTTTTTAAATATTCGCATGAGTCACAAGTCGTAAATTACCATATTCCTTACTGATTCATATCTTTAATCAGGCTTGTGTACGAACAAACTCATTATATAATCACTCACTAACGCTGTTTGTATCACTGAACGTGTGCGAGTCACTATTTCGTGTCGTTTAATCGCTGTCATGAACAATGAACAGTACATATTTTTCATGAAATACAATATCGTGTTTCGATACGTTTTATAACAACAGGTTGAGGAACTCTATTCCGGAATCGAACTTCTTTCGCAAAATCCAACGAGATTGTTATTGACTTGACTCAAATTAACACTTAGACTAGATGTGACGATTTCGAAAATTGCTTACATTTTGCTGCCACGTCCAAGGGCCAGAGTAAGCGCAAAAATAGAGGTGAATGCAATGCCAACTCTGCTAGTGCAGCGGATCGACGAAAAATCAACTATCTATAATATAACACATCAGCGATACCTGGACTCACCGAGTGCTGGACACCTGCAGAATGACAGCCCACTTCGTTTTCCTGCATTCACTGTCACATTCCGTTGTCCATGAAGGCTGCATGACGTCCAAGGGTGCGTTCCGAAAATAACTGGCAGCGCTAAAAACTCCGTAGGACACAGGCCCAGCTGCTCACGAACTCGGCAGTGCGAAAGAAATAAATGATTGTTTAAAACAGTGGAAGCTAATATCGGAACGGGCGCCAACCACTTCATACGTTCTTGAGACGTGAAGAGATGGCTCGTTTGCATGATTTAATCCATCAACATAGAGCATGGACTGCCAGAGCAGGCCAAAAACGTATCCGCCGAATAGAAAGAGATATAAGCAGTTCGGGCCTATTTATGTCCTTGTTCAAGCTATATCGATAATATATTTAACCAATAGCGGTCTTGCTTGAGCTATGTCGATGGGATATTCAGTCAATATCGATCTTAGAAAAGACAGCAATTAGCGCTAACGATGCTGTATCTCGCTTGCACAGCGGCGGACATATTTTGTGCATTGCTAAGGTAGGGAACACGCGATCCATTCTCTATGTGATGATACGACCATGTTAACAAATGATGTTGTTGCAGCAAGAATAATTAAAAACAAAATTGATTACAAAATTTTGAAATGGTCACCATTTTACAAGCGCTCCTTCATACGCGACGAATAAACCGATCGTATCATTATTACACAATAATATTCAAAACACCTAAACTAATGTTGGTAACAGAAGTTACGTCGGAAATACTGCGAATGTGAACTGAAGTATTTCCAACGTAAGTTTTGTTACCAGCATCAAAATTAATTTCTGCTACAATCCTCATATTTATCAACAGGCCCTAACAGAAAAGCGGAATCTAAAAAAAAGGCTTCTTCTGAACCGTCCTATTGTATCTTACAGGTGGAAGAATATTATTTTTCTGCTTTTTCCTATAAAAAGAAGCATTGTAATCAATTTCGTTGAGTTGTCTCGTGGAATCTAGGCGGAAGACAATATTCTTTGATTTTCGTATGTTTCAATTAATGTGTACGATAAGTTTCGCGTATTCAACTATACATTTTTCTGTTCATGTTTTACTGTAATTTTAATTCTACCGTAACCTCTCGTCGCGAGGGTGTGTTGAAAGGCGTTTATATTATTATTATATGTTACACGGATAACTCAAACAAAAAGAAAATGAAGCTCGCGAAAATTGTGTAATGAAATCTGTCGCTACCTCCCGGACTAAATCGCTCGATCACTCGATCATTCGATTACTGGATACCACGCTATCACTCGATAATTCGAAGGATGACGCCGATTTTGTTCAAATAAAATTCCCTGACTTTTCCGGTCAAAAAATTCAGAATTCCTTGGCGTGTTCCCACGAAACTTGAGTAATGTTGGCAGCTTTTACGACAAAAAGCTCCAGAAGTTGTTCACCTTGAATATATAAATTTGAACCTAAAAAACACATAGTTTTACTTCGTTTCGCACGTATAATTAGAATTTAAACAACACCATTTCCGACACTTAGCTTAACTGAATTTACGAAGCGTGGTTGAAGTTTTAAAACAATTTATAAAAAAAAGTGCGTTTTCCCCTATAGTTCATCATAATTTCCTGACTATTCCCGGTTTTCCCGGTCTGTCGTCACCCTGATTATCAATCATCGCGCCAAAGGCGCGTCTGATTCCCATGATTAATCTACGCGCAAAAAGGCGCGACCGATTAATCTGTCAAAAAACCTTAAATATCTAGGACTTGTCGCAAAATTCTATGGAAACCCAATTCGCATCTGCGTCTTTTTGAATCCGACACATTGCGATGCGAATTGTTCTTCTGAGACGCGAGTCAAGTCCGGGAGGGAGGTTGGAGGGCATGCATTATTGTGTGGCGTGACGGTCGGCGGTCCTCTTCGACGCGAAGTCTTCGAGCTCAGCATCTCTCCCCACCTAGCGTACCACGGAACGCGATAGATGGTCCAAAGATGCGTTTGCCCATTCAGACGATCACAGAGATAAATTGAATGAAGTAATTATCGATAATGACTAAATAATTAAATTGAATAACGACTGGAAAATGATTGCAGAGCGGTAAGAAATGGGTAATTGAACCTCGTTAAAATTTAAAAGCTTACTAATAGTTTGGAGACTCTTCTACCAAGTCTTTCACGTGCTTTTGGAGAAAAATCACTGTGATCATTTGACGCTGTGGATTACAAAAGTTAGTAACATCGCGACCTTCCTACCCTTGCCTGATTCCCAACGAAACCACCCAACGGAAATGTTGACAAGAGATTCACACATACATGCATAAACCCCGCGACGGATCCCAAAACGACCACCTACCTACCCGATTACCTATATTCGCTCTAAACGATTCTCCATTCTTTCCAACACAAATTATTCTTCCTCATTTGCGCCGTGGTCACTGTGACTTACTTTTTCGTTGGTTACCTGTCGGGAGCAAAATGTTTTTGTACCGTAGTCAGCGAAAGTACTATTTTAGTGATTGCTGGCTGACTATCGGTACATCAACCTTTTGTAAGATAGATTAAAAACATCCTGTATGCCGATCAGCATTTTTCTAAGCGAGCTAAGCCTGTAGTTGTGGATAATTGCTGAGTATTAAGAAATTGAAAATGATTCGAGATATATCATGCAAGTTGATTATGTTACGTTCAGCTAGACTTTGAAATGTTATCGATTAAACAATCGTGGAAATATGTTTAAACCTCAGGTGTACTCACCACTTAAACGACGTCATTTGAAAATTCAAACATCGGTAGGCAATTATATCTGTAGCTATGCACTACTTGTTTTCGCGAATGTCGAGTAAGTGATGGTAACCTGTCGCGATGCTCATTACACTTTCAGCAACGTGCAAAATTTCTAACTTTGAGTCACTGTGGTAAAATAGGTCAACTGCAGAAAAAAAAATGATCTAACATAAAGTAAAGCATCGTTGCGATCATGAATGAGCCTATCCATGCAGCTAAGAAATCGAAGATTCGTGTAACAATTGTTACCGCCACGCCACGTGACAGAGGAGTCCCAGGGAAATACCCGTAACCCAACACATGCAAACTCACCAACGTTGCTGAGTAATGGAGAAGTTACTCAGATGTCTCTGCGTAACTCTGAAAAGGCGAAAAAGGAAGCTCGAATTAATAACAAACTGGATTTTCAGTTCTCAGATAAATTATTGTTATTGTCAGCTTCTATATTTATTCACCTCATGTTACGCAATAACCAAAATTAGGTTTCAAATAAACCATACCGAATTATCAAACAATAATTAAGATAAGTTTTCTTACCTCCTCCGGGTTGCTCCACACCTTACATGCATATGTAGTAGTTCTCGTCGCATCTCAGATTTTATGGTGGTTGGACACACTTATCACACTTGAATAAGAATATAATAAAATATTACTCGCACAATGTACTTGGATCAGACTTCATGTCACTACAGATTGTCTGTAGTTTGCTTGTATGATATTTCAGGGATTTCTGAATTATTTGTAAATGAACTGCAGAAATGAATACTAGAGGGTTAATAAAACAAGCACAGATAACGAATAAATGCCTAAAATTAGTGAGCAGCTAAAATCATTTACGATCAAAAGGGACATTGTAATTAAAAATCATATCAAATATGTATGTACCTTTCAGTTCTATTCACTGCATAGCGGGTGGTTTAATTTTTAGTTTGTTGTCAGAGATCGATTGATTGGGTTATGTCATTTGGATCATCGCTGAATGTGGTCGATAGTGCAGTAATGTAGTGTACCCCTGTAAAAAAGTAAGAAAAAGCAATATTTTATTAGTATTTCTTTTGCAAAATTAGCATATAAGACGTTGAAAAATTTCTATTATTTTCTTTAAATGTAATGAAGAACTTTTGACCTGTTCAGCTTCTGCATTTTCTTTTCCAACATTATATCACCAGGGTCACTTAATGAAGATACTCGTTAACCTCGATCATTTTTGCAGTAGTTCAATTCTGTAATCAAGTAAAACAACAAAATTTTATTAATATTTGATTTAATTCGACAACCATTTACTCAATGTTTAAACACATGCAATTTTGGTTTTATGCCAAACTTTGGAACATCTTATCGATTACATTAACAAGTGAGAAATGATTGTTTTATACCTGTCGTTTATATGCAATAAATTCATCAGTTCCGCTACCCAGTGATATCTTCCAAGGTTTATTGACAGGACCTTTAAACCTAGGTGATCAATATGCCAATCAACGTTGTTGCAGTTTCTTTCTGCAATCAGGTAACATAACACAATATTTTGTTAATACTTAATGTAACTTTAATAACGATTTAAACAGCATTCAAAATTTACCATTATTGTCCAAAACATAACAGGTATGAGGAGTCAATAATAGTTGACGATTTAGGTTCACACGAAATTTCGAAACGATTAGTAACGCCGTGATGCGTTAGATTTTGTTACATGGTAATAAAGGATTACGAAATCGAGGATCCCTCTACCGATAGATCTCCAGAAAGAAATTGGGAAAAAAAAGATGTAACCGCTTACAGTTTTGTGTTACGTACGAAACAATGCCAAAATCAACTACGCAGTAACATTAGTTTCATTTCACAAACGTGTGTCCACGTGAAAGACGCGATCTGTGAATCGAAATCAGAGACACAACTTACACAAAGGTCACCTTCCGCAAGACCCGTGTTTTCAGAATGTTAGAAAGAAAAACAAAGTGGAAGTTTATCGGAGCATTTTCTTGTCACAATGCAGCGTAATAATTACACTAGATTCAAAGCCCATTAGCAATTGTTTGTGTCGTAGTAACCTAAACGGACCGAGTTAAACTTGCTAAGAATGCAACTACGCACTTACCGAAAGTCAGCCGCGTAAACAAAAACAAACGACACGCGACGCAAAGACAATCGACAATCGAAATCGCTAAAACCTGAAGTTGCAGAATAGAATGAAAATTGAAACAACAAACTCACCTTTGATGTTGCAGGCTGTTTCTATTTCAGAAACTTGGTTCTCTCACGGGCCAAACGCTGCATGCCATTTATATATTATTCACAATATGTTTCGTGGGAATTCGCTAATCGAATCACGTTACACAGCTATTTTTTTAAACCATAAGGTATCGGTGGATGGCCATGTTCCGAATACAAAGCCTGCACACGGAGATCTGAATTCTCGACTTACGGCTTACGTGGTTTCACTACGTCTGCTCGGAACCGATTGACGCCGCGCTGCGCTCGGACCAAGTTACAACCGGTCGGAAACGCCATGCGGGCTGTCCAGAACGCGGCTATATTATCAAATAATTGCCGTTGCACACGGCGTCAGGCGTCAATTGAAATTTTCTGGCGACTTCCAGTCGAATAAAATTCGTTGACCGAAGATGTATTTAGTAAATCCCGAGGGTCCAATTATTGGAAAAAGAGTCCCGCAAAACGATTCTGAGACGAAGAATTTCCGAGCTCGGTAAATCGCAAACAAAGGAATAATACAGTCGAAATTTGGCCGATTTTGAAAAATACTCTAATCAATTCTTTGATGCACTGTATCGACGTAATTTTTCGAGAGGAATCGATTGCGCGCAGTCCAGAAAATCATCGGCTACTTCATCTCGCTTCTTCATTTCCTCCATTGTTTCACACTTCTTATTAACAATTCTACATTTCTAAATTCCTCGAATAAATATATAATTGAGATCCACTGACCTAGCCACGTGGGTTTGGGCCTGCGACATTTTGCCTCGTCAATTTGACGCCCGCGAAAATAAGGTGAACATCCAGCCTCAACTCGCTCTTTTCTCCCTAGTTCGCTTCGCCAGATGGCAGCCCTCGGAAATCGTCGTGTGTGTCCGTCGTTTCTACGCGACGACGATTTCGAATGAAAAGCATCATCATTCGATATACGATAACTTACCACATACTTTCAGAATATTTTATTTTTGAAATGACAATCAATTTTTTTCAGTTGTTCGGCGTCACCTGCCGAAGTCGGAAATCAGATCAACATGCTGAAAACGATTTTATAAATTAAAATTGAGATGAATGTTCCCCTTTATTGTAACCTTCTACATGACCACCTGTCATTTGTTTTACCGTTTGACAGCTCCGCGGTCATATTCACTCCGAATCGATTGACGCTGCGAACGCTCTATGATAATGGCAACAGAAAAGGACTTGATCAATGGTGAAACACGAAAAAATTTATTTCTATATTAAAGTATTATAGGTCTAACGAATATGTCTCCATACTATCATAGCTCCTGGCATTCTTCCACTGACGCTACACTACTTCTATGTCATTAAATATTATTTTTTTTTCTAGCTGTGAGAGATTCTCTGGAGGCTGACGGCAAGCTGGGAAGCATGAAGGCAGAAATGCGCACAGAAGTAATGAAGCTTCTGGATGGGTCAAGCAAAAATCAAAAATCCACCCGTCCGCATCCTCCGCACGATATTTTGGTCCTTAATGAATTAATTCGCGAATACCTGGATTGGATTGGCTATAAGTACACTTCGACGGTATTGATGGCAGGTAAATTTATGCATGTTTTGATATTTGGAAAATAAATCGCAACCACTGCTCTTTATCCACGCTACTAAAACTTGAAAGAAAAATCTAATTTGAGAATTATTTTTACTCTAATGTTACAGAATGTCAGCTCCCAAAGCAGCCAATAGAGCGGACTTTCTTAGCACAAGATTTGGGAGTAAAGGAGAACGACAAGACGAAGAGTTCACCTTTGCTGATTAGTCTTGTGGAGACCTTTAAGACTCTCAAGAATACTTGAGACCTTTTGAATTTACTTGAGATATGAAACCGTGCTATATTTTCTTATTGTGTATTTATAATCATTTTATAATAAAAGTGGTATTTCCCAATCGCATGGCAATTGATGTAGTATTTTAGGATTACCTCCTTATCTTTCAACTATTTAAACAAGTGTAGTTATGCAAGATCGGGAAGTCTTACTTACGAGTACAATAGAATTCACTTTTTCAACTTTTATTTTTTTATTCATTTATTTTCTTTTAGTTTACAACTACATATTGAAAGTACATATTACGAAAGTATAATATAATGCTATTCTTATTCCTGCAGTTGCTGAAATCTTATTTTTCAAGATACTATCGATTATTATGAGCTAGGATTGCTACACTGTACATCATTTCAAATAATAATGAATGTTCTGGTATTACTGTAAAATAGCCGCGGAAACAAAAATGAAAATTTTGTAACACGTAATTACAAACATTGCATTTTACACGTGGACACAGCAATGAATAATGAAGTGCTAAGTAATATTCTGGCACACTTGCAAGAAATGTATGACAAGACTTAAAATAATATTACTATTATAATTTGAATGACAGCATATTGATCGAGTCGAAATTTCTTTTAATTAGCAGTTATTCTTTTGTAAACCTTAATTCAACTATCGTCAAACACTGTTGCGTAAAGATAAATATGATTAGACATTGACAGTTTTGATATCCTCAAAACAGTATAATATAAAATAAATATAATAAGTCAATTAAAAAGTTTTTGCCATAGCATTAATTTGTATTATGACAGTGTTTCATGTTTGCAATATCCGTGTTAAGCTTACCCAAAATGTTCTCTTTGCACGTTTAGCGCCGTCATTTGTGTTTTGATTTCTTCTTCTTCTTAGAAGGTTTGTTTTTACTTTTCGATTTCTTTGATTTTTTCCTGTGTTTATCTTCCTCCGAACTGGAATCTGACGAATCTGAGTTTGTATCAGACTCGGTTGTGCTTTCTTTTTTAGCCGACTTACGTTTTTTATGCTTCTTACGCTTCCTCTTCTTCCTTTTAGGGGAGTCATCTGAACTGTCAGAATCCGATGATGAAGTTTCAGTTGTACTTGTATCGTCTTCAGTACTCGTTGAACGAACACGTTTTTTCACTAGTTTAATTTCTGACTCCTTTTGCGGCTCAGTAACGTCTGGTTTAATTTTTTTCACGGTAACATGAGTTGACTTGGTCTCCTCACCATCAGACTCAGAATCTGTAGCCGAATAGTCAGGTTCAAAACTGGCCTCATCTAAAACACTGCGCTTCCGATCTGAGACGAGTCTTGGATTTTTCCTCTGCTTCTTTACTTCCGTGGGCAATAAAGTTGAATTCTCGAACACCGGTTTTACTGCAATTGCTTGTGACTTTTCTTTAATGATTGACTCATCTTTGTGCTTCGATTTCTTCTCCAAAGACTTTTCTTTATCTTTTTTGTGTTTCTTTTCCTTGCGTTTCTTGCGATCCTTGGATTTGCTTCTACTTCTATGTTCTTTTTTACGTTTTCTGTCTTCCTTGACTTTCTTATCCTTCTTTTTATCTTCTTCGTCCTCTTTGCGCTTTGCAAAACTCATCTTCATTGGATCATCTCGTTTGTAAGCTATCGGAGGGGTGCGAGTTTTCCTATCTCGCTCTCTCTCGCGTTCATTTCTCTCATTTCTAGATTCGTTTCTAGCCTCACTTCTAGTCTCATTTCTGTTCATTCTAATGTCCCCGCGGTCTGTTCTAGATTCTCGATCCCCTCTCGATTCATTTCTATCTGACCTCGATTCGTGACGTTCACTTCTAGATTCATTTCTATCCCTTGGACGGTCGGTTCTATCTCTATCCCTCTTTCTCTCATCCAAAAAGACTTTACGCTCTGGGTTTGAGACGGTCAGTGGTGGCTCGATGCGCCTTTCCATCAATGGAGAAATCCTCCTTTCTCTGCCTGATCTAGGTGATCTGCTTCTGGATGTACTTTCGGTCTTAGATTCGTGTCGATCTAGGAATCCTTTGACAGGAATGACTTTTCTTTCTTTATCATCTTCAATTTTATCGCCGAGTCTCTCCTTCGCCGATAACCTTGTTGGCGAATGAGATTCAGGAACGGGTTTGAACTTGGAGCGATCCAACTTTGCTTTTTTCAACGGCTCAGCGATTTCAACATTTCTTTCATTCCTTCCAACATTTATAGTAACGTTTACACTTTTTCGTGGTGGCTCAGGGTCCAAAATCTTTGGCTCAGGATTCTGATACAATATTTTACGACTTTCGCTTATTTTCTTTATCTCTATAGGTCTAATAGCATTGATAGCTTTTTGGAATATTGCATTCTCAGCACGCTTCAGTACCTCTGATGTTACAACCTTGGTCGATTTGGGTTCATCGGTATTTACCTTTTCTTGTGGCGATTCAGGGACGCTGTCTGATTTTTCAGCTGTCTCATCTCTTTCCCATTTAGATAACTCAGGAACAGGTGCAAGGAATTCGTCTTTTTTAGGCGATTTCTCGACATTTTCAACTCGTTCCTCCTGTTCTTCTTTAATCTGTTGCTCAAGCGCTAGAGAATAATCTTCTGTAATCAATGTTTTTATTTCTGTATCGTCCAGTCCGCCATACAACGAATCCACTGGTTCAGTTTCAGCTTTCAATTCGGGAAAGGGTTTGAAATTTGGATTTGGAGGATTCGCGCCGAATTCTGGCTCCTCTGAGCATTCGGGTGTACTTTCCTTCAATTCTGGTGGCTCAGGATTTATGGCCAAAGATTTCTTTTCAAATTCTTCGGTCACTATAGGTATAGGAGCTTCTTCGCAAATCTTTTCTGGCACAATTTTTTCCACTTCTAATGGCTCAGGTTTAATCTCTTCCGCCACATGGATTGGTTCTTCGATACGCGGGACCTCAGTTTCGTTGACTTTCAACAGAGTTTCATCTTTAGCCGCTTCTTTCAATGCTGCTTTTTTCTCTTTATCTTTCTCTCTCTCTTTTTTCTTCTTCTTCTTCTTCTCTTTATCATCAGTGTCCTTTTTCTTTTTCTTATCCTTTATCTTCTTTTCTTTCTTCTTCTCATCCACTTTATCGTCGTGGTCTTTTTCTTTCCTCTTTACCTTTTCTGGCGTTTGATCCTTAGCCTCGTTCCTCGACTTTGGTCTAATTGGACTCTGGCTCTTGCGTGTTCGTTTTCTGTCAACCGAATGCCTCTCGTAACGTTCGTGACGTTCACGATCTGGATCGTAATCACGATCACGTTTGTCTCTATCTCGTCCTCGATTTTTATCATCTCCTCTGTAACGATCTCTATCTTCTCGATATCTGTAAACAGAAATTCATACGTATAAAACACTGCGAGGATTATAAAACGATGCAACCGTCCCATCGTTTTTAGACATACTGATTAATTTAATAGTGACAAATCAAATTACCGGTCTTTATCGTAATCTCGTTTCTCAACTACTCTTTCTTCCTCCCTGCGATCTCTTTGTGGGTGTCTCTCCTCACGCTCCCTCTCCCGTTCTCTTTCTCTTCTGTCTCGTTCATCCTTCTCTCTTATTCCTCTCTCCTCTCGATCTCTCGGAGGTGGCGGGACAATCTTTTCTCTCTCTTCTCTTTCCCTTTCTAACCCTCTTCTATCTCTGTCCTCTCTATCTCTTATACGATCGTCACGCTCTCGAATTCTGTAACAGAATAACACAGACCCAGCATAATGAGTATATATCGCCACCAGTTTTGGATTCAACTTTCTTATTAATCAATTTCTAATATTATAATTTACCTGTCATCTCTAATCGGCAATCTGTCCCTGTCCTCCAAGTCTAGGTCTTTGGACGCATGGTCACGCTCACGTTCTTCGCGCTCCCGTGATATGCGCAATCTATCACGATCTTCTTTCACTGGTCTCTCGAGGTGGTCAACACCGGGTGGTGGCAGGTCATAATAACCCTCGGTTCCTGGCGGTGCGACATCGTCGAATCTCTTTGGTGGCGGTTCACGATTAGGACTAGCAAAGCGTTGCGGTGGAGGGCCTGCGTACCTGGTAACAAATAATTATGCATTAGGTAAAAGATAAAGAAAATTCAATGGCCTAAATTACTGGTTTTTATTTTTTCCCCCATATCCAAATTACTTTGGGTCAATCAGAAACTAGCAATGACCAAAATTTTCAAAATATTGGTTCTAATTTGGATCCGAATAATAGGGATCGGATAGCAGACAAGAGTATTATATGAAAATTAAAGTAAATCAATTTATTGCAAAACGTTCGGAAATAATTTGAAATTTATACGCAAAGTTACACAATCAATGTGAAATGCAACCGGTTTCAACACCAGTAATATCTTACACATTACTTTCATTCGTTTTGAATGTGAAACCAACTTATTATTTGATCGTTAGGAAATTGGTTGTCGTAAAGTATGGCGAAGAGAAGCTTTCTGGACAGCAACCTTTAAATAATTATATATCTTACAATAACACTGCTTTTTTTATACTAACATTTCATATTATCGAAAATGAAACCATTGTTGAATATGAACTACACAATATGAAATATTGTAACATTTTTATGGATATTTTCAACACAAGCTCGGTTTGGTGGTAAAGAATTAACAACTGTGTATGCCCAAATCTCTCAAGTTTCATTTTCGAAATTGAAAGGCATAATAAAAACCTAGAAGGCTGAATTAGTTATAAAAACCTTAGACCTTGTGTTGACGGTGCCAGTTGCTTTTAACCGTTTTGCTGAAAATAATAATTAGTACCATAGTAATACGAAATCAATATTTGTAACACTTTGATGTTTTTTTACTGGTCAGGAGTACCGTATCAAGTACGGAGTAGGTAAGAAGTTTTTTTAAGCTAAACAAGAAAAACTATTTCTTATGGGAAAAATTCAGGCATGTACTTTCTTCAATTGTACTAACACATCGATCGAATGAAGGAATAAAATCACTGAGAATCTTAATTAAATAATTACCTACCGAATACACAATAAATGGCAATTCATGCATTCAAATTTAATTGATAAACATACACATGTGTCTGATATGTACATCTGTAAAAATAAAATCTTTTGTTACAAATATTGATTAGGCCCTGAATTCACCTGAATCAGAAACCATGCCGACATGTTGGCTGCTGGACAGGACCCGTAATCCAGGCTGGTTTCGTGATGTTCAAAATCTCTTGCGACCTTCTTTCTTCATTCACTTTTTTCATTCCGGGTAAATTCTTTCATTTTATTTTTTTACAAACACCAGTTTACAGTTTCAGTTTTAATATATCGTAATTCGTTACGGAAAAAGAAAAAAATTAATTAAACAGGAATAAATAAAAGAACAGAAAAGATGCGAGATTCTTCCAAGAAACTCCCTTAGATAATAGTCATAATAAATAAATCAATATTACATATATAAATGTCTAAACAAAATATGAGAAGCACAATGTTTGCGTATGATTGTGAACTAATTCAACATCTGTAGCATGTGAAAAATTCATATAATAATTGAACTAACGGTATTTAATATGGTTTATAAAGGTTCGTCAAGGCTTTCACCATTTCAAACGAATCGTAATTTAGTTTAATTCAGTTTTTTTGAATAAAAAATGTAGTTATCTAATTCTTTTCGACGAGATCAATCTACAAATGCTGCATTTCCTCTGTTGATTACAATTTGTTGAATACAGCAGCTTGCAGTTTGTATATCTAGAAGAATCTTCAAAAGCAGTGAATTGTATTCGAAGTAGTTGTAGAAAATAGGTTTTACAAAAGTAGTTCCGAATTTTGTCAAACAAATCTATTTAATTTATACAATATTTAATTACTATCAGCTGTAACGAGAATGCCAGTAACAGTTTAGAACATTTTTCACTTGCTACTAATGATTGCGTGGTTTTAAAATTAGTGGAGATATACTTTGTGACATTTAAATCACAATACTTAGTGATACTAAATAACATTTTGTTGAAAGTATTGTATTAATAATGTACCGCGTATCTAGTGAATAAATCCATTCGTAACATAACATACATTACCATGACCAACATTTAGCAAAATAGAAAACTGATAATAGTTCATCTATGTGTATTATTTAATATACATACATCCAACATGTGGATACTAATGTGGTGACACAAATCAAACTTTACTTTCTATTGGTCCGTTCTGGATGAATACTCAAGATTTGACAAACCCAGTGATTCGTCAATAATAATATTATTTGCTCAAGTCTTGATATACCAGAAGAAGAGTTTACGACCTAATAAAGTATCTATTTCAGTACTGAGAATAATTATATTAGCAAAACAGTGAATCAAGACCCTAGTCAAATTTTTTCAGTACACTTGAAGTACTAAAAATGAAACATTGGTTTATCTGATATGTATACACCTATAAATAATTTATACATGTGCACAATTATCCTTTGTAATTCAGAATTCATGTTGACAAGGATCGATCTTTAAGATAACTTGTTGAAAAAACGAAGGTTTATAAGCTTATGATTAACGTGCGTTTTATTCGGCACATACGGAATAATGGAAGAATTGGATTTAAGCATGAGATATTCCTCTACAAGTAAATAAATTGACTGTGTACCAGTGCACCTAGGTGCTATTTTACATTTATATCTAAGAGTTGTTGTAGCGGTTTGCTTATGTGAATTCGATTCACTGCCTTAGTGTGCAATGAGTATATCTTCAACCTGTCTTACCCTGTGTGTTAGAAAAAAAAGAAAATATATCGAATGTAACTAAATGCCAATGACTTGCATTGCCCATTACAGACTGTTCATGGTTTGTGTTTTCCTAATTCGCCACAAAATTTGGTGGCCATGTTATTCATGTTTATATATAAACATATAAGATTTTCTATTTTTCGATAATAAAATATTCCAATGTAATGGAAAATTTTATTCTCTTCATTTAAAACATGAGTTATGCAATCTCTACCAGTTATTATAAATTTTTCTGTCATTCTAAGTAAAAGTTAACATTTTTTCCGTTTCCCTGTTTAATTATGATTAATTCAGAGGTTACATACTTGTTAATAATCGGATGACAAAGCAGTTAGGTCCAAATGTATAAAAAATTATGAGCTATCTTGATTTGACACTGATGCCTTGCAAAATCATCGGTTCCATGTCATTTGAACCCATCACTACGAGGTAAATATAATTAACATTTAACAATGAGAAAGTTTTACGTTGCATTGGTAGATTTTCAATACACGATTTTTTATTCGAGATTACAGTCGTCTGTTTAATTTCTCATCTTTTATGTCTAATCAATTAAACATCTGAGACAAGGTACTGCACCAATAGTAACAAGCGGCCATGAAACAGTAGTAGCAGAAAAAAAAATTATATTCCTATTCTTTTGATTACCGAGTGAGATGGGAAAATTTATGCGTTTTCAAATTTCAGGCATATGTGTAATTTGGCTTACAAAACACAGAGATTGACCTACCATACCTTTATAAACGGGATGCAGTTAGAAGAAAGATAAGTATAGGAAAATTTTTTTTTTTCAGTTCAATGGTTAGAATTATCTAAATACTGACCAAAGCTATAAATACTTTTACATTATATTATATCTTGAATAGATATTGAATAACTAATGACATTGATAGACTTTTCTTTTCAAGTACCTGATCATATAAATATTAAAGTTGTATTTAAAGCTACATAACAGATATCACAGTTTAGGTAATAGTCAATGGGGAACTAATGACTATATAATACTTTAAGATTACTTTAAAAGACTTCATTAAACACCTATAACTATGTAGATCGATAAATGATTTATATTTTTATACTCGTGGTCGGAGATTGAATTGTTAAACAATAGAATGAATAGAAGCACAACATTTGTAATAAAAAAAGGAAAACAAAATAACGTGTATCGTAATCTAGGGTTGCTACACCGTCATCGATAAGTGTACAAAGACATATTATATGACTAGTACTCGAGACTGAATATGTACGAGTTGGGCAAATTCGAGATTGCCACACTGCTATAGTACCGCGGTCTTAAACTTAAATATCAGTAGTAAGTTATATTGTCATACATGAAATTCATATTAGCGAAATTTACGTAATTAAATCTAGATTTGGGAATGAAACAATAGAAATTTCTTATAGAATATCGAATACCGAATCGGCTCTTCGGATATATCACAGCTGGTTCGAATACGTACAGCAAATCTTTCATATATACCACTTTAGTATATGGATGCACATGTTCTTTATGCGTCCATACAGCATGTAAATATGAACATTTGACCATTGCTTCTTATGTATGTAAGATTCCCTTGCTTTTTACTAATTTGATAATTATAGTACATTATAGACGTGCATGGGGGAGTGTGTTTGATAATATTGATAAAAAGTGTGTTCACATTACTACGATACATACATTCATATAAAAATAGTTTCAGTCACATCTAAAAACTAGCATCCAAAATATGTATGACACAATTTTTGCTCTGTTTTCGCCCCCCTTCTGTATAGTAGAGGTCGATTGACCCATACTGCAGTATATGTGATATTCTTAGCTTTTCCACAGTAAAAATATAAGAATATCATACATTATTGGAATATCAGCTTTTATTGAACTCCACTATGTATCACCCGCTTTTCATTAAGTCTTTCTTTGTAACAACGGTATTTGTATAACACGATATTTTAGACAGTCGTTTGAAATGTTACAACCGAATAACGAAACCAGAGTAACAAACATCAATAGTAAACCGTGCAGACACATACCGTTGTTCACTTGAAATATTAAACTTGTGTGAACGTGTTGTGATGATAGCTTTACGTGTATTTGTATTAGAGAACTATTGAGGCAGAAATACCTGTTGTAGGAATCATAATAGTCTTTCCTGTCCAGTGGCGAAGGGCCCAGCGACATGAGCGGGGGTGGATGACTTCCGGGTCCAAGATGCGGCAGCAGTGGGGGTATATTATGTTGAGGGGGTGGGTTCCTGGCTGGATATCTGGGTGGAGGTCTTTCCCTTGGCAGTGGCTCTCGGTCCCTGTCCCGGAACTGATAATCATTCGCAGGCGAATCATTGTAGTAGTTGTTATAACTATCGCGTGGTTCCCGAGATCTAGGACGTGGATCTCTGTCTCGGTCTCTTTGAAATCTGTAATAGTTTTCAAGAATAACTACCATTGCTGAAGAATTATTTCAACAGTTACAAAAAATATCAATGAATATCCTTACCTCGGTGGCGATCTAATTGGGGATCTATATCTCGGTGGCGGATCACGATCACGATCCCTTTCTCTGTCTCTCTCCCGCTCCCTTTCTCTTTCCCTTTCTCTCTCCCTTTCCCGTTCTCTCTCCCTCTCCCTCTCTCTTTCCCGATCTCGATCTCTATCTCTATCTCGATCTCTGTCTCTGTCTCTATCTCGCGGTAACGAACCACGCGGAGATACGCTTCGCGAATACGATCTGGATCTATAAAACAGTAAACCAATTTTATTGGTCTAAATATTTCACGTTGTTATACTCTAGGCTAGTCTAATCTGCGTTATATTTAACTACCTGCTGATGGTGAAGCTTCGGCTTCTGGATCGTCGTTTTGGAGTACGGCTTCTCGCTCTTAACGGCAAAGGAGATCTGGACGAACGTCTTTTAGGCGGAGGACTTCGAGATCTGCTAATTCTAGACAGCAAGGGTGATCGTCTGCCAAAAGATCTGGACCTCGATCGCGAATACGAACGAGTCCTAGAACGACTTCTCGATCGCCTTCTGTGCTTACCCAATCTTCTGTCTCTCTCATCCTTTTCACGAAGCATTCTTTCGAAAGCTTCAAGTGGATCATCAATCACACTGTAAGTGAGCAATCGAAGGTAAAGCATTAAACAATGAAATTTCGCCAATCATTGTTAATACCTCTATCAAATCCTCAGCTTCCATTCCAAAGTCGTAATAATTCAGGCCTCAACAGATTTGACTTGTCAAATTGCAATGAAAATAAAAATGTTCAATTACCCAGGTTGATTTCCATTGTGAATGTTTCTTCCCATTCCTGGTGGCGGTGGCTGGGTTCCTCTATATCCAACTGGAAAAACAAGGCAAAATGTTGTTGAAGTCCGAAAAAAAAACTATGAGAGATCTATAGAGAAATATTACTATCTAAGATCAAAATTTTTCTCAAATTGATAGTAGCTGTGCATACAGGAGTAAACTCACCATGATGCATTCCACGCAGAGGTCTTGTTGGTCCTGTGAAACCCCTTGGTGGCTGCTGAGGCCTGAAACCAGGGGCCTGATAAGGAGGTCTTTCATATCTTGGTGGCCCATAATGCGGTTCCTGTTGATGCTGATACATCGGCATTCTGTGACCCATGTAAGGATCTGGCAACAGTGGTGGATTATGAGGAGCCATGTTCGGCGGCGGTTGATTATAGTTCGGAGCAGGAACGCGATCTTCACCTGGTGGAAACGGCAGAAGCGGAGGTTGTGTGTTGGTTGGTGGGGGATGTAGGTGAGGTTCGTCGACCTGTGATAAATATGAAATAAGTATATCAAATGAATCTGCTTCATCGACGATAAGTTATTATCCACATTTGGCACAAAAAACTTATCTGTATAATTGTCATTCTAACTAGGATGTACTTTTTACTGACCGTTGGAGTGCCAGGTCGGTCTTCAGTGGATCGTCGAATGCCTGGATCATACTGCATTGGCGGTGGATAATGGCTTTCACCAGGAGGTGGTCTCTGGTATGATTTGGATGGTAAAGAATGATTTGGGACGTGTGGAGGAGGTCCGGACTGAGGGGGATAGTCACCGCGATGTGAGCGTCTAGGAGATAAGGATCTCCTCCGGTTCACTATTCTCTGTTCGGTGACTGTTCGTAGATTTTCTATCCTGCGACCTCTTTCGTTACTCCTGTTAATAGTGAGAGTATTAGAATTGCCATAAGACAGCTACGAAATGTTGATTGAGTAAGTTGGGTGAGTTCAAATATTTGAAATATTATACAAGATCCGAATGACAAGACTTGACAGACCTGTCGCTATGACTGTCCCTGCTGAAGCTTCTTTTTTGCTCTCTGGAATGCCTTTCTCCTCTGTAATCCTCGCGGTGATCGTCTCTGTCGATAACCGACGGTTCCCTTCGTTCCTTCTCCCTCTCTGGTGAACTTCCTATCGCAGGTATTGGTAGGAGAGGTTCAGTGCCTGGAGGCGGCGGTACTTCCGTCTCTTCGTCCGTTGTCAATTTTGTTACAGAATCACTCTGCAAGTCTGATTCTGAGGTAGACTCGGGAAGAACTGCAAAACAGGAAGTCACATTAGATAGAATTAAGTTGTTCAAAGCTACCCAAAGACCAGAAAAGTTAATGCCACTTACTGGACATCACTGGTGGCGGACGATGAAGGTCAAATTCTTGAGGAATCGCATCTAATTGAGGCTGTTGAGGAACAGGTTCAACTGCCGTCGGTTGGCTAACTTCCTGCGCCTGTAATGGCAGAACTTGAGGAGGTGTTAAAGTGGCGGCATGTTGGTTCTCAGTTTTCGATTGATCCGCCAGTATAACAGCTTGTGCTCTTTGCATAGCTGATCGATACGACTGTCTTTTGGCATAACCGGTTTCATTTTTGAAATTTGAGACTGCATTTCTGAGAAATCTGTTCGGTATCAGTGTTTCAGGAGATACATCCTTCTCGTTGCAATCGGGACACTCATGCTCCTCTGATTCAAGCAGAAAAGTTCGAATACCTGAAGTGCGAACAAAATTAACAAAATCAGTTGAACAGATCAGAAATTTTGTCAATTTAATCGAGGCTGTAGTCCAAGTCGATGCTCACATTCGTCGCAGAAAGAATTCCCGCAACATGGTATCATCACCGCGTCTGTTAACAAATCTTTGCATATTGTGCATACCAGGTCTTCTGGAATTTCTAATTTTTCTACGACAGGTTCTGGTTCTTGGGAAAAAGGTGGCCGTTCTTTCTTTCCTTCTTTATAGGCTTGGCTGAGGTAAAAAAGAGCATTCAGAATGAAATTAAAGGGCAAAAAACGAGGTTTTGTGATGTTGAAAGACTTGTCACACTCTGAAGACCATCAAGTCCTACACTTTTTGATACTCACTGGTCAATAGCTGGAACGGCGTACTGTCCCGTTGGTGTCATCATAGCACCTGGTACCAACGGACCCTCTACAGGAACCATAAAGCTTCTGGGAATCCCAGTGCTCTTTTTAATCTCAATTGGTTCTTGATTAGAGCCCAACGGACAGTTTTTAATCCAATGACCAGGCTGGTGACACTTGTAGCAGCGGTAATTCGGAGGAACATCACCGGTTTGATTAGCCCCTCGAATTTTCATGTAACTGTGAAAGTTGATACAAGGTTTAACACCCACAATATCTGTGATACTGTACACTAGACATAACAAAAAAGAGAATCGGATAAATTCTCCGGCTTTTCGAATCTGTGAAATTAGTCTTTTAGGAATTTTTGTCACTTATAGTTAATTGCAAGGATTGTCTCTACTTACTTCGACGGATCGTAATCTTGAGTCGATTGAGTCATCATTGCACGAATCTTATCTTCTTCCGAGCCATCGAGCCGCGTTAGGTCTACTGACCTGCCCAAATTTGATTCATCCTTCGAATTGCCAACGGCTGGTCCTTCGTTCCGATCCCAAGAACGTTTTTGTTGGATGGTCAATGGGACCCTAGCTATGATTAAGCTTGTGTTCTTTGCTATCAAAGCATTATCATCGGTATAATCTGTAAAACAAAAAAAAAAAAATTAAGTACTAATCGTGTAGCAAGATTTGGTGTTGGTAGACCCTTCATAAGGAATATGAAATTTGGCTGTTAATTGACTGAAGTAATCCCCAAACATGTGTCCCAATATCTTTAAGGAATACGATCAATGTCGATAGTTTTACATTAGACGTTCTATTCTGCTTGTTGGTTCGTCGGGATATCAGATGGACGCAGTTGAACTAGAATATGAACCATACAAAATGAATAATAATTACCTTCTTTAGTTTGGGCATTGGTTATCTGCAGGTCAAAATCTGTATTTTTGCCAATACGCTTCTGATGAAAGATTGCCTTTTTCAAGTCTGCCACAGAGATGTGCAGGCCGTCAAATGATACGGTGTCATAGTCTAAAGTAGACTTGAACTTGTAGTGTACAGACATCTTGCTACTTTAGCATGCTGAAATATTAGATAAATTAAAATACTTTGGACTAGTATCAGACAGTAAAATTCATCTAAATGTTCGTTTGATTTCCTTCAAGTATTTTTTACATGAGCAGAAAGACCATGCCAATTTATTTTCACCCAAGCATAGAGAGTCTCATGATATTCTGAAGCTCTTTGGCATGCCTGATCAATATGAATACATTTAACTAGATTTTAACATATTCGTGATCATTAATAATAGCATTAAGCACACAATTGTTCCATGTGTTCGTATGTTTAGATTATTTGATACAATGTTTGGATAATTTTTGACAACAACCAATGATGTGTGAAAAAAAAATTTCAAAATTATAGAATCTTAACTACGAAAAGAATAATTTCCACTTCATTTTATTCAATCATTGTCACGATGCAACGATCGCTAAGAAAATATCCTAATATCTTGATTCGGAGTTATAATTATAAGTCAATTGTCTTATCGATAAAATGTTAACAAATGGATTCACCAGTCGGCAGACTGAGGATTGACTTTCGATCAAATAAATTGCTGATCTCGCTGTCCCAAACTTTTCACACACAAGTAAAAAAATTGTAAATTTTCCAAATTTATTACCACATTTAGCAGAAGACATAGTAGACGGCGTTAAATATTAAGAAGATTTTCCACCAGGGCTTCGGCAGTAAAAAGTAGTCTAGATGGTTAAATGAGTTCATGCCATGTGCGAGCGTAAGACACAGATGAAAACTTTGAGATAAAATAAAATTGGATTCACGATATCTCAAGGTCGATGGATTTCGTATGTAGTTACATATATGTGTGTGTGTGTGTGTGTGTTCAGGCATATATTTATATATACATATATACATGAAATAAGGTAGAAAATTGGGCCAACGTATCGGTAGATGTGATGAATGAAAGTGGGAAAGGTAGGTTGTTTGATTTCGAGTACCTCGTGCGAAGTGATACCCTACATAGCCGTGAAATAATGTCCGAATAATTAGAAACTTGTTTGGTGATAAATTTAGACCAGGTAGATCGATTGGGTTAAAATTGTTCCGTGCACGAAGAGCAGCCAGGTGGTTGTGTGTTCGAAGAATATGGAACTCGAGACGATAAGATGAGATAAATGTGTAATTTAGTTGACTGGAGTAACAATTATTCTTCAGGCAAACCAAGTGTGTTAATTTGTTTTGGCGAGTCGGGCGTGAGGACGGTCCGCTTCGGAGTAAATTTCACTCGCTTAAATTCTGCTACTACACAAACGGGGTGAATTTTAGCCGCATTAGCGGTATCGCGAGATATTTGGAAACGAAGAGTGCCGTATACAGTGTACTTACGTTGTCATTTAACACAGGAATGATGAAATACGTGGTTCAATACGAGCTTATCATCGACTCGTTAATGCTCCCGAAAACATCACACTACGGCAACGAGTATACAAACATTGAGATGGATTAGCCTGGACTCCCATAAGGCGATCAAACCGTTGGTTCACCCTACGCGATGTTAGTGGCGCGGCGATCGCTAACCGCAAGCTGCTCACTCGTGTGGCGAAAAAAAAATGAGGTGTCGTAGGACATCCGACAGAAACGAAGCTTTTTAGGCTTTGGATACAAAATCCAATTATTTATCACTTTCTGAGCTATTTGTCGCACAATACGTATTTTTGATTTCTATTTTTTTATATATTATATATTACATATTACATATTGTAGGATCATCAATTATGTTGTGTAATTTATTTTTGGAACGAAGTTCCTTATCGCTCGTTCACCGTAGGGGCTAGGCGGAAAAAAACGACACCAAAAAACCGACACTTTTTGGCTATAGTGCTCGTTTGCTATAGTGCGCGCGATCTCCCTCTCTCTCTCTCTCTCTATTCCAGCGTGTGCGGGCGCTCTCTCTCTCTGTCTCAGCGCTTGGGGTGGGAGACGGCAGCAGCGGTCTCTCTCACTCACAGCGCACGACTATACTTCGCCCCTCTTTCTCTCTCCTACAGCGTACAACTATACTTTGGGCCGCAGCGCGCTCTCTCACAGCGTACGTCTATTTTATTCTTTTCCTTAAAGAAACACGGATCGCAACAATAAACAAATTGAGGAGCGTTGCAACTTCCGTAAAGTTTCACTTATTCTGAGTTAGGTTCCAACCCCAAATGAGCGTTAAAAAGCTTCGCTTACAAAAAGCGTCACACCTATTTCGATGATTTTTGTTTTACTCTCTACGTAATTCTAAGAAGAGACGTATCATGATAGTGCAAATTATTAATATTTGATAGTCAATTTTAGAGTAGTCGTTGATTGTAACGGTATTTGTGCAAGCCCACTTTCATTTGCTAAAAGTAGCTGCTCTGCGTGTGAACACAAGATTTTCGGTTGATGGTGCTGTAGCAAACCAGACTCCTTGCGCTGTGCCAGTATACGCCTTACTTTATGCAACCAGCATCCCGTTCGCGTATACCGAGTCTTTTCTTATCGTACGGTACGCAATAAGGGACAAATGTCGACAGGCCAATCAAAGTGTGAAACATATTTAGTAATGAAGGAAGCATTAATTAATACCAAGCCAACGTCATTTTCATTCACAAATTTCATCATCATCCGTGTCTTGCATAATTATAATACTATGAAAAAAATCGACGCCTTATTCTATGCAATTATCATTTCGTGCGAGTACGTTGAATACTTTAGTCTATCGAGTATTCTCTTACAGTGGGACTGGGATTACGACATTATTATAGGCGGCCCAGGTGGTATTGACTCGATCATCGATTAATCCGATTATGATCGATATTGGCAAGTGTTTGAAGCCGCTTAAGCCGAAAGCGGACGGGTGGTAACCGGTACTGTACATCGTTAAATTGATTTTCCGGATGATTTTTTAAAACTTATTGCCGCGGTATGATTAACGCCGATTTGCAAGGAAGAACATACTGTGAACTCTTGTATATCGAGATTAACAACCGTGATTACCTCCCATTGATTGTCCGGACAGAATCTAATTCGTCATGGTCAAATATCTACGGTATAGTTCGAAATAATGTGATGCCGTGATTAATAACTGAAAACGTTGGGCCATTTATATGTACATGCGCCATATGCTTACGTAAATTGGTTAGAATTAATTCAGATTACGTGCAACTGTTACACGTGCTGTAACAAATATATCTACACAGTTATACAGTTTAGATATTATACTTATATGTATACATATAAATGGGACCGTGATTCTATATGAAGACAGATGTGGAGCTAGCAATTTATACTTGCTTATAAGCGAGAGCTGAAAACTGTAAAACTAACTGACTGACAAGATAACTGATTTATTTGAACATCAACGTTGAACTCACATTGATAATTTTTACCTGCGACAAAAACATTTTCATACATCGAGAATAAAAAAATTGTTCAATGTTTAATCGTGACCCAATCTCGAAGTCATTGCTTATCGCGTGAAATTTTCACGCAGGAATGATACAGTTTGCAGGTTCATTGAAGATTGATGTACATTTCAAATGTTCCCTTGGCATTTCATCAGATAGAAAATTGTCACACCGTATTTTCACGATTTCTCTGGACTAACATACGTATATCCACTAATTATACAAAGGTTAGTTTTGAACGATTGTTCCCTTGCAAGCGCTTTTTATCACGTGAACTTGAAACCCACGCGTTGTATTGAAAAGTCCCTTTTTCGATTGTACGTCGATCATATCGGACGAAAATCGAGATAATCTTCAAGTGCCGTTCTCGCAGTATTGCTTAATTATTTCTGCATGCATATTACATTGTGTAAGACTTGTTTTTTTTTTTTTTTTACATAGATTGAGTCTAATGAAAACTCAAAGTTTGCGATTATTCAAGGCTGTATCCATCCGTTACATCAAGAAAAACGAATTCGTTAGAATTACACGAGAAACGCGAGTATTCGACGTGTTCCGTACAAGATTTTGGAGCGACGTTAAGTTTAACGATCGGCAATCGGACTGGTTTCGCTTGAAAATGTTCGCTGCAAGACGACTTGACATCTGAATCGTTACGAGACCGAAGTTGCAGCTGTGGGTTAAGGTCAAAAACATTCGGGTTTACTTACGTGACCCATAGCACTCGTCGAGAAGGCCTGCATGGTATAACGTGGCAGAATCGGTATCTGCTCTGTCTCAACCAGCATGCCTCCACGACACTGGTAGGCCTGTGAGTTCGGTCTTCAGCCTCAGTTCTCGAACCGCCTCAGTGCCGAGCTGGTCCATAACTTGGCCGATCGCAGCATCCGGACCACGTGTATCGTCCGGCTTACGATTTAGCGAGCCGATTCTTGAATGAAAACTACAGCGATCAGGAATTGGCCACGGCTGTGCGGCACCGGAAGTTAAACCTCGAGGGCCGGAGGATCGAGAAAATTTTCTTGTTTTTCATTTTCCACAAATATTGTACGGCTTTCGAAGATACGCAACATTATCTTCATCCGCGCTTCAGATTCTCGTTAATGTGATCAGGGAAATTTTTGAGCTATCGATTTTTGTTATCGGTTCAATTTATCGCGAAAAATCGTTGCAGACGTTTGAGAACTTGCGATCAAAAATGTATATTTTCATACGTAATTTCGATTAGCATAATCGTGAGTTGAACGGTGATCACATTTTAGTGGAGTGAAAAGTTGCATGTGCCGATTATAAGACGATGACTTATCGAACCGTGATTCTTGGACTCATCTTTTTCTCGGCCGCAGCAGGTATAATTACCATCTACCTCTAATCGTTTTATACTCTTTAGTTCTTCTCAGTATTATACCTCTGTTTTTATGTCCATGGAAAAATTATAGGATTTTTTTCATTCTTAATGTATCATTCTTTTTATAGCAAAAAGAACACATTCAGTTGGATTGATTACTTTGTCAAATACTGCATGTTTTTAGAGAACATTCAGACCTTCTGAATTTTATAACACTTGTTTCAGCTTATTTACTATTAGCGATTAATGATCTATCCATTGATTAGACTGATTGTTTTGTATCAAAGTGGATGGAAATGACGAAATGAGTATAATTTTTCAGCAAAACTATTTCCCTGCTGTAACTTACTTCCAATTCGACAATTGGTTCAATGTTAATTCTAATTATTTAATTTTCTACTGCTAAGAAAGTAATTTACCACGCTGAAAGATCTCGAGAAAATCTCCAGTTTTTATTCATTTCAGTACGTTCGTTTCATATTCATTTCCACATGTAATTACTGGCATGATTGTTTGATGGTCGGTGAGATGAAATATGTTTTAGAAAAATGTAATAAGAACGCGACTGACATCGAATTAATCTCATCAGCTTCGTTAAGGAGTGCCAATCGTTCGGCTATGGGAAAACACTTGAATCTGTCGAATGATAGATCCAAGAATTCTTCTGACGCCACGCAGTAGCTTGCATGGAGGAAAACCAAACAAATTCTGACAGCGTGTAAAATCGGCGAAAGGCGATTTGTGCAACTCGAAATTAATGCGCTCGAACGAGGCGTCCTGAGCGAGATTGAGCATCGACCGAGTATTTAAGGGGTCCAGGTATTAGTTTTAAAAACTTCTGTTACATTGCCACTTACAGAGCATGCGCGTTTCTCCGCTAACGAGCGCTACGAATTGTTACACCGTGAGCTTTAAGAGCCGAGATGCTGCACAGGGTGTATCAGCATGCCATGCACCGAGTCTCTCGGGTGTACAGAGGAAGCTTGCATCAAGTGCAACTTGTTCAAGAAAAAGTTGGACGTGCTGCTTCGCCCCTTTGCTCGTGCTGAGTGAAACGAAAATAGCATTAAGATGAAGAGAAGTGGAAGAGGAAGAAGAGGAGAGGAGAATTAAGGAAAATATTACCCCGTTTCGAGGTTTTATTCGGTCGTTAAAAGGAACGTTAGTTTCTTTGCTCATTTTTATTATCATTTTCCTTTTTCACACGTTATACTTGGAAGCTGCCATGCAGCGATATCCGTCTCCTAGAAACTGTTAGACCGCATCCTAGTAATTTTTTGTCGTAGGTATACCATCCAAGTACCGAGTACACATTGACGCACCGGGTGTTAATGTTTCTTTACGAATAATATGTACCACAGGAAGGAGACGCGCGATCTTTTTATCTCGAGCATACACCGGTATAAGCGCATGGTTTTATTGCCACTTGGCAAACACACGCCATAGATAATAATATACCTTTTCCTTTTCACCTCTTGTTTTCGCTTTTCACACTGTATACACAAACTTTACCCACCGCGATATCTGGGCCACGCCGCTTCGGGACGCTGTTTGATTATGTCAAACCATTTTTAGAAATATATGGATCAGGCGGGTTACACGGTCTCCGTCTTCCTACATTTTCTTATCAATATCGCCGGAGCTTCGGAGCTTTCCTCGTTCCTTGAATTGCTCGGGAAAAATCACGGTGAGCTTCGCGACGTTAGCGAGAATCGCGGAGAGTACCGAATTGAAAAAAGTAGCCCAACACGGTGTTTTACTTTTTATTTTCCACCGAATTACCCGAGTTATGGCCTTTTCGACAAAATGTTTCGTGATATTGTTAATAATAGAGATATTATACGAGCAGTTGTTTAATCTGCAATTATCGAGCTACTTTTTTCGCTCGCAAGCTCCAACGGGGGTAAAATTATCTTTTTTTTCGCTATTATTATACCTGTACGTTGTTTCATGCCCGGTTTAATTACCATCGATTAGTCAACGACGAAACGCAGACATCTTAACACCTGGAAGCCTCTCCACGTCTCTTATAACACAACGCTGCGCACGCTTCCTGAACCGAGCAGCCGGCTTACCGGCACCTGATGTGTTGTGGCTCGTATGGACTGCACTCGTGTTCGAGAATTGTGTAATTTACCTAAAACACAGCGTCTTCCTTTCAGTCACCGAGTAGGCACGCTGGGTTGAAAAAAAAGGACATGTGAAAACAATAGAGACAAATTGAAGCCGGGTTGAATTGTCAGTAAAAAAATGACGCCCATCTTACTGTTTCGGTTATTTTCATCCGATTATCGACTCTCAAAGTCTAAACGGAATTTAAATCGATACGCAAAAACAGGTCTTCAAGAAAAAAAAAAAAAAAATAAAAAGGGAAAGGAAGGAACTTTTTATTTATTTTTAAACGTATAGTATTTGTAGGGGGAAATTTTTTTGAAAATATTCTATTATTATTGCCCAATTGTAAATTAAGCACTTTTCATCGATGAGAAAATCCCAGAATATACACATACTCGGTGATCAATGGACAGATTTTCAGGCAACCTTATCATCGCGGTATCGAAAGTGAAATCCGTGTGAACGCAGCCTAACAACTCGTTCACGCTACTTTTCCACGATGCAGTTTATTTTCTCTTTATCGGTCCTCGGCTTTAGCGGCTTCATCCGACTAAATATACCCGGGTGGATCTCGCCGAAAGACAAAAGTAACTTGTTGCTATTAGCAGATACTAGCGTCAAGACGGTATAAAGGAGTTACCGGCTCGACGAAGAAGCTATTTATCCATGTGGGGTGAATAGGAAAATTATCGAATTCTCACCGTCTCTGGAGATAGTGAAAATATTTTTCGTGATCAGTGACAGAAGAAACTGATTTTGCGTTTCAATTACCAAAAAAGGATCGACAATCCTAATTATTCAACGGTTGCAACGTAGATAGTAACGTTTCGATTCGCTAATATCAATTAAAATCGTGATACATGAACTCGTAGGTGGAAGTGAGATGGTTCATTTTTAATATGATCTTTCTTTCCTGTATTATTTATTTATTCATTTTTTTCACCACATGCCGACTGTTGGGATTTCACTAGAAAAACACGAGTGTATTGCAGGTAGTTTCGGGTGAACTGACGGTGGAGGGAAAGCAGTGCAGGTTTAGCGAGTTTTTACGGAGAGGTCAGACCTCCGAATAACGTGCTTCTCAGACGTTGCGTCACGCTGTAAAAGCCGAGGAAAAATAGCTACTGTGCGGTATTAGGGGCTCAGAGGAAGGCACTTATACGCGTATACCTGAAAAGTTTTTAAACCTCGTTAGTAACTTTTCAATGGGTAAGCCGACCTCTGAATCAGAGCTTTTCTTACTGCACCTGTAAAACTCCAAGAGCATAACTTTTCATCATAGGTACACCTTTTTACTTACATCTACGGTAAGTAGCGAGGATGCTTAAGTACGTACAGGCATTTATACAGACTCCGGCTCAGCATAGTCTGGGTCAATTTTTTTTCTCATAATAAATATAGGCCGCTAACGATAAGAAGAATCAGGATTTTGGTCGGCATATCTCAAACGCACTCGTCAAAAAAGTAAAAAAAAAAAAAAATTATCCGTACCCTTGAAAATGAAGGTACGATATTTTTGAAAGAGAAGAAGAAAAAGAAAGTGAAACGATAAATCGAAACCATATGAAATTCATATCACGTGTCAAAGCCAGGGTAGCGTAGCTGGGATTAAACATAATCGTGAGTATTTAGATTCGATTTAAAAATTTTACAGGTAGACGATTTTCCTCGAGAAAAGTTTTCTCTGAACTTTGATGAAAGCTGTCGGAAATTTTTGCCTCGCATGGGTATATACTCGTATATATATTATTTGTTCGAGGATCAATATTCCAAGAAGTGGAAATGGATCTGTCCGTGCTACTGAAAATTGGATGTTTCGCTTACTTCCGATTTCCGAAGTTGATTTTTTTCCTGAATTTTTTACCAACGAACAAAAAAAAAAAAAAAAAAAAAAGAAACAAAAACTCTTCCAAGAGTTCCAAAACTGCAGCGAGTTTTTCAATGAAAATTTGATTGAATAAACGGGGGTAAGGCGAAAGTTGGATGGTCTCTCTGAGCTTTTGGAACTTCTTTTATTCGACGGAATATACATATATATATATATATATATATATACACATACCCTTGCAATTATTTACGATATATTTAAGTTACGGGTAAAAGTTTACTCTCTCTCTCTCTCTGAACAACTCTTAACTCTTCGAATAAGCTCGAACCTTCGCCGTGATAAAAGTTTTCAATACGTATCGTCATACGATAAGCACGTTTGTAAGGCTTTTGATTGTTTGACGCGTGTGTGGCAATCCGTACATACAACTCGATACCGTTCATTTTCTATGGCTACATTCAGTCATGCGGTCAAGTTCACTGCATTTGCATTTTAATTATCAAGAACAAAAAAAAAAAAAAAAAAATAAAAAATTGTTACCTTTACCGGCTATATTATCATATTGAACCGCATTCGACGCGTGACTCGTCTACAAATGTTTCAACGCAATTACAGTCCGATTTTGTTTACGATGTTTGAGCCTGTTTACGGCCTGAAATTTTTGAGGAAACGTTCGCACCTCGAATATTTTTGTTCCAAAAATATTGAAAATTTCCGACAATTAACCGTAAAATTGTTTGTGAAAATTAGTCAGCCAGAAAGAAGGTCTAATGAATTTATCATTGATAACATATCGGGTTTTCCTTCGCGATTTTCTTATTCTGAAATCAATGAATAGAATCGCGACGTACTTCTGTAAGCCGGGAACATAGGTTATTCTGCAGATACGTCAGTGATCGAAGAGCGAACGAGGCAAAATTTTTAACTAATTCAACACCTGGCAATTTGAAAGACTTGCACATCAACCGAATTGTCCATACAACGATTCATTGATCCCATTAAAAATTGAAACCTCTCAGCGAAATTTCTGAAAGCTCTCTCTCTCTCTTTAGACCGTCTGTACACACATGGGTTTGTGCATAACACGTGTAGAAAGGTACCGTAAAACGTGAATGTACAGGTAAACGATACATGTATAAAAAAAATGTCAATATGCATGTAATTGAATAATTTCGCCGCATATGTATTTAACATATATGTATACGTACACGGTGTAACGTCGAAGCGTGGCGCCTTGCCCGGAAGAGCCATTTTAACCTACACAGGGCTGTCGAAATATGAATTTACCCTCATCTTTGCAACGGACAGGAGAAGCCGACAGTCGATGGTAGTATAGTACATCCGCGACGCGTACGCGTTACGGTGATTTACATATGCCGCGCTATATACGGAGTCATATGTATACATATATATATATATGTGTATGTAAAAGCAGAAAATTAAGACGACGAAGGAGAACGGAAAAAAAGATACGAGGGGAAGTGAAGGAAAAAGAAGATAACTCGAGACAAAAAGAAACGGTAGTTGAATAAGCGTCGCCGAAGGCCATGGCTGTTCGTTGACAATCTCTTTAAATCTATACGTACTCTGGGTCCAGCTTAACAGCCAGGCTCCGAATTGACAGGCCACTCGAGACGCGCCGCTGCCTTTACGGATCTTTTATTTTCATTGTTTTTTTCTTTTTCAAATTTCACATCTTCCCTCACCGATAATCAACTTTCGTAACACGCGATTGCTCACGATTCGATGACAATAATCGAAAGTGTATTATAACAATAGCACCGCGACGTCGGGTAACAGATATTAATATAACATCGAATTTCTGCCAAGTGATTATTATTATTATTATTATTATTGTTGTTGTTGTTGTTGTTGTTGTTGTTGTTAATCTCTAATTAGCGGGAAATAATATTCCGAAATTACGAGACTATGCCAGGATTTTCATTCAATGTAATTGCAACGATTTCGTTTATTGCCAAACGATTATACCTCAAATTCCGTTCCTCGGTATTTGGACCGACCCTTTTCCTGCTTTCTCTTTATTCCCGGCTCCTCGCAGCATCGGTTCGTTGATAATGGGTTCTTATCGTTCCTTCACACGCCAGGAGAAGGGCTCGAGAGCATTTTTTCGACCTCTGTTCCCAAAGGCCGCATCCTAGGTTGCACACAATGTATTATGTATCTTTGAACAGCTTCATCTCATTCATTCCAGCGGTTCGTGAGCTAACTTTATCTGCGATATATTGAAATACAAACCGTGTAGATTAGATAATATTGCTTCGTTTTAGGGGAACCGGATTTCATCACGCGTCATTATTTTGTATTATATATATAATATCCTTCTGTGACGGAATATCGTAAAATGTATAATCCATTGTCTGGAATTATTGCAATTCTGCAGCCTTGCGGAAATTCCCATTAGAAGATAATGTTTTCGGTGATTAAGCCAGACGCGGTATTCAAAGTCAAGCTTAATACGTTAATTAACGCGATACAAGGATATGATTTTTCGATGTTTTTTTAAATGGTTTTATTTACAAATTTATTTACACAAGTCACTTACCAGATTTTATATTTGTTATTAAGCACCTAAATCCAAGAACGATTTTTCAAATTCACTTTGTAACACGATTATTTTCCGATTACAAACAGCCTCAATCTCCTCGCCGAGCCGTTGCAAGTTGGCGATGATTATTATAGTTTCATGCGACGGATTCACCCGACCTGGGAACAATTCCGCAGTGAATTACGCTCCGAGAGGCATTGTTCGTAACCCCGCATCGGTTGTATGAACTTAGGTCGTACGTAGAGGCAATCTCAAGACTTCTTGTCGCTGTAATGCCTGTAAACATATGTTCGTTAACTGCATATGAAACTGCGGACCAGACACCTCGTATCTAGGGTATGATAAACTTGCGAGGGAAAACAACGATTACAGATCCGGTATGGAGGAGGAAGCCCACGCTTCGAAGAAATTCCAGTCGGTACAATTACTGATGGAATATTGGCGACGAATATGGATAATTAATGGCAATTATTAATCGAGGAGGAAACTGGTGAGAAAAGTATTGGTTAGGACTAGAAAGAGAAGAATTGTGGACAATTGTTTTCAAGGATATAATAAGGATAATTGAAGACAGCTATCAATTAAGGACGAAACCAGTCAAAATAATAAGGACAGTTTACGGCTTACCAGGCAAAACTGTGTTGGAAAATTATTATTTTCAAGGGGGATTATTGAAAAAGTTGAGGACAAGAAGGGCAAACACTAAGGAAAAATAAGTATAATTAGGGTTATTAATAATTGATGAACAAAGCTAATGAAAGCAATTGTTAAGAACCTTGCGGATAAAACTGTAAAACAAATATTATAACTTTAAAGGTGAGTAAAGGTCGGTTATCAATTAGGTACACGACTGGTTTTAAGGACAAAAACTATGGACAATTAAGGATAATTAATAATCAACGAACAAAGCTAACAGAAATAACAGTCAAGGACTTGACGAACGAAACACAGGTGAAGGAAAATTATTACTGTTAAGGAGAATTGAGAGAAATTAAGGATAGTTATTGGTCGATTCAGAAAAAGTAAAAAAAAAAAAAAAAAAAAGCTGTCATAAAAACATCAGTTAAGGACTGTACGGTTGTTGGAATTAGAAATTTGTCTCTAAAAAAGGGAGGAAGGAAGGAAAGCGAACCGTCGTGCGTCTCTCTAGAAAGAAATTGCGCAAATCTAATTATAGGACAATATGATTAGCCATATTCCTCGGTGGCACCGTTGCAGCTAGGCGCCAACGTACGACGCGCCCATAATTGAATCCATGACCCGACGGTTGCTGGTCCAGCTGCAGCAGCCCATCGGCTTCGAATCACGTGCCTGGTATTAAACAACGGGCACACGGGTTCCCTGCCATTTCCTCGCATCGAGATTAACACCGCGTGATTATTTCTCAGTCGCGGGTGTTTTAAATTCCTATTCTCCTTGCCCCTCGTCCCCGCCCTACATACACCTACATCCCTCTTTACATCGTACCGCAATTCACATGCAATTATACACGAGCTTACTGCTTTCGGATTTAACGCCGCCCGTGACGAAATTAGTCGCTATTCGTGGATTGATTGTCAAAAGTTGAAAATCGCTTTTCAGGAAGCACGCTTTGCACTTTAAACGTTTCCGGTATACGCGAGCCGTGTTATTATGGTGATATTATTTTTAGAGAGGTTTTATAGTTTTGAGGAAATTATTGGGCAGTTTGAGTAAATTGAAACTTTGGAATTCGCGTGAGGGCGGGCAAAGGGTCGGAGTAAATAAAATTGAAATAACCGAGTGGAAAGTGTTGGTCGATCGTGAAACGGTAAACGCAAAATTATCAAACAAATGATTAATGGCTGATTTCGTTCGAATTTGCAGTTGATTGCGTTCTTTTTTTTTCTTTCTTTTTTTTTTTTCTCTACGCATGTTTAAAAACTATGCCGTCAATCTTGTCGGTATTGTATTGAACTTTTGTAACCTCGGTATATTCTTGAATAATAAATATCCACCGAATTACAACACGCTTCGGGCGTTTGGAAAATTTATCAATAACGTACGGCGGTACCGTTGAGTTTCTTAATTACTGGAATATCGGCGCGCGGATTACCCGAAGTTAGATCAATTATTAATTTACAGACATTTAATTGCTTTTTAGGACTGCTTTGATTTCTGAGAAATTTAACTTTTTCTCGCTTCCCGAACTCGACTAGAAGTAGGTACATACCTGTTACGAGGTATTGTTTAATACGCAAAAAAATATCATATGAAATATGTATTATGTTTTTTAAGCGCGAGAAATTAATAAGGAAAGAAGAAAAAAAGAAACTTGTAATAATAATAATAATAATAATAATAATAATAATAATAGTAACACACGTTACACATATTATAACAATATACGATAGCGGGTGAAAGTTGGATCGTATTGTATTCAAATGCAGTTGGTAAAATAGTTAACCCGATAAATCTAAGAAACGAGGCGTCACCCTGACACTTCTCTTTGCATGTGACGAAAAATCAGCCTCTAGGCCTGCGATCTTATGAGGCATGTATGTGAAACTAGCCATAATAAAATTTACAACATACACGATCACGTGGAACTGGCTGATTCCGTGTCTTTTTTTTTGTTTTTTTTTTCTCTTCGTTTTTTATACTGCAAATTGAATCCGCGGTCTGCTCGTCCAGACTTAACTCTGCGGTTTCTCGAGAATACCGCGTGAAACTAGAGACAGGCGCGTGTTTTGACATTGCTCGTGATCAGCGGATACCGCAACACGTTTTTGAAAAGTATATTATCGTCGTGCGTTACAGTAACGATTCGAATGCACAAGCATCTCGATTTTGCAATTAACGGGACAGGAAGCAAATTCTTCGATCTTTGTTTCGAGAACCCGTCTTCCAAAGGAAAAGAGTTTTTTTTTTTTTTTTTTTATTCATTGCAATAAAGGTGTGGTTTCACTCCATGACCAAAAACATTGCTATCCGTTGGTTATTTTGGTGAATCAGATGACATTTCTTTGAATAAAAGAATAAATAATAACAAAAAATAAATGTACAAAGACAAGTGGCTTTAGACAGGCCATGAGCCAGCCCTCGAACTATTCGTTCTCACACTGCAGGTTCCAAGTTCATAGAGAAAAAAAGAATAATAAAAATTTATTACCATTAAGGAGAATTGATGTGATATAGCGAAATCTCAACTTTTCATTTCCGGGGTGATCGCAATAACTTCCTTTTTTCTCTAAAAAAACAGAAAAACGGGACGTTAAAAAAAAAGACTCCTTTCACCGAATTTGCCAACTTCAACAAATCTTACCTCTGCGTCTATATTCTACGGACGATTCTACTTATATCGGAGATATTTTCATCCCGTATCAACCCAACCCAGCCGTAAAAAATTACGCCCGGCCGAGTTTGAATGTTTGAAGAGAGACAGAGGAGGGAGTAATTGGGCGGAAGTCAAGGAATAAGATTATCAAAACAATTGGGGAATAATTTAAGATGCCCCGGTATTAATTGAATCGGTAATTTGTGCGGTATGTGATCGGCACGCTTAATTACAGCTGTCTCGCGAATGATGGAGGGCCTGGGCTTTGTGCATTGCTCACGATGGAACCGACAGCCTCGGCTACAATCCGGCTGGTTACACGCGTTATTACACTCGCCGCGAGCCTCTGACTTGAATATTTTCATCACGTTATCAATCATGAATTAACAGATCGGAAGAGCCAGTGCTGCCGTTCGAGAATCGGGCCTCCACGTTACGCCGCGCTGAGAAAAATTTCGTTCGTTACGGTACGCCAGAAAATTCTAGTCAAATGATCGGTAGCTTCGAGATACAAGTTTAAAAGAGGCTGCCTAAGTGCCTGAAATAAAAGTCTTTTTCAAAATTGAGACAAAACGTTTCTTTCCGTTTTAATAAATTTTAATAAATAACCGCTCAACGAAATATATATATATATATATATATATATATATATATATATATATATATATATATATATATATACATAAACTTGTAGCCTTTTTTAATTCTCCTCTTCAAATGTCGTTGGAATTACGAGAAAATGTGGCGCAGCTAACTGATTGGTGTGATTATGACTGTCGGTATGATTAAGTTTCTTGGTTGTTGCTAAATTAAATCTGATTGATTAAGTAGCAAAATTTTTTGTTCGAATAAAGTTTTAACGTCAATTTATCCGTGGATCAACATCAAATTATCGTAATAGTTACAAAACAAAATATAGTACGAGTTACCATAGCCAAAAATACTATAAAAAAATTTTTGTCTTTCTATTTACAGCTAGAAAACTAATTTTCATTTTACACCTACAACCATGTTTCTCGGTTGTGATAAAAAATGGAAATAGTCAAGAACGCGACTATAAAAATTGCCACAGTTGGAATAATGTTGGAAACAGGATTTTCTGACTGAAAAATAACCCTTTCTACCGATATTTAGGAAAATCCTCTTCGATTTTTAATACCGATTAATTCGTTTTTGTGGCAGTATCATCGCAAGCAGTGTGAAAAATTTATGAATCAACCAGCTCAGAGCGATTTTACGTTTATTAGATTGACAATTGAAGAAGATTAAAAAAAAATTGTGCAGACTTTCTACTATGATGTATAACGTATTATATTAACCTAGTGACTTGATTTCTTTACCGCTGGATTGCGGGTGGTAATTTGATAGAACTGTGCCGAGGCTTGTGAAAAATTATGCGGCTTACAAGCTCCGTGCGAGGAACGTGACCGCGGCCACGAACTTATGATTATTAATCAACGCCGGAGGATCTATATTGATCTCGACAGGGCCAGATCCGATTTAATACGACTTGATTTCATTACCGGTGTCCGTCTGCGTGTGCATCGAACAATCTCTGAACAACAATGCTTACCGACAGCTTCCCCCTGTCAGCGGAAATCATTGAACGTTCAATGTTCGCATTGCGAATTGAATTTAACCTGCGAAGCTTTCGGCTGTTATTCTGCAACGCGAAAAAATCTAAACAAGATTGAAACAATTCACACCGTAATGATAAGTTATAACGGAACGTTATAATTTAATTAGCTCAAATTACATATTATATTTTTCTACTGTGATTAATTACTTCAAATTATACGTAACGCTAGGAAAGAAGACGGGGGGAGGGGGGGGCTTGAACATAAATGTTACGTTACTTTAAAGTAACGTAGAATTTTACGTGACAGCAGAATATTTCACATCCGTTGATAAATACACTAAAAATGTATTTGAATATGATTCTAAAAAAAAAAAATTCCTGGGGAGACAAAAATTGCAAAAATCAGCGTCAAGTAACATTTGAACGGGGCGTTGTACGTAACATTTTGTGTGAAATCGCTTTAACCACGTAGGTCAGAATTGTATGCGATGAAAATTCGTCGGTGGAAAATAAAAGGGATAATAATAATGAAGGAGAAATTTTTAATACATATCTGAAAAATGTTTGGGAAAATGATCGTGAGAGATAAATTCGATGTTGAATTTCACGGGCGTTTACAGAGGTTACGAAATACATACTTCGACACCTCATACGCGCGCGGCTTCCGCCTCGAGCGATTTATCCGCACGTGAAAAATTCACGGTGAGATGCAAGTCGCGTCTGCTCTGAGCCAAATGGAAAAACGTTGTCTGAGGCTTCGTGCAGCGCGGTAACAGGGTTCGAAACGAGTCGGCGGAAGGATCGACCGGAGGATCGAAAACCGGCGGCATCAAAACCCGCAAAGTGAAAATGTACGAGTCAAACTGCTCTGCGGAAAGGGAGCGAATTTTCCACCAGCTTCGTTTCACGTTTAATCCGCTACATTTTCAGAATAAGACTCGACTTTCGCTTACGCGATAACAGATAAAACATTATTTATATTAAATTTCACGTTGTAAAATGACGAGAAAAGAAAAAATTGTTCTTACTAGCAATCGGGGGTAGTTTTTTCAACAAAATTTAAATTGGAAAGTAATTTATAAGTCATTCGTTTCGAACCTCGAAAATATTACGTGATCTTCTCATTTCACTTTTTTTTTTTTTTTTTGACTGGACTGTAAACGTTGTGAATCCTTCGAAGCGAGGAGTGCGGTTAATATACCGGGTAGTTCGCTGTTCAAGATTCTTTTCTCTTTTTCTCGCGAAGGAATTTGTTTTTCAGGAAAACTGAGTTACGTTTCTCTGTCGAAAAGTCATGTCTTCAGAAAAAAACGCTATTACCGCATTATTGAACGTACGTGCAGCGCTTCGGTATTGTTGAATTCTCCCGAAGCACAGAGTAACAAATTAATTGATTCGTCAATGAAAGACGTCAAAAGTTTTAACGAACGAAAAACGGGCGCGAGAAACGCATAATAAAATGACGAAATACCGGGAACAACATAAAAAATGTAAAAAATTAATCAATCTTGGCCATCTGTTGAAAATGAAGAAAAATCCTATTTTTAAAAGAATGAGTGCTTGTTGGGAAATGGCGAACCATTTCCCCACTAGTGGCGAAATATTTTTCCACTAGTGGGGTAAAAACCGTTTTTCCCCCCGGTGAAGAAATGGTTTGCCATTTCCCAACCGGCACTAATTACAAAAATAATAATAAGCCGAAGTCGCCTATTTTCACGTCTCAGTTGTGAAAAATAATCAGCCTTAGTTTTTGCGTAACACGAAACGTGCGATACACGAGGCGTCGGATGGTCATTTAGCCTGACGCCAACAGTCCCTTTCTATTTCACGCGTACAAAGCTTCGCGACATTTGATGCAAATTACTAGAACGAGGGTACTGGGCTAGCTGAGCGAGCATCAAATTAGGGTCAATTCGTCGACATTGTTTGCACGGAAGGCGATAAAACAAATTGTCGAGGAATTCCCCGTTGCCATAATTCACACTGCCAACTGTCGAACTCGATCAACCGGTATACTTTAATTACGAGTGCGGCGATTCATTTGCGCATGTCTATAACGCGTACTTTGACCCGATACGAAAAGAACTTCCGAAATTGTTACGGTCGTTAAATGTACGTACACACAAGCGGTTGGTGTTGAGATGGAACCGTAAGCGAGGAGCAAGATGTAAATGATTCCCATATTCCTGCATTGATTTGACGAATCAAACGAGGTCATCAAATCTATCCGATCGCAACTAACCAAATTCCAATTCACCGTTGTCCGCACTTACGTCTGGAATAATATGTCGCGGATGATCATTGGTGTCAGGACAGAGTGCAGACCACAGTGTCTAAAGGTTAACTCACCGATAAAGTAGGGATCTTTTATTTCAACTATGATTTACCGCTTTCTTATTGCCCTTAATGATCCCACACTCCGAGCTTTACGCGCGACCCCATTCTGACGGCAAGAGCAATTACACGTTACACGCAACTTGTTTCAAATGTCATACGTTATATCGTTCATTGCTGCTCCAAATGTCTCACTCAAGCTATCGACTCGTAAATTGCTAGAGATATAAGCTGACGGTAGTTCAACCCTGAAGGAAACATTCCTCGATTTGTCACTAGAATAAACCAACCTTATACGCCACCTCGATGAATTCGGTACGGATTGATGGCAGTCTGTGAATTCTTTCTCAATCTACTTCTCTCTCTCACTTTCTTACGTTACACTGGAGAGTACTGGATGAGCGAAATTCTTGTCACACGATGATTGGACACTCCGTAACATCGAGAAAAAGTGATCGTGAACGAGTAGAAGTCGCATGAAGTTACTCGAATGAACCAAAAATAATAAAAAAAACTCCGACGAATTGCTTGAGCCAGAAATTGCTCGTCAAAAGACTAAGTAGAGTCTCGCGCCAAGGAAGTCATGCGACACATGTCGACAAATTAACTATCTTCGGACTTTTTCTTTCAATTGTGCTACGAGACCTTGCCTCTCTCCAAATTTCACGATTCCAGGTAAACCGAAAGTGCCCTATAGATTTTTATTTGATCAAAATACTAGACATAAATGGCCGTATCTTTTGATTGGGTTGACTTGGAAGCTTGGATTTTTTACACCTCCAAGGGACCGCGGACCTTGATGTTTGACGTTAATGTCAACTTGACACCTCAACCCGTTCTTGAGATAAAGGGTCTTGACTGACGGACGGACAAGAAAGTGTTCCCGTAAGGGTTCCGTTTTTTTTCCTTTCGATAATACCTAGAGGCAAGTCTCTTTACAGCGAAGAAATCCGAATCCACCAAAGGAGACGATTAGTTGTCGCGTTGGAATGTCTTTTCCTTTGGGTTTGTGGAATGCCGCGCCAAGTTCGCAGATGCGGTCTCGGCATTCCTCGCGACTGTTCACGTCGCTAGTGTCAATGGTTTCAGCAGCCTCTTACACAACAAGATTCCTCAGTATCATCACACCCTCCGGCTATGTTTCGGAAGCAGCTCTATTACTCATACCGCAGTGCATGGGGTCACCTATCGCCTCGCGAACAGCTCTGTAATTTGAGTCGCAGATTTAACATCTGATTTAGTAATACGAGCAGCTCGCTCGTGTATTTTCTTGCTAGCCGAATGATCACGAAGCCGTGAGATACTCGGCTGTATCGCGATAGATTCTTACAGCATAACGATGCCGATAATCGCAGGATTCGTTGCTGGATTTCAATCGGTCGAATCTGAAGCTGAATATTTTTGAAAATTTTTAGAAGCTCGGCGACCAGTTCTGGGGATGTGATATTACTTTTGGATTACGATTTTAGAAGCCTATGCGACAGTGGAGAGTGGAAAAAATTACAGCCAAAGGCCGAGATGTCAGATCCTAGAATTATCGAGAGTATTTTGTAGCGGAACTGTGAGATTATTCGATCGCTTGAAGTGTGGAACTGACGTCGATTCGGTTGAATATTATACTCGAAGAAATTGAAATTTGTCGCAAATTTTAACGCGCAATTAAAGTGCCAAGACCGTACGGCAATTATATAATTATTAACTACAATTTTACTGATTTCGTTTCGAAATAGATAATTTTTTTTACACATACTTTACACAACTGTATGTTTATGGAAAGCGTGTAATTTCTTTGAATCTATTAATCACTCTCGGCTGAAATTTGTCAGATTAAAATCTTCATTCATTCATCGCTAAGGCTAAGCAGTTGTTGCTTCGATAGAATTCAACTTATTTGGGGTTAGTCACGGTTTTTTTACGTCTATCTTTTTACTCTTTTTTATTCAGACTGTACACTCGATCATGCTTCTGCAAAGACGAGTAAAAACCCGTTTTTCAAACAATATACATTTCTTACTTGACAAAATTTTTAACAATGACTACACAGCTTTATTTAAATACATTGGAAAATAAGTATTCGGATAATTTACTCGATTAACGTGGTTGAATTTTTACCTAACCGACATTTCGAGATTCTCCGTGTTTTATCACCGTGGATATTTCCACTAATCGTATGTATAATATCCGCAAAACGAGCCGATAAAATAATTTATAATCGTAATAAATGTCGTAAATTGGCGTAGGAAATTTTGCAGCTCTTTGACTAGTGTTATTTTCGAAAGATGAAATCATTAGAATCGTGGGAGTCTATACAGGATATAAAACTGAATGGATTTGAATTAGCAATTCAATTCGACGCTGTTCAACTGCCTACGAAGGTTCGTAAAGTACACGTGCTCGCTAACGCTTTTGCGTATGTTTAACACCAGTTTCCGCACACACTTTCTTAGACCTGTAAGATCTAAGTATGCATATCTATACCCGGACTCCCACATTTCGCCTCTGAAATCACGAAGACCAACGAGGTTTTCGTCAGTTCAATGACACTCCGTTTCCTGTGTTGGAATCAATTTGTTTTTATACCGCATGGCAATAGGAATATCATCATTCTAAGGTGAACCGAATTTAAGTCTAATTCAATAACTCGTATTAGTTTCAAGTATCGAGAAACAGGAAAAGCCGTCTATCCTCTGTTACCCAAACGAAATTGAAAAGTACAGGAATTCCGATATAATTTTCAAAAATTCTCGATCACAGAATAATTCTTCAATTCGCGATAAAGTTACAAATTTTACGTGAAAGCTGAAGGCAAACAAATTGCGACCGATGTAGAAGTTAAATATTGACTGATACAACGGGTTTGAATGAATAATTTAAAAATTCGAGCCAAGTAATATGATCAGATATTAAACCTCACGACAAAGAACGTAAAACAAAAAAAAAAAAAGACACAAACACAAGTCTATATGTTTATTTCGCCCATGTACAGTTACGTTTCTAAGCTATTACGATGCTCATAAAAATAGCCAAATCCCACGCGGCTTGTGAGAGACGTAAGGAATGAATAGTTAATATCCTTTCCGATTAGACGTTTTAATTTCAGGGTCTTCCACGGAATGAATCCGCCACTGAAAAATATTCCACTCCTTGACGAACGATGGCAGCTGTTATCTAAGCTTTTTTATCGAAGCAGATTCCAGCCGCGGTGATGCCATATTTGGCTTCGGATTTACTCGGCAAGGATTTCCGCAGGTAATCCGCGCCGGTCTTAAGTTACGCTTTACGGTCTGTAAAACGATGCTCTGTGATGTCAACGAGGAGATTGAAGATTTGGATGAAATTATCCCGAACAGCTCCCTTTTCCTTCCTTTGTTTTTCCTTTTTCTTACTCATCTTGCAGTCGAGATTCGCGCTCTGCTTGGAATCGATATTGAAGAAATTTTTAGCGAGATAAACGAAAAAAGAAAAATCGTAAATAAAACAATGTAAAACCTTGGGCTGCTTTTAACCTCAAGCTTATGAAAATATTGCCTCAAAGAGCTAAACGGATATTCTTGTATTATATTATCCCAAACAAACAATTTAAACTCGAATTAATTTCCGTTCTCTTCTTATTATATCGGATTTTTGTTACGGATATTTTCTCATCAAATGGCCGGCGGAATTAATCAATATTCAATTTGATCGTTAATATCAAATTATACCATCAAACCCTTCGAACGGGACCAAATTATATTGCATCAGAGCGGTCCAATTCGATTAAAATTTGAAACCGGTAATTAATTCTGCTGATTGCTCTTATCGTTTCATATTACATGTTGTTTTTTTTTTTTTTTTCTTGTTTTGTTTTTTTCACAGGAATTTTGGATACAATACGCATTTATAACTTATCCTGAATTTCGCTCGCCGCGATTCAAAGTTCCCGACAACAAATTCGCCGTACATTCGAAGATTAGAATCTTCGTGAAGTTTCTGTAGACTGGACGGAAACCTGCTCAGCTCCATGTTCCTATCCTGACCCTGCTTCTCCTTCTTCTTCTTCTTCTTCTTCTTCTTCCTGTTTACCGAGTCCTTCCGGTTATTCTGCATAGAAATATCTGGTGAAAGCAAAGCGCAAAGTTGATTCGGAGGTTCGTTCTCAGCGAGCAGCACCCGAATAATTCCTCTCCAGCTTGATTCTTAGGTGCAGAAATTACTAGAGACCGCGCTCTTCGTTTCAGGATGTGGTCGAAATCTCATCTTCGAGGCAAGCGACGCGCGCTTTGACCCTCTTTTTCATCCTTACTTTTCACTCCCGCAAGCCACACGTGGCTCAAATCCCACGATATCCTGTCGACGAATGCACGCCTCTTTCTGGCACGCGTTCAACTTCCTTCGAAGTATAATATCGTAAACCCGAAACGCGAAACGCCCGAATTGGACGCCCTTCTTTCGACTTCGGAGGGAGCGTTATAGTCCTCAAACTGAAAGAAATTTGTTAGTTCCGGTTACCGCTCAGTCCTTAACTATTTTCATTTTTTACCACAATCGAAAAATACAGTTCTAGGTAGAAAATGAAAATTAATTTTCTAGCTGTTGCCGGAAAGTCTAGTATCCGTTACTATTCTTTCTCGAAAAAGTAAGTCGAAGAACGAGTGGATCGGACAGGTTTTAAAAAAGTCGGTTTGAATCGTTCGGATTGTCAAAAAATTGTGGGAGGGATTCAATGGGGTGGGAGTGAACTTCCGAATTTGAAAAATTCCGAAAGTCCCAAATTTCGAATTTTTGGTGGCGAAGCTTAAAGAAATCAAACTTCGACGAAAGATTAAAGCGAAAATGAGAAAATTAAAAAATCAGAAACACCTAAATTCCGAATAATAGAAGATATGCATTTCCGTAAATTTCTGGCTCGGTGAAATTTTATCACTTCTATCTTTCTTTGTTTTCGCTTTTCTCTATCGGGACTTTGAGCCGTCAGGTTTCCGACCATTCGAAGCTTCGTTGTTTCTTCAAAGTTTGATACCTCCACTTCAAGTTTCACCATCAAATAATTCAAAATTATGCACGTTCGGCACTTTCCAAATTCGGAACTTCAACCCCGCCCCGATTCAATCTTCCAAGGTATCCTCGATTTCAAAAGCGTCGTACGACACAAGCATACCTACATAGGTGCGTTACACCTGTTATATCCTTTCGAATGGTACAGTAATGGCGCAGGTTTCGAGTCGTGATCAAATATTGACAGTGGCACTGGTCCCCTCAAATCTCATATCCGTCGAAATTGAGATATTAGTCAGGAACGATCTTATCCACGGTCGAACGAGCGTCTGCCCTTCTTGGCGCTGGTTATGCCGACCTCTTTACTTTTTAAATGGGCATCCGCCGAGTGGTATTTTACTCGAAAAGTGGGAAACTTCGGAAGGACTCGGTGCAGGCAAGCAAGGAACGATTTTTACTAGTCATCGAGACGAGTCAGAGAAAAGAATTGTTGTACAGGTCCTGAAAATCCTCAATCACTTCGCGTTGATGGTTTGAAACCATGTGCAGGTTTCGATCACTCCAATTTAAAGATCAATCGATCGGATCTGAATCAGAAGTTGGAGGTAAACCGTTTAAAACAGCTAGAATATCAACAATTTAAGAGACGGTTTTATAACCAGAACATTCAAAACGATTAAACTCTGGTGTCTTCATCCAATTCTGATGTTCTTCGACTCGTTTTACTTACTACGCTGACGTTCACCAACGATTAGGTACGTTTGCTCTTAATGGCTTCATCGTGACGTAAGATATCAGGGAAAATAATTCTTCGAAATAGATTAGATTTGGATAGAAATTGCCACAGCTTAATCGGTTAGAACGTTCTCGTCTCAAATTGTTGTCGATGTATCAGCTCGTGTTTTTCGAATCTGTTCAGATTCATTAATTGCATTACTCGCGGCAGCTAATCGAGCTAAAAAACGATGGTCGATTTCTAGCACCGAGGTAGACAGTGATAAAAAGTGGTAAAATAATACAAATAAGCAGATCAACGATCGGATTAGTGGACGTGCGTTACATTTCGGATTAATTAATTTTCGGCGCACTGAGCCGGAATCATTCGGCGTACAAACGAGACGACGATTCGCAGGCGGTGACAATGTTGAATATCCGTTTGTAACTGGTCCAGCGGAGCGATGCGGGAATTTGTAGGATTTCGTCATCCCGATCCGGGCGCATCAGCTGCTGCTTTTGCAGGATTTGCGGAAATTCCGAAGCCGCAAACTCTCGCTTGAAGCTGCTGCTGCGGCTGGAGGGCAATACGAATACCCGCAACAGATTCCGATAGTTGAATTGCGTAACTGCGGCTCATTAACCAGCTCGCACGGTAAAAACTTGCGGCAATTAATCATGTTTTCCAAATTAAGCCTGGGTATGTAAACCTATCGTGTAACGGCTCCGAAAGCCAGCCGATTCGTTTAGAGCTGCCCATATCCTGTCTCCTTGTGTCAGACGAATTTCTCGCACGCGATTAGACCGCCCTAAACGACGCATTAATATCCCTCATCTTGGGGAGAAGCGAACCGTGCATCTGACCCGAAAACTGAATTTGCGGTTTTAGTCTATTTTTACCGTCGTGAGAAGAGATGCTTGGTATAATTTCAAGTCCATTAACCTGAATATCGCTTTTCAAATCTTGACATAATCGTTTAGGGGGCGGGGTTGAAATTATGAATTTGAAAAGTTCCGAAATACCCAAATTCCGAATTTTCTCATCGCAAAGCTTGAAGAAATCAAATCTTGTCGAAACATAAAAGTTTTCAGTGGTCCGAAACGTGACGCTCAAAATTCCGAATGGACAAAATGCTGAGACGGCACAACTCCGAAAAGTCATAGTTCCAAAATTGCGAAAATGAGTAAAATTTTTAAATCTGAAGATTTTCAATTCCGTGAATTTATGGCTCTGTGAAATTTCACCACTTTGATCTTTCGTTGTTTTGGATTTTCGATATTTTTACGTTCGGAATTATGATAATTCTTTTTAAATTCGGAACTTCAGCCTTGCCCCATAATTTAGTGTTCTTGTTTTTTTTTATCCGTTCGTTTTTACTCACCTTATCGCTTCTGTACATTCAGAGCAAAAAAGGGAAAGTTGTACGAGACAATCACCTCTGAAATTGAAGCTTTCGATATAACTCGACGATTACTGAGGTCTAGGAAATTGAATCTCTAACCATGTTCAGTGCACTGAGAAAAAAATTCTCCAGATTCGAACGAATAATAAATAATTTACATTTACTTGGTGCCGTGATATCTTGCACTTTCACATAAGCAAGTCCTTTCTTGTACCTAACTACGTAATGAAGAATTATTTAGTTGAATTAAGAAACTTCTCTTTCTTTACGGAAATAAGTTAATTGCGATGTAACCGCAAAAATGATTTACAAGGTGAAAATCGTAAATTTGTTCGAACGAAAAGAAGAAGAATTAATTGAAGCAATCGGTATTTATTTGAGCTGAGTTAATTATCTGCGAGCTTAACGTATGCAAGGAAAAATAAGGTAAAATCGGCTAAATATTTCATCGGGAGCCCGAAATAAATTAATTTCGTTAAAGCAATTTAATTTTTTCAATCCAACCAAACAGTCTTTCATTACATCAATACAAATAAATATTTATCTCGTTAAAACAAACTTAATTGAAACTGTGCCGTCATTTTCAATCAAAGAAGTGCATGTTCAAGAATTTTCTTTTTCTAATGTATCAAATTCGAGTTTATTTTCTGTATTTTACGATATCTCGAGAACAGATCAAAGTTTTGTTGATCTTGATTTTAAACGTTGCGAATCTTTCTAATTAAGATTTGATTCGTGCACTTTGCCGGAATAAAACATTGATATGAATTTCAAGCGGCTGTGTTCGCTTCGTTTCCTTTCTTACAACATAGAAATTCTAATTGATGTTAAAAGTTGTTATTTCGGCAAATATGAAAGGTAAACAGCGGAGAAAAGTTTCAGGAAATATCCTTTCAGACGAGTTGATTTTTCCTGCTCGTTAAAATCTCTCAGGGTTACGTCGCAAAATCTTCAGACAATCAGTCAAGAGTCTAATTAATTTGTATGAAATATTAGCATCGATTTGCGTGGGTGATTGCATGCAGAGTTTTACTTAACAAACGTCAGGTAATTCCTTCCGAGTTCCTCTCTTCTCGCATGCTTGCGAATTCAACTGCGGAAGGAAAAACGCCTCTGCACAATGTGTCTACGATACAGACACACTCACACGCACACAATTGTTTACACGCGGATAATGGCTGCTTTTCCCTCTGCCCTCGAGGCTCCGGCGGATTCTGAACCCTGTCAACGAGCTTGTGCCACAGCCAAAGGAATTGTACAACACCAAACTGAAATTACATCGTTAACAACGAGTCGACTCGCATTAATTTGATTCAACCGATCAATACTTAGGTTCAAACGTTCATATGTTTAATAGAAATAATGGCGCGAGTTAATTGATTGAAGGAAAATTGCATGGCTCTAGTCTTTTTTAGACAACAAAAAACGAAAGCTTCTTTTTTAATCTAATAAAGTTTCGCTCCATCGGCCGAATCAATTAAATTTATAATCACTTGTTCTCATATATATGTATAAAAGGAAGAAGTAAAAAAAGGTAATATTCATATATAATTTTGGTTCAATGAATTATCGGTTCGAAACCGAATAATTACTCGCTTCACAGCTGGTTATGTAATCACGGGTGAAAAACATATTCCGATGTAAACGTGACCGCAGTTAATTAAGAACCTTTACAATGTTGAATCACCGCCGAAAACGATGACGTCATTTTTATATTTGAAGGGGCAATACGATTTTATTAAATTAGATCCTACGAGTAAAAGATTGTCACGTATTATACTTTGAATCAGATTATTTCAAGCCTTGAGTGCAAAATATGTTTGAGAGAAGTTTATAAAAAGTTTATTTTTGGCAATCCTTTCAGTTCATAGCGAATGATACGTCGTTCAAAGGACGTTTCATAGAAATATACTTCAAAGAGATATTTGTAGAAAAATATATCGTTACGTTACCGCAGAATAACTTTCGTTTCTCTTTCATTTACTTACCTTGATTTTGTTCTTTCTCGTTAAAAAAAAAAATAAAAAATAAAAAAATAAATAAATAAAAGAACCGGCGACACCGAGTATCGTTCGGCTTTTACGAATAAGGCTTGGCCCGAGATTTTATCAGGGGCAACTAACCACAGTTCAGATGGCTAAGGCTACGCCATGGTTTCTGGGAGTTTCCTACCGACGTAATAAAATGCTGGCGAAGAAATACGGCGTTTTTGTCTCCGCCCTCGGCCTTCTCCTACGTGTTTGTTACGTCCGCACATCGCGAGTATGAAATCTTTATACGAGAACACATCGTGCAGATAATAACATACCGCAAGATTGCGCGCGTGCATGGTTTTAACAAAATTGAGATGTTGCTAACCGGCGACGATGTTCTTCCCACCCGCTGAGGCTTGGTGCGTCGCCCACGTCGATACACCCCTCAGCAATCGATTAAGGAACCTCGCTGCCAAATAACGGATTCCTATGAACTGAAAGAAGGGAAACTAATGGGGGATTTTCCTTATTTGAAACAAACGCGAAAGCTCGAATCGTCATTTACAATAAAATCGATAGAATAACTGATATTGATGCATTTTTTCATTTGATTTGTATGCAAGATCAAATTCGTGACTCGTCTTTTTCTTTTCCGATTTTAAATAATTTGAAAATTAATTTCTTCAAATCGAGGTCCTTTGATAGAAAAACGGAGGGCGAATAAAGAGGGAATAAAAAAAATACCAAGTATTCTTTCGAAAATAGGCCATACTTAATTGTCGTTAAATTTCGTATGAGTCATTTGGTGTCATTTAATTCATTCTTCGTTAATTGTTGTAGAGGGAGAAACATGCGGCACGATTTAATCGATATCTAGGGGTGGGCTGAAAATAGAGACGAGATTCGTAACGAGAGGAACATCCTGATTCCTTTGTCTGCTGGCTTTGAGATTACCTACACTTATGTATCTTGGCTAATTAGAAAATAAGAAGAAAAAATATCGTTATCAGCAACGTTCTTGTCGTGGAAAAAATGGGACCAGAAATGAATAGAAAATAAAATTATGATCAGCAGATGCGCCGTGCCGAGATTGAAAGCCATGTCCAACCAATGTTTAGGCAGAGGCGTTACTAATTTCGCATCGGACGTGTTTGGTCAGGGTTCGTGACTTCGTTGGGTGACCGAGGTGAAGTGCTTAAGCTCGGCCTACGGCGGCTGATGAGGTAATTTCATCGATTCCAACCCGCCAACCCGTAGAAATTCCCAATTTACCATTCCGTACTTCTTCCAATTTCCTCCACTAATACCTACGCACAAGTTGATCCCCTCGGTCGGATCAGCTGGCTTCTCTGCTTCCGAAAGTCTGCTCACATCTGTCCAGAAATTTTGTATAACTTTGCAGATTCGCGGTCCCGAAGGTTGTTCAACAATCAGTGGTTGAATGGGTGAATCGACATTGAACAAGAGCAAAATGCTTCTGAAATGACTTCACTAAGACTTATTCCTAATTGAGAAAAACATTTTATCTTCATTTTTGGCTCGTGATGTTTCACGGTTTTTTCACGATGCATTTATGTCTTCGTTTCTGTTATTTCAAGGGGTTCTCGGAGGATGTCCATCGGTGGAACCTCCGAAATGGGGTTCCGTGAAGGAGCGTGTCCTTGATTCGGGATCCCTGCAGACGATCTATTCCTGCGAGCCAGGCCACAAACTCGTTGGACACAGGGTCCTGACATGCCTCGACGACGCGTGGAATCACCAAGTTCCAAAGTGCATCCTTACCGGTGAGTCTCGAGTGAAATTTGTCAGGATATTTCCATCAGATCGGCTATCAGACGCTTCTCTGAATTCGTGCAAGACGTTTCTTCTCTGAGGCTTAACACATCTTGGCAAGTGCACTGCGGGTAGAGCGAATGGTAATCATGCTTCTACAAGGTTCTATCAGCGCACCCGTATAACAGGCTTCGCTAATTAATAAGATTGAATAAAAGTTTAATGATAGATAGGCTTCGGGCGTGCAGCGTCTTTGTTTGGGATAAACGATCTATCAATCAAACCAGCTCAAGTTTCCTCGCTAATAGCTCGCTACGCGTTTTTGTTGTACAATATCGAAGGTCTACCGATCCACCGAATGGTCCAACGTTGTATCGACGAGGTACCCTTCATCCTGAATGGCTAGGCAGGTACGCCTACAGTCCCGGTCAAACGGTCTATCTATCGACTTGATCCCGGATTGAAAGGAGGTGGTCTGTTGGCCGGCAATCGCGATGCCCAGATACAATTGAATTCCTGACTTTAATCCTCATCACTCTCCTTCTCGAGCGGTGTTCTATTGAATAATAGTATGTAATACAAGGTCGGAGAATTTGTCGATACAAAAGTGTCGCTCAATGTTTGGAGTAGTCCTCGATCATCGTTTAATCATTCGGAAGCAGGCTTGAGGAAAGTTTCGTTCTTTCTCTCCGAGTGGTTCGGCTTGGTTGTGGAGGGATAATTACGCTCGAGCATCTCGATACTCTTAAGCGTACAACGTTCCTGAGAAATTGATAACTTTTTTTTACCGTCTACGCGTCTGCCCATTTGAATCCTGATTAGGAACAATATCGACCCTCGAGTTCAGGGGTCTTTCGGAACGACTTACCGGCTTGTCGTTTCAAACCTGACCGTCCATTATCACGGAGCGTGAGAAGATGATAGAAGAGGAGACCAAGGAGCACCCATTTAACAGATAGATCATCAACCCAGCGAGCTTCTCCCTGTTATTTCCAATCTGTTAAAAATTCTGCACCCTCAACGTTACTTTCGCGACTGGTAATTCCTATCTTTGATCACGCGTCAAGGCGACCCCGAGTTCGAAATAAAGGAAGCAGCTAGGTGGTTTAGACGTTTTTTGCGGTGTAGCAGCCGATTTCTTTTGAAACGTGAACGACGGCTGGTCCGTCCTGGTATATTGGGTTATGATTTATCGCCGTGACAACCGACGGGCTTTTTCTCTTGAGATCCCAACGCCGCTGTACCTACGCGTAGTTACTATTAAACGACACGAGTCTACCTCGTGTAGAAACACACTGTGCCGCCCGAACGTTCAGCGATTTAACGACGGCTTTATTTGGACTTGCATTCGACGCGGGACCAAGCTCTACAAGACAATTGTAAATAGGTCTTCTGCAATAACCTGCACGGAGGCTGGAGGCTGGAGTAATGTGACCAAAAGCCGCCATAAGTCACCTTCAGGGTTCCATGATCTCCCGCGGGCTTCCGTTACTCCTCATCCTCTTATATTCGGTCAAAAACTGTGTCATTGGTTTCATTTAGGCTTGCGCTGTTCGTCGAATCTTGTCGTGGGCGCCAAGGAAACGATCGAAATACGGTCCACGGTGTGTTTGTGACAACCGACATCATGCCTGGCGAGCAGGTTCGTTAACAACGGTGACTATCGTTATGCCCTACGCGAAGAGAACAAGTATGACGGAAACTCGGACGGCGCTTTAAAAGCCCCATGGCGAACGGTCGGCGCGCGTCAAAAGAGCCAGAGGGTCAGGGGCGGACCCCTGGGTCATGGTGGGTCGTGGTTAGTCGTACGCACTTTGAACCAGGACTGCGGGCTCAGGTCCGGGTCTTTGCCAAGGCCCGGGACGCAGGGATGATGGGATATTTGCTCGGGGCACCAGGCACACGAGCAAGCCTTTCCACAACACAAGACTCCATTGTTTCCCGAACCCACGTGTGCTGAGAAAAGTTTACCGTATTCGACTTCCCTGTATGTCGAACGTCACGTCGTCCGGCTTCCCACAGGACAAACACCGTGCCGAGTTTCACCTGATTCCGGTTATCCGCTGCTCCTCCAGGCACCATTCCTGCTCCAAACACGTTCTCTTGTACACCGAATCGTAAATCCTCCTAATTAGTGACCTGGACGCTGCTTCTGCGCTGGATCGGCACTCGATCTCGCATTATGCATGCTCCTGGGTAATCCAAACACACGGCGCCGATTACCGGACGCTTAAATCCTGTACCCTGGGTGAGCTGATTCTTAGCGAAAGATGAAAAGCTGATGAATTCTGGGAAAGTAGTTAGTCGGTGGCTGGATTACTAGGTATAAAGGGTGGGCCAATTAGTACCGTTTGATGTGGTCACATATCCCCAGTGTTCTCTCGACACACTCGCAGAATCGGATAGTGATCGGTAAGCGAATTTGATCCGGCAGACTTGCAGCGTAAGGTCATCAAGAATAACCTGCTTCGTGTCATCTCACTGGATATACTTGATCATAGCTGCCCAACAAGACGGTGACATTTGTCACGGCTGAGATCTCAGACTCGGATGTTTCTCGGAGCACGAGATCCTTGAAATTTGCACGTGCTGTTTACTCTTGCGTCTGTTGATCGTGCACGAGATCTACCAAAGCTGAGATCACCCAGCATTCCTGCATAACCCTGCAGGTATATGTCCAACTGTGCACTGACAATGAGAAGAAACAAAATCGCATGTTCTCAAAGTTGCACAGCTGGGGTTCAAAGACTGACGATACAGTTTCTTAGACGTTCAGCGATTCAGCTACGTGACCATCAACACCGAACTCGTTATCTTCGCTATTCGATATTTCATAATTCATCTAGATTTGACTTGCGGGATGAGAACTGGTCCTAATGATTGGTCACACCTGTCGACGCAAAAATGTCCGGTGTTATGTTTATAACAGTACGAGAGTAAAGTTTCGTCCGGACGTTTTTCCGACAGTGTATAATAGAGCGTTACTTCCAGCTGTCCAACTTTTCCGACCCCTGGACCGCGGCCATAGCGCTATTCCGCAACTTTTCTTAGAAGAAAACGGTACGGCTCGATCACAGCGCTGGTCGACAAGCATTCGTCAGGAGAGAAAGAGACCCGGTACGTATAACGTACGGTGGCAAACTTCGTATCGCTGGACAAATTCCTTCGAACTTTCATTGTCCTATTATGGAGTTCCGTTCCCACGAGATCCGAGGAGGAAGGGTTCAACAGTCTCGTCTTCAATTTCTCTTCACAGGACAGTACGAACTGAGCTCACAAGTTTCGGTTACACTGCAGTCGTACACTCGCCATAATTGCGGTGGACTTTGAACTCGGAACGATTCGTCACGGGTCCTGTTTCGATGGCATATTAGCAAGTACGCCTCTTATCAATGACAACGTGACGAAGAAACACTCTAAACACCCAAGTGATCGATCAAGCTTCTCACCGTCAGTGGTGTCACACTTCATAATCAACGATCGATCTCGTCGCGTTTCGATACTCGAACCGATTACACAGAGACCTACGGTTCTCTCTCCATCACCATACTTGGATCAGTTATGTAGAACCGTCAGAGCGGAATTTTTCAGTGCGAACCGAACGGACAAAAGCCTGGCGGACGGCTTTCAACGGTCATATATCCTATGTATAATACCTCCGCCGCAGAGCTTACTGCGGTTTTTTTCTTCTTCTTCTTCATTTCTCTCTCTCTCCCTCTCTCTCTTTCTCTCTCCCTCTCGCTATCTATTTCTTTCTCTGCCCATTTCCCCTGTGATACCCGAGCCTGACTCGTGTTTGTTTTCGCATGTTCATTGTCCCGTGCCTGGGCTCTGCGCCAGAATGTCTGCTGCAGTCCTCCGTGGAGACACTTGATTATACACCCATACATATGCATGTACTCGCGCTACGTGCAGGTCAAAGGATTCGAACCGGGACCAGCGTTCAACTTCCCGGTCGGAAAAATGCCCCGATGGCCCCGAAGGAAAGTTCACCTTGGACGCGTTTGAAGATTATAACTGGTTTCGGGGTTTGGACGATCGGAAGTCTCGATCGTTCGGAATGGATGAGGTTGGATACCGCGAATGCTGTTCGTTCAAGTATTTCTTCAAAGATCAATTCCATCTGTTTATGGAGTCTTCCAAATAGTCCTGATTTCGCTGGAAGTTTTCAGGCTAACCGAAAGAAATCGCTCAATCCAGTGTTTGACGACAACACGAGCGCATGCTGTCCGGGGGCAAAACGGCGAGAGGTCATCCTCGTGGAGGGCAGTATATAAGACGAGCGACGAATGAGCGTCGACGTTCCATTGTACTCGAGTCTCTTGTCGGTGATATATTATTTCCTGATTGGGCGGAAGCAATATCGGGTTATTGCAGGAAGCCGAAGTGGTGTAGGTACGAGCTGTGGGGAGAAGACGTTTGTTCCGTAGGTGGATGGAGGGACGATAACGGTATCCGAAAAAGCCAATCGGAGTTGAAGTGAGTTGCGGCACATTCGAACAGTTCGTTTGCAGCCTCCGTTGTCCGTCGTGATGCCTAATATTCACATTATTAAGTTAACACCGATCGATGGGTATCGATCAAACTGACGTCTACCAGTCGAGGAGCAACTCGAACGCATTACCATATCGAGTCGAGGCAAACAGTCGGTTCCCGCCCTCGCTTCGATACCGTACTACATAAACACCGAGGCTCAACCGACTGTGCAGATGTGCCGGATCAGCTTATTCGTACACAGACCTTCGGAATGGCGGCAATTAACGACCCTCTTCACCGACGACGTTGCGTCATTCCACCTTCAATGGTGCCGAGCAAGAGATACGCGCGTGCTTCTGCAGCAGCGCTCTCTCGGTAGCCATCGAGTCCGATAAGTGGTATCATCTCCCTTCGTCACGATCGTACCGCGTTACTTCGTTTATACACCGCCGAAATATGGATATCGCGGATTCCGCACGCGCCCCGCGGAATTGCGTCGCCGTGAAGCGAACCGATCCGCTTTTGTGGTTGACCGGACGTCACGATCGTCTCGAAGTAACGGAGAGGCAGCCGCGGCTTTCGAGCCTATCGAAAGCCCAAATAGAATTAAGCCTGATTACTATCTGTCCAATAAATGCAAGGTTAATTAATTCGATCAATTCGAATATTTGCTGATCCAATATAGATAGGGCCCGCCCATTTGTCCCGATGGACACTTGAAATTAATTACACAAGATCGAGAAGTGCTCGGCATATATATGTGTTTGTGTATATACAAGCTTTCCGGCCGGAACACGCACCGCGCGCTGCACAGGACGATTATCTCCTATCTCAGATCTACACGCGCCACGTCCTAGGATGATAAATTTATCCCCCATCTCCTCCCTTCCCATTGTGCCGACCGGCATCCGAGCCTCGGCGGTTGTTCGTTGCAGCGGTGATAAGTCGAATGGGTCAGAGTTTCGTGGTGCTTCGAGATGGAAGTTCAAATAAGAACCACCCTTAGTTGACCAACTTAATTGACTATATTATACGTAAGTATCGGAACTAAGGAGAAGGGTGTCCTCATAACGCGTCGACGCTCTTGCCCGGTTGCTCTGCTCGGGGAGTGAAACGCCTCGATTTACAATCCCAACGGATGCTTGGATCTGGACGTGCTTTAGTCCACACGCGTGTTTCACGCTCGCATGAATGCGCTCGTTCGAGATATCGAATCCCTGCAGGTATAATCTATCAGACCAAGAGATGGGACCATGCCTGACTGGAATTCTCCGACTGGATCTAGATATCTGGTCTTATATTATACCACGTGGCCGAATGAGTCCTCGACTTGAGATTCTTATCCGCTAATGGTGCTAGAAGCTCGATACCGCTTGCGCGACCCGTTTCAGTTACTGCCCGCACAATGACCGAAGGGTGAGAGCCTACGAATTTCTCAACCCTTCTTACCCTTCTTCAAAATGGGTCCTATTAAGTATTAAACCAACTGAATTTACTCACGTGACCTCCAATCCGTTCGATCACCCAATTTCAATTCTTCGAAATTCAATTCCAATGTGAAAGTTTTCGTTATCTCAGAGTGTACTTCATGTTCTAAATAATAAATAAAATCTGTAGTACGGTTCTAAACGCTGGTTCAACTAAATTATTCTTCTCACGAGACCTTCGAAAAATCAGGAAACATTTTATTTAATATCAGTTTGTTCAACCAGTATCCCGTGAATGTATCTTACATTCGTACGTGAAAGTGAAGCACAAATACGATTTACACTAAACTATAATTATACCCTAACCCCACGATTGTCAGGTATGGTTAGAGCCGTGAAATTCCGACTTTGGAGATCACATTCCAGATCGTGGAGGCAAAAGTAAAATTCTGTAACCGGAAGCAGCGGAAAGCGGCGAAGGTTTAAAGCCCAAAGAGCTATGATTCGGGGCCCAGGATCGACGGCCGACTTACGCCTCTCTCCATCTCTCTCTAGGGAGAGTTTATTAAATTACTTCCACGTGGTTGAAATGATAGATGTGCCCTCTCTGCGTTTATAATTCACAAGCTTTGACTTTGTCGGCGAGTGGCGGACACCGTTTATCCCTCCTCCGGGACCATTCTCCTTCTCCCGCCGGGCAAAGAGCGATATAATAAATGAATATGCAGCCCGGCTTGCTCACAAATTCGACGGCGGGTACGGAGCACCATCGATTATACAACAATAATGCGCATTAATACCCTCAGCTTCGCTAATTCCGTTCCATCCTCTTCAAGCAAAATTTAATCCCTCGTGATTTTAATAAACTGCAATCACCCTAGCGGTGATGAATTATTCCACATTTTTCAGCATATGTTCAAAATATCCTGCGAAATACTCAAAGATTTATCACAGAGACGCTGCACTATCCCAAATTCCACGGCAGATGTTGATTGCAAGAAAAAATGGCGAACAAAATTATGCAAGATGATGTTGATTTTTTTATGACGTGGAAAAACTTAATTCCGTCATTCGAACTGAATCGAGGTTTCATCAAAAAATTCTTTTAATTTTTCTTGTTTTCCAATACCATAAACGAATTACACGAGAAAAAAGTAACCGGTCTGGTAAATTGTTCGAAAATCGTAGGCTCCGCCTTTTCTCCGTTCGCCAAGAATTGACTGAATGGAATACACGCGAGACCGTAAAATGTCAAGAGAGACTATAAAAAAAGCAAAAAAAAAAAAAACACAAATTCAATCCGATCAGGATGTGGTTGCAGGTGATGTTTTCTCGGGGATGATGTGCCGGTTCAATTCGTCACTCTCTGGTCCCTGTACACTAACGCATCAGTAATCCGGTATCCGATTTATTAGGTGGCATGTTCGAGTTAGGAAAAGACAGCCAATTTTTACGCTCATATTGATGGCTGCGCGTGAAAGATAAAGCAAAAGGTGGTTCGAACAACATTTTATTTGGAGGGGGTGGAAGAGAGGGAATTACTTGCCACGAACCTGTACCATCGATATTTTTTTCAACACGCAGTTTCATTTTCTCAAACGAGTTGCCGCGGTAAATTTCATTTGTCTGGTACACAGCTTGTGGCAAGATAAATCGAACAACTCGTACAGTAGAGCCGTAAATACTTTATAACAGAGTTAAGAAATATTGACGGGGAGAAAATGGTCTGGAAAAATAAATTTCTAGTTACCTTCAATCTCATAACGCTGTATATATTGTGTTCGCCAGGGGAAAATAAAATGGAAAAAGAAATTAATAAAAATTCAGTAGTTTAATAAAAATCTGACGATAAAACTCGGGAGATAATGGGATGATTTACTATGTTACGTTGCTACAATTGTAAATTTTTTTTCAAGTTTAATCTTACTATAACACAAGTGTTACAAGAATCATGGAATGTCTGTGTATCTAGAAAATTATCTACAGCAGAAAAAAATTTGGGCTTTCGAGGCTTCTTGTTGTTCATTGAAAAGTTGAAAAATAACCAATTACCGGTAAATTAAAAAAAGTCAATTACCCAAACACGGTGTGCATGAATCAATTAAAATTCGACGAATGCGTGGTACGTTCTAGGTATTTAAGAAGTAGTACTAAAATGATGAACAGTCGTACTTTGTCAACCAAAATTCCTGGGTTTCGAATAGCATTCAACACGAGATATTTAATCCGTGAAATACATCCTCGCGTTAAAATTTGGAAAACGAATTTTTGAACTCTCGCCGAATCCGTGGTGCGAAAAGGAATCGAGGAGCCGGATTAAAGTTCGACGAGGAGGAAGCCACCCTTCCGGCAAAACACCCTCGCACACCGTAAATCAATCGCGGCGAGGAACTCCTCCTGAGATATTTTTCCCGCATGGGAAGGTCGCGGTCGATCGTCCAATCCTCGAGATGAATCAGACAAGAGTCGATCCCGAGGCTGCGGGGCGGGAATCCGAGATGCTGCAGCGCGCAAATCAATCTTGCAAAAGTGTTTGAACAGGGTGAGAAGTAGAGGGATAATTTTTGCCTCAAGGTCCTTCCTCGTGATCAAACTACGTCGGGGGAAAAAGAAATATTAAACGAGTCAATCAATCCGCCCCCCCCCCCCCCCCCCCCTCCCCCCGAATGCCACCCGCGGTTTTCGCTGATTAAAACCTCATCTTCGTCTCGAGGAACGTGATAATCATTGGGAGTGCCGGCGAATCGTGGCCGGGCCTTTAATCCTCGGTGTCATTCTACCCCGAGAAAATGGGCGTCGTCCCCTGATCACGGCCCGGGGACAAGTCATCCGAGATGAATGAGAGGGCAGTTTTGTTCACGCAATTTATCCCGCGTAAAAAAACTGACTCACTTCGTACATATATCTGAGAGCCGCAACACGCGCGATTGTCGTGTATCATTTTTATTTATTTATTTTTTGTTCTTTTCGTTCGTGCATAGACGAAATTGCTATCTCGTTTCTTTCCTCTTCCTCAAAGCAGACTCAAACTCTTTGAGACAATACACATTTTAACCGAATGATGAGAGTTTTTTTCTCTATCTAAATTTACGCGCTACGGAAATTTGTTTTCCCACAAATAGCCAATTAAATGCGCTTTTTAATAGATTTATTGATAATTCTTGGCTGACGATTGATGTAAATTGTTCACTGAATTATCAAAGAATTCCGGAGTAAATTGCAGTGTTGACTCTACAATTTTTTTTTTCTATCCAACAACGATGTTCAAGAAATTCAATGAAAATTCGAAACTCCTTTAGGTATTCTAGGCATAAAATTTTAGGACCAGGTTTGAACAGTTTATTCGTTTAGCCGCAAAGTATTATTATTTTTGCGTAAGTGAGACGAAAACAGCAAGCAGAGAGTTGGAGCTCTGTATGACTTGCGTAAAAATTTTAGACTCTTATCTCTAATTGATGTAAATCGTTTTGATTAAATAGTCAACGGTGTTCAAATTAGAGAACAGGTCCATTTCGGCTTAGTTGACTCGACAAAAGGCATCCCGAAGTTTCGAACAATCTTATACAACAATATCTTGTCAACCACTGAAATCAATCTCGTTTGTTTACAGCGAATCATTTCTTTTATATTTCGCTTGATCCAGTTTGGTTCAATCGTAAATATCTACGAATTTTCAAAATCGAAAGTGTGCCCTAAATTCAAACTATGACATGCAATTGCGCAGCTGTTAATTTTCTGGTTTATAATTTTACAACGATGACTTAAAATTATGTTCTCTAAGTGTTGAGAAGATTGCCCAATGTATACTTTTCGATGATCATTACAATTTCTCAATTATCACAACGACGAATTTTTCCTTGATGGATTCATAGATAGATCGATAGATAGATAGACAGATGTTTACGATATCCATAGAAATGTCGGGAAAGCATATTTAACGACAGAAAAATGGTATAGGATGCAATAAAATAGAAACAGAAAAAGCGAGCAGATGGACATAAATATAACTCGAAATAGGTGAAGTAAAGAGAATGAGTAGAAATGCAAGTAGATTACAGTGGATTACAGTCGTGAGTAGAAAGGTAAATTAAGACTTGGGATGAGATGAGTAAAATAAAAATTTGAGATAACAGGTAAAGTAAGAGAGAGAGAGAGAGAGAGAGAGAGAGAGAGAGATCATTTTGTTGCGGGTCTCGGTGTTCTCGTGACCGGGCAGTTGAACCTCGCGTGGCATACCTCGGAATCGGTGCAATCAAGATAAGCCTCGGAGATGGTGTGGAGTGCGCGGTCTGCGCGCACACTCGAGAAGTACATTGCCCTCGGGGCCCTCGGGCCCTCCCGAGACTCCGAGACCTCTCGGGGCCCCTTCAAGGGAGTTTCCTGTTATTTCATACGCTACTTGTACTCCTTAACGTCAACACCTCACGTCGACAGTCCGAGGAGTCGGATTAATCACACTCAGGAATAATAATTCGGTCGGGATGCGACCGCGTACCTAACCAGTTTTTCACAAGCTCCGTTGACCACGTAGCGCAATTAATTTTTAAAACGTAATACCGAATTATCGAACGCAAATTGCTCTTGCATTCGTTCCAAAAAGCGACAGTTTCGCGATCGAAAATAAATAACTATAAGCGCTCTGCGAACGGTGATAGAATCTAGTTATTACGATGCTTAATTTTTTGAAATAATTGCTCACGCTTCCAACCTTCTCCGTCTAACTTTGTTAAAAAGTAACGTCAAGTTACCGTAACTTATCATAGTGGAAGATATTTTTTCAGAAGGGTTACAAGCGAGGGGAAATTTTTGATCGGGTCATACAGAACCTCTATACAACAGACCAAGGTGTTGTTTGTCAGACAAGGTGAAATTTATAACGCGGAACACGGTGAGATAACGAGGGCTAATGGACCGAAACATTACGCCACGTACCTTGCATCATGCACGAGTCGCGGGCACAATGGTTCGCTAGATATCCATTCGTTGCTCCGGGAGACGTTCGTCATATTCTCGCGACCGCGAATCACTCGGGTGGACTCCTTCTCATCGTACTTGTGTGCAGGGTCCCTGTACCACGTGCCCGAGCCTTTACGTCGTGGAATCATTACTCGGCATGACACTCGGCAAAGTGCGTATCGCCTGCGTTCATCTCGGCTCCATATACGGATGCGACTGCGAGCATGCAGCGTGTATTCTTGTATAATGCCACCTTCGATCGAGCCATCGGCTACGCATCCGGCCAAACTATCGGTTTCAGGTCACGGGTTTTAGAAGGATCGGTCGGATCTTTCGAGATCGAGGGAATCAACATTGATTCAAAAGCTTGTCGCGTTATCGGATCGGTATATGAAACTCCGAATATTGCGAATTTATGTCAAGTATATGTATTTTTGAATCCTTCCGAAATTCTTGTGATTCGGAAAACATTGCAGCAAGTACGAGTTTGATTATACTGAAAAAATGATTTTCGTTACGGCGACACGTTTATACGAGTCTACTTGGGTTTCACGATCCAACGAACGCTGCACAACCTTCGTCAAGCGAATGCTGATCTATCCAGCGAAATTCAGGCTCGAAAAATCGAACCTAAGAATTTTTTTTCCGTTTCCGTAGATGAGGATAAGTCCGAGTCGAAAGTTGGAAAAGACGTTTTCCTCGGAGATGATCCGTCAACGCTCGACTCTTTGAGCATGAAACGGCAGCAGGTGCGCCGGAGAATTAGCGAGATAAAGAGGCGGAAGATGCGGAAGAAATTGGCCGAAAATTCGCAATCCGAAGCCCCGGTTGCGAATCGTCGCGCCGAGTTGAACGAGACTTTAGCTTCTACGCTGGATTTGAGCTGTTCAATGAAAGGCAGGAAACGAGGTCGGCTGCAGAAGGCTCCACGGGTGGAAAACGCATATCCGGCAAAATATGCGAGGTCAGTGATTCGAGACTATTGTACTCGTATTATTACACGGATATTTATCCATTTTAATATAATATTCCCATCTTTGCAGGAAGAAGAACATCCGTCCTCCGTACAACGTCTATCTCGTTGCTGTTTACGACTGTGAGGAAGGATTCGAGTTCAAGAACTACGAGGCCTATCGTCTGTTCTGCAGCGACAAGCAATGGGTCGGGACTCTGCCGGAATGCGTCAAAAAGCCCGGTCAGTTTGCGATCTTTTTATATACGCCGGTTACCGAATCTAGATTGCGTTTTCTGTGCCACGTTTTGCGACGGTGGGACGCCATCGAATCAATCACGATTTCAGAAACCTCGTCTTTTCTTATACGCAGTTTTTCACGTCGGGCCCGTTGGACTTTTCCTAACACGATTGCAGCAACTTCAATTAATCACATTGATGTAAAACCGGTTCTGTAATGTGTCACGACTTGTTATAATTTACAAATATCGTGTACTTACATGGATAAATTTTCGAAGGAAGTTCAAGTTTTTTTTTTGTGAAATCTTGTTCAGCCTCTGAAATAGGATGAAAATACTCCCGAGAAAACGAGATAAACCTGATATTTTTTCAACTATTCGACGTATTGTGATTCTACAAAAGTTCATGTATAAATGTTTGGTAAGGTAATTCTGTGTAGAAAGAAAAGCTCCAGAGATTCAAATCAAATCCATTGTTAGCTTTCATGCTGTGATTGCCGTTAAATTTTGCTGAAAAATAGTTGGTCGTTAATATCAAGTATACATTGAAATGAGTCAAAGAAGGCTCGGATTTTTCTCGACTTTGCGCTACATGTCAAGTTAAGCAGACGTTCCTCTCAATATTGACACTTTGGCTAATCATCGGTAGTACAATATCGGATATTATGAGAATGATTTCTTAATCTTGAGACACGTATAAACCGGTTCTCTTCTTGTTTTCCAGCAATGCCGTGACGTCAGTTATATAGGCAGACACGGATGATACGCATCACGGGAGCGTAATAATTCTTCAGTTGTCAATGTGTCAGGTTTCTAAGCGGGTTGGATTTCATCTACCTGCGCGTCACACGCCTACGGTAGTGAGATAGAATGTCACGTCAGTCTATGCGGCCGGAATCCTGGGTCAAAGACCACTTCTTGTCAAGCGCCACAACATCGGCTCCCTTCTTCTCCATCTGTTTGTTTCGTTAAATTGAATTCCATCTCCGGACGCCCAATCGTGGCAAAATACTCGTTCCGATTCGTATCACTGGCTGACTCTTCGCTCCGATACAGTGTCACAGATCACACAGATCCGAAACTAGAAACGCGTACAGAATCGCTGCGCCATTCGTGGAACCGAATCGACGCCCCAGATTTGACTTCCCTGTCATTTCATCTTTTCAGAATCCCTACCGATGATCTTGAGGCGCTGCAACGGCGACAGAGGCGGATGCGATCACATATGCGAGGATACACCGACTGGAGCGAAATGCTCGTGCTTCGAAGGGTTTCGATCAGAGGGTCCCAGCTGCGTCGGTGAGTAAATAACCATGCGAATGCGAAATCGATAATCGAGTGATGAAACGACTTTTGGAAGATACTTTCAAACCTGAAAAATGGTACGTCGTATCGAGTCGAACGTTTTCATCCGCGCAGCATTGGCGGCTTTGATCTTTGATGCGGTGGTGTGACGACGAACAAAAAAAAAAACAATACATCTCATGGTGGACCCCATTGTATGAAATTTATGGCAAAGCCGATTGAATAGAGTCGGATGTTAATTGTCGAACGTGAAGGCGGTAGACACTATTGTGAAGTTTTATTGTCACCTCTAACCACCCACAAAACGATCATACAGCCGAGTTGCGTAATCCTGTAGCTAGGCGATAGTCCCACGATTACTCTTACATTGTAATGAGATATATACCTCATGGCACTTATGTTAAACTACACTGACGGCGGGTTGGACGTTATGCCGTACCTCGGACGATAGCGTCACCGTGGGTCAACTGGCTCTTAGAAATTAACTCAATACCGAAAAAGGATCTAGCGCCGGGAAGTCGCGGTGCCATTTGGTCGTCGCGTGGGCGAATGACCGAGCGGTGTGTATTCCAGAGTCTATTTTTTTTTTTTTTATGCTTCTTTTCTGTAATGTAATCCGAGGTTTCTCGCCTACACCTGGGCCATCCAAGCGGAAGTGACCACAATGGTCTCCTGCAGGAGTTTCTTTGGTAAAAGACGAATGACTGACCCGCTTATTTATGGGTTGGTGGAATCGAGATTCGACGCGGTATCCAGGCCGACCTGTAATTAGTCGAGTGTCTAAACTGATTACCGATCGCGCGATATCCCCATGCAAGCCGATATATCACTCATGCTCCGTCGATTGGTTTTTGCCCGATCAAAACGGTCCGTTTCGTGGCTATTATCTAGGCGATTCAAAATCCAATTTGACCGCGTGAAACAAGGGTGTCTATCGTTTGTAAACCGTGATGTTGAAACGAGTCACAATCATTCTTGGAATCATTGGATACCGAATGCGATGGTACAGATGAGCTGGTTCCTTGATTACATTTGGATTGCAAAAGTCCATTTGAGAGCGTTGAAAAACTAAATCGCAGATGGTAACCGATACTGTTTCTCCCGGGGATACAAAGGCCCCGCTAAGGCGATTAGCGCCAGCTTGCTCCATTAGCATAAGATCTTGAGCATCACTATTAGTCGACGAGACCCGCGGTGGTGTTAGGTTTGGCTTTCAGGTGAGAAACTCGCTCCGTTGGGGGGAGACGGCTCGGTCTAAAGGAGAAGCGTAGCCAAGCGACCAAAGGCGCCAGCAGCATTGTATGTTAATCTGATCGTGTAGAAGATCTCGACTGAAAAAACCCGCTTGAACTGGACAGGAGATGCGTACCTCTGATTGCGAACATCCAAGGTGTAAACTATCTACTCCGGTGTAACAGAACTTACACACATTTGATCACTGCCACTGCACGGGAATCTTCACTGACGAATTAATTAAACTCATAAGTCATGCTTCTCCTTGTTCCGCCTCACATTTATTTTAACTGTGATAATTAGGCATCTCGTACGTCAGTGTGTAAAGTGATGTAACAAAAAATCACGAAGAATTCGTAACTTTCTAAACTTGTACCGCCATTGTATTCAATCGTCCCTAGATATCTAAATATCTGTACTCACTCCATTCTTTGCTGAAATTTATGCTTTATATTGTAGTAATTGGAGTTGCTTTACTTTGATTAGTAAATCAGTTTTCAGTCTGTTGATATTATAATCATGACGTAGCCAATGTCAGACACAATTTTGTCAGGACAAGTACCTCACACCTGTAACGTCACTTTTAATTTTGGTATATTTACCTCAAACAGACATCGACGAGTGCGCCGATGGTACAGCAGGATGTGCAGACCTGTGTCATAATGATCCTGGCTCCTTCCGGTGCGACTGCCGTCCGGGATATCAGCTCGATGTAGATGCTCGTTCTTGTCAAGGTAAGCAGATCGATGGAATCCAAGACTCTCTGTTTTGGAGGCAGGCAATTTAGACACGATTATTGATTCAAAGCCCCTTAACCCGATAGGACAGATCAAACATTGCGTCCTTCGCCATTTTAATATTTGATTAAAGAGAAAAAATCGAAGAAAGTACAGAAAGAAAGCGAGAGAAAGTGAGTGTTGAGACAACGGTACATGATTGCCTGGAGCTTGAAACGATTCAATTGGGGGCCGCATCAACCTGGTTTTAATCAAGGAGGGTCTCTTGTGGGTTCTGTGCATGTTCTTTGAACTTACAAGCTGGGAATCATCTTTTCACCCCCCCCCCCCCCCCCCCGGTCTCTGATGGGTTTTTTACTCCTAACTCTCCGTTTAGTTGAAGTTCTTCATTTCTATTCATTCGTGTAAGCTCAAAGTAGATCGTTATGGTTCCCGGTGAAACAGGTTTCTCAGCTCTAAGAGGACGTAAGAATAGATTAGCTTTCTGTTTGAACACATCATGGCACCGAACACAATGCCATAACGTAAACACAACACGATTCAATTGAGTTGTTTTCTACACACAGACGTGAACGAGTGCCTGTTGAACAATGGTCACGGACCCTGCCAGGGAAGTTGCCGCAACTATAATGGCAGCTATGAATGTGCCTGTACGGATCTTCCAGGTTACAAGCTGGCCACGGACAATCACACTTGCGAAGATATCGATGAGTGCGCCGAAGGAAACGCGGGATGCTCACATACTTGTTTGAATACGCCAGGGAGCGTTTTCTGTCTTTGTCCCGACGGTTACATTCTCGCGGAAAATTGGAAGACATGCAACGGTCGGTTTTACGCTTCGTTTCATTTAAACTCTAGTCACCTATAAGTTGAAAACAAATTTACGAATTCGCGAAGAACTGGAAAATTATTAATTTTTACTTCACAGACATAAATGAGTGCGAAAGCGAGCAAAACGTCTGCGGGGACGAGAAGGATTGTCAGAACACGCTGGGATCGTACAAGTGCACAGTTAAGCCGAATAAGATAACGAAACTGCTTCAGGATGAGGACTACGATGCCGAAGATGACGACGAAGATCAGTACGATGACTACGAAGAGGGAATCACGGATATACCGGAAATCGGGGAGTGTTCGGAAGGGTTCAGGAGGAACGAAGAAGACGAATGCATCGGTGAGTAGCCACAATAATGAGTACATTGCGTTTTCAGCAAGAGCCGTGTTGATCAAACAGCTCATGCTTCTATTACAGACATCAACGAGTGCCTGGAGGGTGACGAGGGTGAGCCTCACGGCTGCGAACACGAGTGCGTCAACGAGCTTGGAAGTTACATTTGCACCTGTCGACCCGGGTACGAGATTGAAGATGACGGACAGAGCTGCAAGGACGTGGACGAGTGCACGGCTGGAGTTTCTCCGTGTTCACATACCTGTATAAATGCCGAAGGGTCCTACCAGTGCGGCTGTCCATCTGGATTCAATTTGAGTACCGACAACAGGACCTGCGAGGAGGTGAAACACGAGGTTGAGCCAAAGAAAGACTGCAACGATATGGAGCAGAAGTGTGCTCACAATTGCGTGAACACGGAAGGCGGTCCGAAGTGCCAATGCAATTCAGGCTATACGCTCGACGAAAATGGTTACACGTGTACCGATGTGGATGAATGTTTAACAAACGTTCACCAGTGCTCTCAGCATTGCGTCAATGAGAAAGGTAGCTATCGATGCAATTGTTCTTTGGGTTTTTCCTTGAGCGAAGACGGAAGAACTTGTCAGGATGTTAACGAGTGCTTAACGAAAGTTCACGAGTGTTCGCACAACTGCACGAACACTGATGGCAGTTATACGTGCAGCTGTCCTTTAGGTCTTACGATAGAATCGGATGGTAGGACCTGCGAAGATATAGATGAGTGTGCTGAGGGCGGGCATAACTGTTCACACGATTGCATTAACGAACATGGTTTCTTCAGATGTGCGTGTCTGACGGGTTGGTCACTGGGTGCGGATGGAAGGACCTGTGAAAAAAACAGCAGTTGCGATGGTTTGAATTGCCCACAAGAATGTGTGATGGAAGAAGGAGCGGAAACGTGCACCTGTTCCTCAGGTTTCACTGTGGCGACGGATGGAAAGACGTGTGAGGACCTTGACGAGTGCGCAGCTGATGAGCACGACTGTTCCCACGATTGCGAAAATACACAAGGAAGTTACAAATGCATTTGTCCAGAGGGACTTAAGCTTCTAGGGGATGGATTGACGTGTAGAGACGATGCGTGCCCAGAGGGTTTGCGTCAAGTCGAGAACGGTGAGTGCCAGGACATCGATGAGTGCGCGGAAAAGGACCACGACTGTTCTCACGAATGCGTTAACGAACAAGGAACATATCGGTGTGTCTGTCCGGAAGGATTGATTCTTGGAGAGGATGGAGTTACGTGCGAGGAGTCAGATCCATGCGTCCGTGCACCGTGCTCCCATGAATGTGTTCAGGACGGTAACAGTTATGAGTGCAAATGTCACTCAGGATACAGACTTAAGGATGATGCAGCAGAGTGCGAGGATATCGACGAGTGCGAGCCGGATGCTTTGATGCACGGCTGTTCGCATGGCTGCGTCAACACCCCAGGAGGTTACACCTGCACTTGTCCTTCTGGATTCTATTCTCTAGACGACGAAAAGTCATGCCAGGATATAAACGAATGCGAGGACCAGGATTTCAGGCACGAGTGTTCGCACGGTTGTGTAAACACTGTTGGAAGCTATAACTGCACTTGTCCAACCGGATGGAAGCTAAGTCCCGGCAACAAATCTTGCGAAGTTCACAACCCGTGTATCAATGGTTCGCACGGATGTTCTCATGTCTGTGAACACGAGGATGGAGAAATTCGCTGTGGTTGTCCGGAGGGCTTCGAACTGGGCGCGGACAATAAGACGTGTCAAGACTTCGACGAGTGCACCGACCAAACGGTTCAGCAGTGTTCGCACACCTGCGTAAACGAGGTGGGGAGTTTTCACTGTGCGTGTGGCTCTGGATTCACCTTGGGAAAGGATAATCAAACCTGTGAGGATATCGACGAGTGTTTAGGTGACCACGGATGCTCTCACACTTGTGTGAACGAGGTAGGAACCTACGGTTGTGACTGTCCCGACGAGTACGACCTTGGAGAGGATGACAGAACTTGCGAACCTCTGGATGGTTGCAGTTTGGGACACGACTGTTCACACACCTGCGTCAACGACGCGGACGATGATTACAGATGTGTGTGCCCTGAGGGCTACGAGCTTGGAGACGATGAAAGAACTTGTCGCGATATTGACGAGTGCCAATTCGGCCACACGTGTAGTGATAGTTGCGTTAATACTGAGGGGTCATACGAGTGTTCATGCCCAGAGGGATTGCGCCTGTCAAATGATTCCATCACCTGTGTCGATCGTGACGAGTGCACCGAGGGTCACGAATGTGCACACATCTGCGTGAACGAGCATGGCAGTTTTCACTGCGCTTGTTCGCCGGGATATTCGCTTGGCGACAACGGTAAGACGTGTCAAATAATTGACAAGTGTTCCTCACTTGGTCAGGCTTGTTCCCATGATTGTGTGAGTGATAACGATGGCTACAAATGCGTCTGTCCGTCGGGTTACTCCCTTTCCGAAAATGGGACCACGTGTGAGGATATAAACGAATGTGCTCAAGAAGAGAACGAGTGTTCGGATGAGTGCGTGAACCTCGAGGGGAGTTACAAGTGCTCCTGTCCTAGTGGCTACGCGCTGGGAACGGATCTACATACGTGCGAGGATGTTGACGAGTGCCTGAATAAAACGCACGGATGCTCGCACGAGTGTGAAAACTTTGACGGTGGGTATTCTTGCTACTGCCCGGAGAGCTTAACCATCAGCAAAGACAACAAGACGTGCATTGACTTCAACGAGTGCCTGGCTGAGCACAATTGCAGTCACATATGTATCAATGTTTTCTCGGGTTATGATTGCGCGTGCCCCGAAGGACACGTACTTCACGACGATGGGCGGACCTGTCGTGAGATTGATTTTTGTGGATCTAATCACGGGTGTTCGCATACGTGCGAAAGTTCTGACGACGGGTTCAGGTGTAAGTGTCCAGTTGGATTTATACTTGGAACGGATAATAAAACGTGTGAAGACATCGACGAATGCATGCAGGAAAACAACGTTGAAGATCTATGTTCTCACGAATGTTTCAATACTCCTGGAAGCTACAGATGTAAATGCCCAGTGGGATACAAGACTGGCAAAGACGATAGAACATGTGAGGATATCAACGAATGTGTAAGGAACAACGGAGGATGCTCGCATCTTTGCGCGAATACCGACGGCGGAATGGAGTGTGCCTGTCCAGAGAACTATAGTCTGTTAGAGGATGACGGTAAGACATGCATAGAAATCGATAAGTGTTTTATCGATAACGGCGGGTGCTCACACTTCTGCGACTACGAAAACAGTACTGTTACTTGCTCGTGTCCGGAGGGCATGACCTTGTTGACCTCGAATGATACCGACTGCATCGAAAATGACAAATGCCTCGTAAATAACGGCGGATGTTCGGATATCTGCAGCTTTGTTCACGGTGTCGTGACTTGTTCTTGTTTTAATGGCTACAAATTATCAGAAGACGACTTCGTGACCTGCGTGGATATTGACGAGTGTCATGAAAACCTTGATAATTGTACCCACCTATGTGTAAACGAGGACGGAGGCTTTGAGTGCAGGTGTAATCGAGGTTTCACTATCAATGACGACGATTCGACGCTGTGCGACGACACTGACGAATGCGCAGTGGAGAATGGCGGGTGTTCTCACAGCTGCGTGAACACCATAGGCTCCCATCACTGCACTTGCAGATCCGGTTACAGGCTTAACGCTGACGATCGCACTTGTTCTGTTGTGAATGGATGCGGTGAAAATAATGGAAACTGTTCGCAACACTGTCACAATAAAGATGGCATTCCTGAGTGCTCCTGCTCTCCAGGATTTAAACTTGGTAAGGATCGAAAGACCTGTCACGACATCGATGAGTGCGCGGAATTCGAGAACGACATTGAATTAGGCTGCTCGCACAGGTGCGTCAACCTTCCCGGAAGCTATCATTGCCAATGTCCGACAGGGTATATCCTACTTCCGGAGGATAAGAAGACTTGTGTCGATGTGGACGAGTGTCTTTGGCAATCACACAACTGTTCTCATGACTGTTTGAACCTGCTAGGAAGTTATATTTGCAAGTGCTACGACGGTCACTACTTGCACACCGATAATGCAACCTGTCTGGATATCGATGAGTGCAGTGAAAGGAATGGCGGATGCTCAAACGGATGCGTCAACACAGCTGGCGGGTACCATTGCTCGTGTCCCGAAGGGTACGACCTGATGAATGACGAAAGGACTTGCAAAGACATCGATGAGTGTAACAGTGGAATAGCTCGTTGTTCGCATGAATGCCTGAACACAGCGGGATCATGGAAATGCATTTGTCCAGACGGTCACAAATTATCAGATTCCGGATTGTGCGTCGACATAGACGAATGTGAGATCAGAAACGGCGGATGTTCACACGCGTGTTTCAACATTCCTGGTGGAGTAAGGTGCAGCTGTCCAATCGGCCTGGAACTTTCGATCGACGGAAGGACTTGTTCCGACGTAAACGAGTGTTTGACAAACAATGGTGGATGTTCGGAGATCTGCATAAATCTGGACGGTACGTTCAAGTGCAGCTGTCGGAAGGGTTACCGTTTGTCTCATGACTACCGTAGCTGTGTCGACATCGACGAGTGTGCTACCAAAAACGGCGGGTGTTCGGATATTTGCACAAACAAGAACGGAAGTTTTCACTGTACGTGCCCGTTCGGTTACTACTTGACTGCGAACTTGAGAACCTGCAGCGATATCGATGAGTGTCAACTCGACAACGGCGGATGCTCTCATCACTGTTTCAATACGCCGGGTTCATACTTCTGCGATTGTCCCTCAGGGCTTGATTTGCGAGGCAAAGTTTGCCACTTCCCGAATGCCTGCGACCCTAACAACGGCGGGTGTGAACAGCTGTGCAGGAGTGACAATGGGAGAGCGATCTGCTACTGTAAGGAAAGTTACCGAGTTCACAGTACCAACTTCTCCGCTTGTGTCGACGTCGACGAGTGCGCTACCGGCCCACACAGCTGTGATCAACTGTGCATCAACACCCCTGGTTCGTACGAGTGTCGATGCAGGGATGGATTCATCAGGAAGAACGATTCCTGCATTGGTAGGGATTCCTAAGTTTTTCAATTAAAACTCTTTCCCGTCCCCGGATCATTGCCAATTCCTAGAACCTTTAATTAACCTTCAATTTAATTAACGTGCTCTAGATATCGATGAATGCCTGACCGAAGTTTGTGAAAAGAGTCGTTGCATCAATACCATGGGAAGCTTTCGCTGCGAATGCGCTCCAGGTTTCGAATTTCGAGAGGGTATTTGCGTAGGTCAGTTGATCGTTCGTTAACGGCAACACATTAGGCGTGATTCCAAATAGCGTCTAACGTCTTACTCAATTAAAGGCAATTCAATGCTTGCAGATATAGACGAGTGCGCGATAGGAACACCTTGCAAAGGTCGTTGCATAAATACCGAAGGATCCTACAGATGTGCTTGCACCGTTGGTTTCCAATCCCACGAAAATACCTGCATCGGTGAGCGACGGTCACAGATTTAATCCGTAAATCCACGAATTCAACACCTTCGACTAAACTTAGTATCATTCTTACAGACATCAACGAGTGCGAGTGGAACAACGGAGGCTGCGCTCATGACTGCGTGAACACAATAGGCTCATACAAATGTACTTGCAGAACTGGTTTCAATGTGAATCCAAGGTGGCCGGAAAATTTTGTTGAACAATAATTAGCCAGTGATGATTACGGTTAATGACCGTAACCTTTTTCGCCCTGCAGGAATAATTTTCGGTGCCAAGACGTCAACGAGTGCTTGGACCGCAACGTCGGCTGTAATGGAGACTGCGTGAATACCGTCGGAAGTTTCTATTGCGCCTGCAGCGACGACGAGGTCCTGGCTTCCGACCAGCGAACTTGTGTGCCACGAGAATCTCGCTGCCGAGCCATGGAAATACCTCGTTACGCCGACGTGAGCGTTAATTACAAATGCATTAATTTTCTCGCTCAAAGGAGAACCTCGCGTCAGGCGACAGGCGCTTGGTTACCGTAGTCACTTCGTTCTAGGCGTTTACCCCGAACTTCCGTTTCCAGATCAGATGTCCTGGACAACCGTCCAGGGCTTTGGACTATCCGCAAGGCGCCAGGTGCCACGTGAGATGCAGACGAGGGTTCAGACTGGAGGGTCCGCACGTGCGGCACTGCACATCAGGGGGCAAATGGAACGGCAAAGAACCATCCTGTCAGAGTGAGTGGATCTATTCGTTCGCACGGAAATAGTTAGAATAGGTTCGAGCTGAGTCGGCTCACGAAACTAGACTTCCTGCGAGTCGGTGATGGATTTCCGCGAGGTGTCGATTAAACCTCGGACGGGGTTGATGGTGTAAAAAGAACAGTAAATGCGTCATGCGGAATATTGATATTCGGAGTACGAGCTCGTGATTGTTTTTATAATTGCCTCATTTTGCGCGCAGCCCGCCCGTGGTTAACGAGTAGTTAAGTTAACAGAACACCTTAACGAGCTTCCAGCGTCTCTACGCCGCTCCCCGCGGCACTTGCTCGCGGATTTAACTTTTAAACTTTTTAAATCCCTCTTGGTTTCCGCTTCTCAAATTTATTTTCACCACGTCCAATGCAACGCGCTCCGGTTAAACCGCCGGCTTGTTTTCAACTGTCAAGCTAACGAGATTCAACCACGCCTCTGCACCATCTCGAATTCAAACTTTCATTTCGCGCTCGCGAATTTATCGGCTTACGTACCTTCAACGAGTAAATTCACGAGCACGTGTTCCTTGGTTTCCCTCAAGTGGGTACTTTGGACTGTCCCACGTACTTCCATCCGCATTCATGGCTTGCATGACGAGGCGCGTTTCACGATATTCACTTTCGTCCTCACTGGTGACTTGGCTAATTCTTCATTACAAGTATCAGGATCATTTCGGTTCCAAGTTTGTGACGTGATTTCCAAAGCTTTGTACCGGAGCAACCGGAGTATGCTTTCCCCACTGGCTAAACGTCGGACAAAATCTCGAGCGAATCACCGTCACGTATATAATACTTATTTAGTTGTAATTGTTTTCCGAGCTTTACGAGCACTGTGTGGCAATCGGACGGGTGTGATGCTGCCGCTGTTCCACGTTTGATAAACGATTCGCGTCACGTACGCGTAGCAGCAACATGCGCGCGTAGAAGGGTGTCCGACTAATGTTTATCTCACAGTTAAGTTCACGGCACGCGTGGATAGATTGAGAAATAAATAATAAATAAGTAAGTAATCAAGGATGGTCTCTTTATCTCTTCATCTCTCTCCCTCTTTTCGATCTTTCGGGCAGCGTGGCGGAGAGTAAGCTAACACTTACAGCGTATACGACATACGTATCTGTACGTGTATTTTGTGAAGAATCATGCGACATGTCCAACTACATTTGTCGCCCGTGTTTCAGCTATGCCGAGGCCATTTATCAGGTGTCCGAACGACATCGACGTCGAACTACCAGCCAGGCGAAGCACGGCTAGAGTCTCGTTCGCACAGCCAAAGTCTAATATGGACTGGTGGAGGTGAGTATTTTCTACCTCTCTTCATCAATCATAAAATCAACGCCGAGGGTTCAAAGAACTGCGTGAACATCATAAACGGGAATATACTCTTCAATATTATCAAATGGACCACTCACTCCGTAATTAGTCTCAAGTAGAGCGTTCCATCCGAAGTCCGGATTCTCTCGGCGCTCTAATGGTTCGAAATTCGGTCTTCGTTGAAACTTGCTTGAAAATTATTGGCTTACCTTTGATCAATGTAAAAATAAATCGCGTGAAACCGAACAGTGAAAGAAGCGCGTCGACATCGGAAACATGAAAATTTGAATACCGAGAGGAATTATTAATTCGAAGAGCGTGTCAGTGAGTGCACGTTAAGAATGAAACGGCGCAAGTGTATCACTTTCGTTGAGATGAATAGTTGGACGGTAGGTCGATTGAACACAGATGTTGACCGTATAATATCTACCGTATCTAAATCTCGGCTTGATGTTTCATGCAGGACTGCATTATAACTGAGATGTTCACCGTACAATGAGAATTCCGTACGAGCTTAGAGTTTGGCTAGCGAGAACTCGACCGCCCCGTCGTGTTTAACATCAATCACGGATAATCCCATTTGATAGCCGTTTATATGCAAAGCCGGCATCAGTCAAATCTGTTTCAACCATGATTCGTGCAGGGTCGGTGGTCCGCGTATAAGTTACGACAGCTGATCCGCGGCATCAGTGATGCTACCGATATTCTCCTCCGGAGATCGAAAGCATTTTCCAATCAAAGTACGTGTGCTGGTCCGCGGTACCAGTTGGACAAAAGTTAATTGAAGCAATGGCGAAGGCGGCTACTCACATCCGTGTACGCGGATCACCGTCTTCATAATATATGTCGCGACAAACGCGGCGCGACAGACGATATTTCATATTCTATGCGTTGGCAAGCTTCGGGGACGTTGATACAAATTGCATCCATCAGTTTTGAGCGATCGTCAGCGTTAGAAAACACCTATAATAATCGGCCGCTGTGCATACTCAATGCGTGCAACGCGCTGGTCTGCATCGCAAAGTGAAAGCGGCATCTCGCAGGTTATCTTATGGCGATAAATTTAAAACTTTTAACACACGAAAGGATTTCGACGAATTATCATCTCGCGGCAGCGTATTTACACGGTAGTCTCGTCTTAATTATAGTATTTAAGAATGTCAGGCCGGTTCGTAATTACAAGGGACAGGCTGCCTAGGCTCACGCACGCCAAGTACCTACCTACTACATGTATAACCGTCAGCGAAACGTGACCCCGCGAAGGCTTGTCTCTGGTTGCGAAACCCTCTCGCGGGCCAATTATACTGTCAAAAATCGTTTCTCCAGATCGGATTCTCGATCTTGAAAACCTAATCTGCTGCATCTGTCTAGGTATATCCCCTACTGTGCATGTTTCAGGTACGTCAATGCTTCCCCCTCCTGGGGCAAAGAACTGCACGCTGACTTGGGACCCGGTACAAACATCGTTACCTTCACCGCGTGGTCTCCGGTTTCGAATTACACAAGCTCGTGTCGAATCGTCATACGCGTTCGAGGTGAGTACAAAGTTTTCGTGGAATTCGGCAAATCGATGTTGTGGATCAAACGTAACGAACCTTCGTCAAATAACTGGGGAAGAGAAAAAATTGAAGAAAAAACTCAGCCATCGACTCGTGGCAAGGGGTATAGATTTGCTATCACATTTTTTCTCGCAAATCTGCAGATATCACCGTTGCCGGTGCTGCAGCGCGATTTATTCAGTGTCTCAGCTAGGGCGAGATGAACCCTGAACTAGAGTTGTCAGACACGAACCTCGCCGTCAGAGAGATAAAGCCAAGAGCCATGAACATGGGACGTGGATGTGTCAGGTCCTGAGGTTTTATCCGAGTGCAGGTTATTACGTCGCTTACGCGGGTTGCGACACGTGTAGATGTGTGCGCGTGCCTCGGGGCACCAAATAAAAAAAAAAAAATCCGGAAATGAATTGAAACGATCTCGAAACTCCGATCCCGCAGCGTTCTGCGAGTGGGTGGCGAAAATGATTTCCTTCGGATTCCACGAAGTCAATAGTATTGAAAAATATAAATGTAAGACGCAAGCTGAAGAAAAAGAGAAGGAGAGACAAAAAAAAAAAAAAAAGTCGACAACACCGCGGAGCAAGACGCCTATAATTCATGTGATATCAAACATGTATGACTCGATTCGCGAGGAGTTCGGTGGAATTAATTTGAATTCATTAGGACCATAGCAGCTCGCATGACGTGGGGTCGAATTTAACGACCTGTTAACAATTGCGTCGTTGTCGTATACGATACACATACACGCATGCACACATCTATCTTAGGGCGTCTACTACCGCCCATATACACTTTGCCAGATATTAAGTTCAAATTTCGAGTGATGCAACCCTATTGGAATTCGGCACGTGCCTGTGCGGCCGAGCTAAGCTCATTGACCGAAATAGGCCGTGCGTAAGACTAACGCACTCGGTGTGCCGGGTAATGTACCGGTTGTAATAAACGCAATAAGAACCGCAAGGCGTGCAATGCGGACACTGCAGTCTGCGTAAGGCGTTCGCATCGGATTTCGTAACCCGTTGAATTTTCGAATGAACGTGTAAAGCTCCCGGTGGGCGATACGACGGGCAGCGTTTGGTTCATGGGGCACCATGACGATGTCTGCAAACACCATTTCTCCCACGCGGGATGACGACAATAGTTTTAAGAACGGTAATAACGCGTGGATACATTGACGGAAAAGTTTCCCAGGTAATTTTGTACCTGAGAGATTCTCTCCGGATTCACTTCCTGTTCGTTAATTAAGTACCTTGACACTCCTCGTTCGATGGTACTTGAGGCGAATAAGGACTCGCCCGTTATTTCTGCCCTCAACGGTCAGAGGAATAAGAGAAAAAGAAAGACTCGCATATTACATACCTACTGATGTTTTTCACAATTTTTTGTAAAATACGAACGCACTTCTAGTCTCATTTATTGATTTTTTGTTTAATTTTTTTTTTTTTTTCATTTCGATATTGGTTTTATTTTCGCCACTTACACTGATCACGTTGCATTGCCTCGAGCAACTAATTTCCGTGTAGAAAACCGATATCGTATTTACGATGTTGGCGGAATTCTGATTGACATAAATTTTACCGTTAAAAGCTTATTCCTGTGAAATAGACGAGGTTAGCAAACAAGTTTTGTTTGATATTATTTTTATTTAACATGCATGAAAAATTCCAATTCACAGATCTCAAGAGGATTTTTCAGAGATATTACGTTCAAGGTAAAGTTGAGCGTGATATTTTTCGAAACGCTCAGACTTTCTCTGTACCTACGTTTTAACATGTATGAGTTTTCTGGAATAGCATTGAATTATGCATCTAATTTAGATATGCCGGTATTCCTGCTAAAATGCTGTAACGGCTCTCTGATTAAATTCTTTATTTTCTCGTCGTTTTCTATACGCGTGTGCAGAGATACGCGATAATTTGAGAAACAGGAACGAGGGAAGAAGTTGAGAACTAATAACGGAAAATTAGTATACGAAACAAGGGTCGCACTGCAGCGTGGAAATGAGTATTTATACAATCGCGATGTCTTGCTCCAAAGTTTCAAATTAATTCTGATTCAGCTATCGCGGAATCGTTACAAAATTATCTCAATTAACGGCAATGCAATTATCCGGTGTAATCGAGATCCCGCAGTTGTCTTCCTCGTTCGGTTCAACATTTAACAACCCCTTAACTGCAAGCGCTGTTCGTTGATGAGACTCGCAAGATACGAACCTGAAAGATGGTGACGGTGTGTTTTGCAGTGGGAAATTTCCCGTTCACATTTTATCGAACCGTTTTATCTTTGCCTGTTAATAAAACCGGTCACTTTTATCTAAATAATTACCGCCCGAAACAATGATGCGATAAAATGGCGGTCGCTCATACAGGTGATATATCAGAATCGGGATCAGTACAGAAATATTAATGTTCTACAGTGCAGAGCGCAATGAGAGTGGGTTAATTTATGGTCCCTAGAGGTAAAAGCGCCACTTAATCAAGCTTACAAGTTTATTCAACTAGATACGTTGCGAAGGAGCTATTTGCATATTTCTAATGCGTGTACAAAGGGGAAACTCAAGCGAAGTCGAAGCATTTACTGGCGCTAAACGAGACATTGGTTAATGCATATATTATCCGATTAAACTGCGATTTCAACAAAAATTTTACTCAACTCGAATCTCGTTCATCAGACACAGAAAGTCCGAAGATTATCGGCTGCCCGAAGTCCTTCGAAGTCCGGTTAAATCCTGGCGAGGTATCGCGGAGTGTCTTTTGGCCGGAGCCGATCATCACTGACAACGTCAAAGTTGAACAGACGTACAAATCAAGGGTGAGTATGAAACCACTTGTCGTGCTCCTGGAAACGGTAAAATTCACTTACCTAATTCTTATTTACTTTATCGTCTGCTCGAATTCTTCCTCGATTGTATCGTCGTGAAGAAACTCGACAGAAGTTAGCCCCGGGAACTTTTCATAAATCAATCCAGTGCCGGAGGTGGAATTAATCGCAAAGCCATCGGAGTCCGTCCATTAATATTATTGGTGTAGGGTTATTCGAGCTCACTTTCATCCTCCCAATTCTTTTCTTCTCATCCACTTTTCAAATGACCTCCATCAACGAAATATTCGGCAATCATCCCTCCCCTTGTTACATGCTAATTTCGAAGCGTAGCCCACCGAAAGTTTGCTTCCAATTACCAATAATTAAATAATTAAACTCGAAATTAGATTAGGATTTTATGGTCTCTTAACGAGGTAGACTCGTCAAATATTCGTGATTTTTATTTTAATCGCTCACTTCATTAGTGAATTATTAGAACCCGTAGAAAAGAAATTATCGGAAATGTCATCGTGTATATCTATTCATTTTGTCTTTCAATCATGAATCGTCACTGTTCTCTGATTTTGCGACCACAACCAGGAACCTGGAGAGCTTCTGTACGCAGGAAACCACAATGTACGATACATCGCGTCGGATGCTGCCGGGAACAGAGCCGAATGTTATTTCGGCATCCACGTACGAGGTAAAGTGATCCTTGCAGCCTGTCGCAGAGAGTGCGGGAGTGAATCAAACTGACAAGGAAGGTATCCAAGTTCGATCTCTCCGATTTGATATCTTTTATAATATGTTATAGTAGACTAAAAACTCAGTGACACGTCTCGTTTTTTTTTTTTTTTGTCTGCCATTAAACACTTTAAGTTCTACAAATTAAAGCATGTCGAGGGGTGATTTCGCACTTTCACCGACAAGAACAAAATATTTTTCAATCATTTCAACTGAACAAGTTTTCTCATAACGAGAAATGAAAAAGGTCATTTTCTCAATTGAGAATTAAAAAAAAAAAAAACAACCTGCCAAATCGACCCTTGACATGCCTTACTTTGAAAAGTAGTTTCTCCTCTTAAAGTGTTTAATGGCACACAAAAATAAAAAAAAAAAAAAACGCGTCACTGAGTTTTTAGTCTACTATAACATATTATAAAAGACATCAAATCGGAGAGATCGAACTGGGATACCTTCCTTGTCAGTTTTCATTTCCACCACGGAGAAGTTCAGGGCATAAATAAATGGGATGATTATTTGATATGTTGCAGAGTCTGAAACTCGGAGGGAACAACCGGTGAGTAAAATTTCATCTAATTTTATTACGTTCCATTCTCCTCACGTGTGAATGCAGCAACAATTATTGGATATTAAATCAGAGGCACAAAAGGCGGATTGACCGCATTTCCGGTGTAGCGTCCGGCAGAGATATAACGCAGCCCAAATAGCCGACTGCAAACGTGCTTCTGGTTCGTTGCAGCGCTGAATGAATTCTAACTGCACTATGTATAGCTTAATTCCGACCGCAGCCACTTGGAGAACGAGATAAGAGAATCCAACGACCGAGACCTCCGCAGTTTTTAACATTATTTCACCCTGAAAGAATTTGGCAAAGTCAAGCCTCAACACAATCACAAAATACGCGACTCTCATTCAGTCTTCACCATTTTATTGAATTTCATAAAAAATCTTTGTATCCTCTCAACGTTCACGTAGATCAGTTCATGTTCATAATCCAATCCGAGTTTGGAAACAAGGTTGAAAAAAAAATATTTGTAAAAGTTACTACACCATGGACGGAGATTTCGCTGCAATAAGCTCATGAAAACCAAATTCTAACGACGTTTATAACTGGTGTGAAATCGCAATCGGATTTGACAATTTTTTTCTCCCTCCTCGCTCTACACTCTGCTAACTTGACGGATGTATTTTCTGTTCAGCAAAAGATTACTTTCACAAAGATGCTGATGTGCCCGGGTAAATCTCCTCAAGTGCTACCGACCACCTCTTATATGGTAATTACTGTGGCTCTTTTGTCATTCTAAAGTTGCAAATGACATCGGCAGGGAGTGTCTTGAAAAAAGTGAATAACCGCCGTATTTATGATCCGGTTTCAGTGGCAGGTTCCACCGGGGTGTTATATGAGATATACGAAGACGTTCTCCGGCACCTACACCTTCCAGCACTACCACACTCTTCAGGATGGCTACCAGGAGTCAAGGGCTGCTTATCACAAAGTGCACCCGGTACAAACCGTTCGGCGAACGCAGATACCGTACCAGCTGGTGGACTGTAAGTGTACGTGTTGCCTGTGAGTCTTGTGTTGTTATCACTAACACAATTAACGCTAACTGTAAATAAGATGGAAGAAATGGTGGGCGAAGAACTGACACGTTGTGACTAATCCGAGATGAAAAAATACGCTTACGCTTTAGTTGAACCAATCAGAAAGCATGTCCAAGGTGACGTCATATAGCCATGACATTTTGTCTTTTAGCGGTTACATTATTATTTTTTCAACTTTTCACTGCACAAATTGACACTTTCCGCAAACGGAATGCACGGAAATGGATAAGTAACCTATTTACGTGATTTCGAGTGATGTCATCTTGGATATACGCAGAGTGAGCGAAAATCGGTCTTCATTTCTGACACGCCTTATTAGACTAATCCAAAGGAGTCGATACTTCCAACCGAGAGTCTGAAATTGTGTCGAATGTCGAATGCCGAATGACGTGATTCTTGGTTGTTAAATTCATCAACTGTGAACCAAGCACGAGTGAACCAAGATACGTGCGCGGATTAGGGGATGATTTCACGCGGCAGGGTGATATGGTCGTCAACTGTTACAGATAAATTGCGTTTGAGGAGAACCTTACTTTTTTTGGTCGACAGTAAAATTTATCGGTCGTTCACCAGTGCGGGCGATAATATGTGGCTGATCGCGTTGAAAATTGTAGAAGCAAGGTCGATATCAAAATTGACGTGATGCTGAACATCGAGGCGCCAGCGCAGTTGATTTTAACCTTGCAGTCAGTTCCGCCGTTCGTTGTGGAGAGCATATTAGCGCTGGCGTTAACCGTCCTACTCGCAGTGCCTTTGATCGCACAGATTCAACTATTCTTCGTGAGTACTATCGGCGGAATTTACGGGCTCACCTCTTACTGCTTAAGCTTATTGTGCGTAGGACGATACGATGAAGACGTGCAAAGCACTGCGACCGAGATACGCGCGACTTAGCGATAATGGAATTCGGCCGAAAGCCCCTCTGGTCGTGATGCATTACCCGGCGCCCGTTCCCTTCGGCATCGAGTCCAGTTCGAGCTCAATGGTGAACGTCCCCTCTCTCAGGATGACCAACTCAACACCGGCGCTGAGCTCGATCACCGTGGCTCGAAATCCGGCATCACCTAGCCGTGGAAAATTTCGACAGCCCGAGCACTCCTCGTCGTACGTGGCGACGAACAAGGAACTGGCGATAGTTGATATTTCTTCGTTCAACTACAGTTCGTACAGGCACAAGCTGATCCAATCGGCCCTGCGAAAACAGTACGGTGGCAACTATCCACCCGGGAACGTGATCCTGAACTCGATACAACTCAATTCCATCGATTCCTCGGCTGAGACTGAACTCAGCGACAAGTACAGCCGAAGCTTTTTCGACTTCGCTGATCAGTACCGTAATGCGAAAGCACCGAAAAGCAAGCCGGAGGTGGAGTACCTCCATCCGTTGGACCACTTCGTTGTAAGGCCTGTCGAGAAACCCTTGACCAACGAAAAGCACACTGAAACCATGAACACAACGGACGATGAAATCACGGATGCGTCAAACGGCCAGGCAACGAGCACTCCACTCAGTCGTCCCGTCACCAGGAGACGACCCAGCAGTGCCGGGCGTGCGTCCGTGGCGTCGAACGCCTCCTCGCGCTGCCCCTTGAGTCGAGTTTCTTCAAGGTCACCCTCGGTTCGGCCCCCCAGTGGCGTCAGCTCGCGCAGTCTGTCCTTCGAAAGCGCAAAACAAAATACTTCGAACGCTTTTAAAACCTCTCCGACAGTTCCAGCTACTCGGCAGCTTTACCATCGCAAGGAGAGTCCCCTTCGCAAGCTTGGAACCGAAGTCCAAGCTGCTGACGCGAAGATTCCGGTCGTCAAAACTCAGACAAAGACTTACACCAATTCACGGACTCCCGAGCCCCCGGGAACACCTGATTCATGTGTTGAGCCAACCGTCAAAAAGCTCAGGGCTGCCAAAAGGAAGCTTCCCAAGGCGACCAAACCTATTTCAAAGGATCGAGCAAGCCTCGTAAAGAAGTCGTCGGAAGTAACCGATCCAGCAGAGTCTCTGCCACTCATTGTCAAACCAACACCAGTATCGCTGATCCCGAGACCAACTAAGCCTAAAATTGACTGCGAGCGATCACCAACGTCGATGCAGGATGCAGACTTGAAAATTGACCGAAAGCTATCTTCTCGGATGAAAGATTCCGCCACCGAACCTGACGCTTCAATGGATTCTGAAAAAGTTGTTTCGACGTCGACCGTTGTACTACAAAAGTTGCACTCTACAGGACTGGACTTTGTGTCACCAAGACGTCCGTCACCGACGCCAACCTCGAACAGTAGCTCAAAAGTCGAGCGGCCATGCGCCAGGCGATTGCGTAGCTCGGCTGCCGAAGAGGAGGAAACACGCAGTTCGAATTCATACCGTAAAACTATTGCGCCTCGAGCCAAGGTATTCGAAGGAAGGAACAGCGGCTCATTCCGTAGATGTGGTAGCAATCCACCCTCGTGCATGGTCAGCAGAAATTCGTCACCGATTCGGAGACCGAAGACTGCCAGTGCTCTGATTACATCTGCAAGGCCTTCAAGTGCTTCGGCTTATCACAAAGAGGCGAAGGCTTCGGTGACCAAGGCCGCTCCGACTAGAAAATCAAGAACTTCGGCACCGAAGACGCCACCTGAGAAGTCTTCTCTCATCCTCTCAGCATCGTGCGAAAACTCGTCTCAATCCAGAAATCTTATGAGTGAATCTTCGGGCAGCTTAGCGCAGAGTTTGAACAGCTCAAACTCCGCTAAATGTATGCAATTACCGCCACTTCCATTAAACATTTCCTCGAGTTCGTCTATCGGGATATGCAGCGGTAGTGCGAGCCTACAGGAATCAAAGAAGGCCAGGAAATGCGAAAAATTTGCGTGTCCTTCGATTGATCGCAGTCCTCCGAACCCTGAGCATTATGAAGAAAGTTACGTGAAGCTTGCTGAGAAGCGACGGATGCTTCCACAGAAACGTTTGAGTCAACCGGTCGGTATTCCGCAACGGGAAATTGCCGCTAAGGATTTTGATGCTTCTGAAACTATGGATGGAACCAAGGCTACTTTAAGTCAATTGAAGCCCCCGAAAACTGATAAGTTCTCAAAATCTAGAGCCAAATCGGAGGCCAGAAATATTAGCAGGGATAGGTTTGCTAGTTTGGAGGGTAAAATATCCCGAGATCGTTCGGCTGACAGTGAGCAAAAGCTTCAGAGAACAGACCCGAAGAAATTTGAGGCACGGAATTCAAGCGAGAAAAATCAAACAGCCTCGATAAAACGGATAACTCGATTCGATAAAAAAAAATCTGATTCCGTTAGCGGCGTTCCCAAAGGTCATATTACGTCTCCGAGTCCAGTTGCAACCCCGAGCGTCGGTTCCGCCGCTTCCTATAAATGCAGAACGGTAGATCCTGATGAAAAGCCCGCAAGCTCAGCTGCAACTGAAATCCGACGTGTACTTCAAAGCGAACTGGGGGTTGTGGACGAAACTGATACTGGTAAAAAGACAACGAACAGATGTAGGAGCATGATGAGCAGAGGACTTTCGGAAGATCGAAGGATAGGCAGGAGTTTGAAAAACACCTCCGTCGGTCAAAAAGCTACGCGATCTCTTTCATTTTCTAACAACGAACACAAAGCTGGTAAAAAGAAGATGGCTCAAGGTGCCATGGAAATTGACTCTCAGATGATATTTTGCTTGGATTACCCGCTGCATTGGCAAGCCCAAGAATCGAGTCCTGACAATTCAACTAATGAAACCTGCAGGATCGCAGATGTAAAACGAGATACATCGTCCACTCGGAAGTCTCGAATTCCAAGTCCTGCTCCAACGAGGTTTATCAAAACTCCGGACGGGTTGGCAACGGTTAAAAAAACATCGAGAAATACGACGAGCTTGAAAACTACGGAGAGCTCGGCGAAGCTCGCTGCTATCAAAAGTTCGGAATCAAAGTTGCCTGAGGCACTGCTCAACGAGAGGAACGTGTCTGACGTCTCGAAGCCGAACTTGACCGAAGTTTCTAACTTTTTACGGGGTAGCACGAGGCCACGTCGACATGCGCCGGAGTTGGTTGGCCAATGGAAAACGGGACCAGATCGGCCCTTTGACGACGACGAGTCACAGGTTGACAAAGAGAGCACGACGAGACCGACGAGAAGACGCAACAGCAAAGCCGAGTCGACGATTCAACGAAGCCTACGCAACTACATAAAGAAATTGAAGGTCGTGCTTTCGGACGAGAACAGCAACATGGCAGCCGAAGAAATGGCCTCCTTAAATTTGAGCGAGGCGATTCTTCCCGACCTTAGATCAGTTCTCGACACTTCCGAACTCACCAGACTCGAAGATTTACTGGAACTTGCCGAACGGTCAACGAAGCTCGATGGTTCGCGAAAAAAACCAGCCTCTTGAACAGCGTATGCACGTATTTGTTAAAATCGACCTTGTGGGATGAACCGTGGAGTTGTTCGTTATGTGGGGACAATAAAAACAGTCATTCGTTAAGTAAGACCAACCGTATCCAACGCTTGAAGATGTTGCCCGGGTACATTAGACGGCTTAAATGCAAACTCTCCAACGTCTCGTGGCCAAGAGCATGGTCGTTGCCTCTTTACGGGCAACTCCTGAAATACTTCCGCACTCCTCACGTACATACCTACATAATCCATTGACGTACCCAGATTACTTTCCATGTTTGAAAAGGTGATTCGTCGACGAGGCGTTGAACGGACGGTGACAGCTCGCGATTATCAAGAAGCACCGTCGCTCTCATCCGGCCATCGCAACCATCCGCGTTATTAAAACCATTCTCACTGCCATTATCATCATCTTCGTCGTTTTTTCTCATTATTATATTGCATAGCAGCTAGCAGCAGCAGCAGGATGACGACACTGGCCGGCTTGTCCGTGTAAAAGTCGTTACTTACCCGTTGGTTCTCACTTGCGCTTTACGAGCCGGCCGTTAGCGATCAACTCCGTTCAGTCGGTGCGTTTTTTGTGGACATTCTCCGCTGATCGATACGGCACCGTAGTCGGCTGCCACAGGCGGCAGGGTTCAACCCTTTCCGCGCTGATGTTATACGTATCTCGGCTATTTTTCTCCGCCTGGTTTTTGTCGGTAGAAACTTGTGTAATGGTACAAGAGTCCCGCTGAGGATGTACTGTGAACGGCGCTTGGAGTTGCGTCGTATAATATCATAAAACGCGGTGACGCGTGAGCCCGGATTCGTTGCGGATCGTTCGTTAAACTCGCAGCTTCCCAGAAGGAGATGTTACGGACCGAGAATGCGAGTTCCAGCTGGGTCAGTACGACGAAACTGGAATCTGGTACAAAAGTTACCCCGCTACGCGTTTCATTGAAAATTTTCTGCAGCCCAGCCATGCGGTAGCGGCAGGAATAACAGAGAGAATAATAAATCCCTCGCAACGCGGTGATTTCTTGATCAAAGACCATCTCGCTCTGTAAATCCGAGATTTTCGGTGAATTAAAAAAACATCACAGCGCCTGCATATTTCATGCCCTTCCCCTTTCGAGCCTCTAATCTTCGACCTCTTTGGTTCGGAGAACTTGTAAATCGCAACACGGGGGCACATCGGCTACCCTTATCAAAGCACTTCTCCTCTCGTGCAGATTCTGTTATAAGATTTCCGCTCCTTTCTACGTACGGCCGTTTCCTTTGCCACCCTTTCCTCCTTGGCTTGCATCTACGCATGCAAACACCCTCCTCGAAAATATCCGCTGCAAGTATAACCATCGACAAGGAAAAGGATTTCGGTGTGAAAAACGAGAGACAACACGTATTGGACATCGTGTTTCCGAGAATTTCATCTTCATAACGGTGTTAAGGATCGTCTGTACGCATGCAGTTCTGTCACGTTACGATAATATCAGCTTCATGACCTGTTCAATTTTACGGCATGGCTTACAAGTTTTCACTAAAATTTGGTAAATAGTGTGATTGAAAAAACCCTGTGCTTGTGATTTGATAACACCTGTAAGCACGAATTTTTAGTCCGGGATTCTAGGTGCCAAATTTTTATTACTTCCACTTGACTAATAAAAGAAAAAACAGTTTCATTGAATAAAGTTTACTTTTGTAGAAACCAGAACGATATTTCAGATTTTGAGATTAGAATTACCTATTTCCTCAAACATTTGTTGTAAATAAGAATTTACCAAACTTCAGAGTTTCGTATTTGTGTCGTTTTTATTAAAAAATAATAATTAATCACAGGTCACAACAAAAACTTTTGGTCATAGCTATAAATCAAAAGCTTCAAGATTATTATTTATATCAAGGTAAAGAAGACAAAAGCACGCTTTGTAAGCAATAAATAACGATTTTGCTTATCATTCGATGATATTATAGAGTGAAAATACTTTCGATTTGTGTAATTCATTACCATTTTATCGTTTCGTCTCGTCAACCGCAAATCATATCTGACGTAAGAGTCCAACTGGCCGTTTTTCATGGCTAATAACCGCCTCCCTTATTTCCAGATCGCACATCGAGACAGCAGCAGTACGAAATCGAGCTCCAGCGACACCGGCAGCTACAATTGCAGAGGCAGCAACGCCTCCAGCAACAGCCGTACTATCAGCGAGCGAGTCCTGGACTTACAGTAAGGCACAGATACACGGGCCGCGGTCACGTTGAAACGAAGATAATACCAAGGCGCAAGTGTTGTTCGTAATTAGAGGATCGAGCCGATACATGACGCGTGTGCAGTTGTGCACACACGCGACCAAGAAGAACGTCGAATTTCATGTTCGTCGATACGATATGCAAATGTCGAGACGTTTATCGCTTGTCCTATTCTTGGTGCATCGATTTCACGAATATGGTAACTCGAATATTAAATGTGCCAACTTGTTTTGCCCCAATTTTTGTACTTACGTTAATACAGCAGCGAAAGTTAAACGTCCTCTTAACGAATCCTCCTGTGATTTGGACTCGTTGATCCCTTCAACAGAGCATTCAAATCGAGGCTTATTTTCCTGATACATACAATCATTTGCCATTGCCCGAACGAATAGAATTTTCATCGCCCCATCGCCATTTGCTATTAATAAAACGAACTGTACAATATAGATTGCAGTTGATCGGTTAACGTACGATTAACGATACAAAATAGGTATAAATGATATAATTGTTAACTCCGTCGTCGGTCAATATTGCGGTAATATGATATATAGCAATTCAATGTTATAATACTGTAATATATTTTATAGATAAATTTTATACATTTATATAATATAATATTACACATTATTATTAATCATTACACATAAATTGTAACAATGATATGCGAATGGAGTACGGGATGATAATAATAATAATAATAATAATAATAATAATAATCATAATTATAACAGTAATAATGAATAAAATTTTAAAAATTATCTCCAATCTAATATATATATAATATATAATGTGTATATTAATATTTTTGCGTATGGATTCGGCGTCGTGAACTGGCGAATTACATGCGTCTAAACAATAATGATACATAATAATAACCGATACGATACGTTCCTCGTCACGTTTTCGTTTACAATAAAAGGAATTCGGATGATCTTGGCGCATTCCACGCAATTTCTCAACCATTCTGGTAAGTTGATAAACAATGTTGGTTAATGATACGATATTGCATCATGCATATAATAAATTCTTCAATATGGTTATATTTAGACTTATATAAAACTAGAACAGTTCCTGGAGCACGTATATATCATAATATAGCTCTAGACAATAATAATTTACCCGATTACGTAACGCGTCTCCAGCAGATCTCGCGGTATCGTTTTCTTCTCTCTCTCTCTCTCTCTCTCTCTCTATCCGTCTATCTATCTACATACCTACGTACTTTATTCAAACTCCCATTGTCTTCAGAATATTATTATACCTACGTCTCACTTGTCTATAGTCGTGACACAGATTTTAACTTTGATATGTTTTATCGTCCGGGTTTCAGCTATAACTATAACGGAGCGACGACGTACGTATAATGCGAGGTACTCGAAGGAAGTATGAGCAGTTCTCGTGGCCGACGGATTAACTCAAATCACCCGAATCACCGTGTTCAATAATTTGAATCGTAATTTTCGGGGATGTAAGGTATACCGAAATTATATAAAAAAATAAAATTAAAAAAAAAAAAAAACCAGTAAATCTTTTTTCTACGCTTTCTCCAAACTCAATCTTCGACTCTCATTCGCAACTGGCAGGTATATTATAATAATTGTTTCGGGGTGTAACGTCGCCTATTCAAATATCGACTTATACGGTCCAGGATCAGAGGAATCGACGCTCCTTGCCGCGGCTCCGTCGTTTCTTTTTGATAGATCGCAACTTCCGCTCAGAAGTAAGCTGTACAATTGCGGTTTCGTTTGCGTAGGTACGGAATTCAGTCGTCGCGAATCGTTACCAGAAAATCGCAGGTCGCCGTCCAACCGGCCTCGTCGCTCGCCTCGTAGTGGATTTTGTGATCGCCGACGGGAAACGAGGCTCCCGGATTCTGGAACGAACAACGGGAAAATTTAATCAAGGAACACACTAGCCGTATACTCCTGTAGCCTACGGCGATAATTGGAGTCGGTATTGGGGATAGCCGGGATCCGAGTGACAAAAACCCAGTTCTTGTTGATCGTATACCTACTTGTGGGCGGGGTTCGGAGTCGGATTTTGGAACGTTATTGATTCTAACGGAAACGATTTCAAAAAACTCTGCCGCGTGATCTCTGGAGATTTCTATGGCGAATAAAACAAACCCAAAAAGTTTGAAGCCCGATTACAAACACGAGAGTTTAATCATTTTTAACTTTCTAATTGCGAACACTGTTGCTCCGATTAAATTCTATTACATGGTAAAGATGATGTTTAACCCTTGAGTCAAACATTATTGTGCAGGGTCAATTTTTATGAAAAGATAGTATTCTGTGGTTTTCGGGGTCTCTGATTGGATTCGCCATACTGATTTTCAAATTCCGATTTCAGATTTCTAATCAGCGACGTTTTTTTTCCGGATTCGATCGATTTTGAAATTTATATCCACCGTATTGGATCCGCAACCTTGAATTTTGTAAATCCGATTTCAGATTCGCAATAAGCGAGCCCAAAAACTTATAATTTATGTAAAGCGTGTGAACGTGTAGAGGGGAAACTTTCTCGGAAATGAATTATTCCATTAATTTTCACGATTGTTTTCAACAACTTGTCTCCAGCAATGATAATTCACATTATATCGCAATAATTACTCTCGAGTATTGCAATCCTATTAGTATACTATCAGAAATAGCAAAAAGCGCAAGGAAATATGTATGTCGAAAAGTACTCTAAACATACAAAAAATGGATACAAAACAGGTCGTAAGAATACTTACCCCTATGACTCAAAGAGTTAATTCGTGTTCAATATCATTAGCGTGAAGGATATTGTTCGCGATTCTTGGAACGGATTTTTCCATTTTGGATCCGCTGATTCGTTTTCAAAAGACTTGATTTAGATAGCAAGAAAATTTTTACCCTTGACTACACATTTCGTGGTCCATTTCGCGTGTAAATCCTAACATATTTATACATTCGCTCGGATATCTTGTATTTTTTCTCCGGTCAGCGGTTTTCTTGCCGTTCCGCTCTTCCAACCCTCTCTTGCTATATAACGTATACACGTGTATATAACGCTCGGATTTGAACGGCTGCGTGCAAACAACGGTCATTTCGAGGGTCTCTCTACACAGTTAGAGGTATAAGCAATGCCGGTTATGCGTGAATCGCTGCGTCGAATTGGGTTAGCCGAAGTTTCGACAAACTTGCCCACGCTCTGATTTTTTTCATCATCGACATCTAGTTTGATGTACAAAAATAAAATCTCTCATTTTTAGTATAATTATTGTACGGTTAGCTTTATTTTATACTCAAAAGACTCTCAAGATCGGCTTCTTACCTGTAAATACTTGCCCTATAATTTTGAGAAGATTAGAAACTGTAATTGACGTGGCGAAAGTTCAGTCCTCGATAATCGGATAGCTCGCATAATTGTTTAATTTTTTACTACATCTACAATTAAAGAGGTTAGAGCGTCAGCTGAGAATCCGTACTTTTTATTAAATTTATATAACGAGATAATCGTACTTTGAGTATAATGTTCATCAACCGGATTATTATATTCAAACAAGCTACGAACGTCTCTTTGAAAAGAAAAAAGGAAAAAGTACTCGAATTTCTGTCTCTAGATGTAAACCTCTGACAACGAGCCGGTATCCGTATCGTTAATTCGCTTTCCAACCTCCGCTCTCAAGATGAAAACTAAAATCCTTCAGCGTTCACTTATTTCCCTCGTTCTCCACCCCGATTCTCTCTCCTAATCTTCTTGTCTCGCGAATTTCCAGCGTGCAGGTAGAGAGCCGCTGCTGCCACGGCGGTTGTCGTCGTCTTTTTTCCCGGCCATTTACGTTTCCCTGCGAACTTCTTCGCCGCGGGTCTCCCTTTAGCCGGTGGTGGCGAGGGTTCAGAAATTTGCATTTCATTGCGGAAAATTATGCACAACTAATTTCATGACGGGGTCTTGGACAGCGGCGTGTCGTGAAACGGTTGCCACGCTCCGGGCTTTCGAGACTAATTTTTTTTATCTCCACTTTACTTGAATCCTAATTGCTCATCAGGTTACGCTCGCGAGTTGTCCCGTTTTCTTCGTATCGACGATTTACGACTGTCTCTCACTCCGAGATCTTTTATCTGGCGTTACATTACACGGCAATTTGTTTGAACAAAGACTTAGCGAAAGGTATTAATTTATGAAATAAAATTCAATTAAAGTCAAACAACTTCTTCTCGATATCGCGGGAAGAACTAAAACCAATAAATGTTTACTAAAAAATCTCGATTACAAAAAGTTTTAATGCAATTACATTATCGTATCGTTTTTCAATCTCATTCATCGGTATCGCAGCTCATTTCGTTTGTAAACGAATCGAATGTCAACAATAAAAAATAAGGCGTACAGAATTGTCAGAAGCTATAATTAACAAATTTGTTCATTTACTAAAATATATTTAAACTGAAATGGCAAGAAACAGGAACTGTTTATATTTCAATTTGCTCCGATTTACAGGAGAGACCGAAACCTCGTGATTTCGCGATCTTATTACATTATGTAACAAGGGAACAAAGTCGAATATTATTCCTTTACCAGGGCAGTAATCGCCCGCGGGAATAATCGACTTTTATTCCTGTGTTACAGACAGGATTTATTTATTCCCGAATCAACTCTGGCCACATCATTAACTTAAAAGTATGTTTCTTTTATGCGTAGATGAGCTCTATCAGTCTAAAAAGTATAATATTATTGATAGTGTATAATAACGCAGAGTAGTTCAAAATGGAAAAGAAGTAGAGAAAACGGAAGCAATTAAAAAATTAACAACAGGGAAGAAAAGTAAAGAGGGAATAATATGTTAAAAAAAGTGAACATTACGGTCGAGTCGGGAATAAACAAATTTTCACCCAGTACCGTACGTCTGATAGACCGTAAAATAAATTTGAAATGTTCAACTTCGCGAGTTGCTCGTGAAGTCGGTATATAAGTAAAAAAGGTCGACTTCTGCCGGCGTATATTATACACATTCCCTTTTTACCGAGCCTTTTCACCGGCGTGGAATAACGGAGTCTTTTGTTGTCGAATGAAAGGGGACGATATTTTAAAGAGGCTCTTTCCCCATTCATACAGCTTCCTTCGAAACGAACCTTGTCCTATTACCCGATAACACGCGGTACGTATACGCCGAACACGAAGTTACACGAAACCGGATCAGATAGAATCGAAAAAGATCGTTCGTCCTTTTGCGAGTAAAGCGTCGCGCTCTCTTCACAGATGAAAATTGCCGAATAATTTAACTCACCTCGTTGCTGACGACGTTGCTGATATTGACGTTATCCGTGAAAACGGGTTCGGTCCACGTGACTATCGTGCTGTTCCTACTATGGACGACGATGTTTTCCGGGCAATTTTTTATCCGTGGAGCTTCACCGGCTTGAAAAAGGAAAAAAGAAAAAACGTTACTCGTAGAAAAAGAAAAAAAAAACAAATATGTAACCGATTCCATTGATGAATCTCTGATGCTCATCTCAGCGATGATCGGATTTCTTACACCTCACTGTATATTATATACCAAGGGAGTTTATTCCGACCCTGGGTGATTTCATCTTGGGAGAAATATTTCTAGTGGAAGATTTCCTCCTACTCTGTACGCGGATCGTTCTGACTCGATAACTTTCGAACGGGTTATCTCAGGCCCGGAAATTGCAGGCAGGGCATGAAAGCGCGGATATCGAGGTATACATGCAGATTTGCAAGTAGACTATACAGCTTGGTTTACGATTTTCCTATGAGGCCATTCGAGTATTAGCTAACGCTTTTTTTGCAAATGTTAGCATCCCACCCCTGATGATAACGGTTAGTAACGTTTGCTTGTTTTGCCTGCTAAAGTTTTTAATATTAGCTCACGCTTTTTCAAATGTTTATCGACAAATCGGTTTTATTACCTGTGAATGGCAGAAATCCCATTCATAGTTAGATCCTGATCAATTTATTCCTAATTTATTACATATTAAATATTATTAATTATTAATACACACTAACATGTTCAGTAAAACGTGAATTCATTATTCATTGAGTATTGAATACATTATGTATAGTATTTCTTCATAAATGCATGCAATAAGCATTACATTTGCTAAGATATTATTATTTAGCAATTCGTGCATTATTAACACTTCCTTTGAAAGACAAAAATTTTTCATTATTCTCAAGCAGGTGGCGTGTTGACTTCGAGCACGCACTTCGAATTCCCTATCTTAGCTAACGCTTGCCCGGAATGCCTACTGTAATAGGGTAACATTTGATAACGTTTCTCCGAATGGCTTACTCCTGTTTCAGCGTTAGCCAACACTTGGATGGCCCTTATAGTTCCTGCATGTATCAAAATCTGCCAAATCACGGATGTAGAATTTGAGGGTACAACGATACACGACGTGGATAAAAAAAGAGAGCAAAAAAAATCTAGCCAGCAACGATGATCGTAAAAGTGTAAATTCAAATTTGCGGAAACAGTCACTCACGTTTCACGGTTATGTCGAGCGTGCAGGTTGTCTGCTTCTTCGAAACCGGATGCTTCGCCGTGAACGTGACCGCGTGCTTCCCCGGCGTGAGATTAGCCTCCAGTCTGGTGCCCCAGGCCGGCTCGGATCTGACGTATCGGAACCAGTCGAGATCCGTCGAGGGTTGAGCAAAGGTGACGAAGGCTTCCGACTGCCCAGGCGGAACTTCCGCGATAAAGTTTGGCGGACAGTCCAACCGAGGCTTGCTGTATCCTGAAGGAAGAGGAAATGGTCCGGGATTTGATCGCAGCTTGGGACGCGTTCCGGAACCTGACTCTGGTCGACTTTATTGTAGGCGATATTAACGTATATGGGCGAAAAATACCCAGGTGAGTCGATATTCAATATCTTTTTGGTAATTTCGTTACGTGATAATCAGACCGTGAGGATTGATGGAAGTTATGTGATCGCTAGATATACGATTTTTTTTTTATGGAAAATTCTAGGAAAAGAATGATTTAAAATGCAAGTAACAGCGCAGATATCGATTTTTCATTTCGAATCGCTTCGAAATGGGTAAAATTACAGTAAATTTGTTCTATTTCGCTCCACGTTGTGTCATTTGTATTGACGGGAAAACTGTCTTTCACAAATTTACACTGTAACAAATATTTTTTTACTGTCAATAGTAATTTCAATATGACTGTTTTTAATCCAAATCACTATCAGTGATATATTGAAAAATTAAACATCCACGGATACCAACAAGACGAAAAATGTATCGTAATGCAATTAACAGAAAATTATCCTTCTCAGTTTTTTCTTCAAAGGATGCTTTCGTTGCGGACCTGTGTTATCAGAGTGTTTTTTTCTTAATTTTCTTTTTTCTTATTAGTCAAATCTTCGTAGATTACAAATATATGAATTTGATGAATCCTCAGCGTGCGATTAAATCTCGTGAGGAAATAAGCGAAAAAATAACTAATTCGTGGCACGCGAACCAGCTTAAAATTGGCACCCGTGCAATTACAACGGATTACGGTATTCAATTTTCACTGAAATATTTCTCGGGACTAACACAGCAAGTGATTCGATGTTGCGGTTCGGTCGGGTTTTTTCAACCACCGCAGCACGCTTTATAAATTGATATTTCGCTTCGCGTCAAGTCTCGAAACGCACCCCCGAAAACGCGGATCTGTGTAAAAGATTCCTCGAATTCACTCACTGACGCACTCCCCGTGCCTGGATCCAAGCCAGTTGCCGTCAGTCCCGCAGGTCAGCTCGTACTCCCCTCTGAGCTGATAGCCGTAAGGACACTTAAGGAAGCACTTCGTACCGGGCCGGTTAATCATCCTTTTCCTGCCGCGCCATGCCTGGGGGGCTGCTAGACGCGAGCACATGACGTAGCCCCGGCCGGAGGGGTTGAGAATCGGACAGGAGACGTCGTTCGTGTCTGAAAACAGGCCGGATTGCACGGTGCTGCCCAGGGTCGTTCATTGTTTAACCGTTATTTTTTTTTTCTTTTTTAAAGGTGCTATGCGAAAAATTTGTGTCAAATACTGATAAAAATTTTTCCTAAGACCTGGACGAGGTAGGAAAATGTTTAGAGTTCGCTACCAATCATTGTCATATTTTTTACTTATTTTTATGTGTACACCTCAAGGACTTGTACATGTATTAGCTCTTTTTTTTTTTTTTTTTTTTTTTTTTTTTTTTTTATCGTGGTCCAATTAATCACTTGCCAATCAACAGCAAATTGCGCCTAAAAATACCGCAGTTGCCTGTTCTCGTCTTTTATTCGAAGGATTAATCGTCTCGGAGAAATTTGGATAACAGTTTTTGCTATCCGAAAAAGAAGTATCGCATCACCTTAATGTCGTTATTTCGTTTTCAGTGCTGATCTTTAGTGCGACCTCTATATATTTTCCTACTTCCTCCAGGTTTTGCGACAGTTTTTTTTTCCCCCGAATTTGGCACAAAGTTTTCTAGTGGCACCTACAGAAAAAAAAATAAAAAATTATAAAATGAACCGCCCTAGCGCTGCCGGATGTTCGGGGCTTCCCCGCAGCACGAGCAATTCTTCTTCAGGCCCCAGCAGAGAAGGAAAACCGTAGCGAAGTGGACGAACAAAAACGGCTCGTGCGGTTCCCGAGAAACAGGGAAAAACCACGATGGGGTAAAAAGAGGTGCGGTGGTGGGAGGAAAAAAATTCATTCGTACCGGGACAGCGGGCCGTAAATCAAGGCGATTCTCAAATATACGTTACTACACGCGATGAATAATCATTCGCTGTGTAGCCCGAGGTTATCGCGACTATATACTTATTTTGCTATTCTTTCTGTCGCATGCCTCACGGCTGAAGTTGAAAATAATTTCCAAGGAATTGCGTGTGCCGCGCTGAAATTAAAACACGTCTTTCAAACGCGCCAGATATGTAAAGATCCGGTTGTTTCGTTGGAAAAACACTGGGTAATTATGACATCATCGTGCTGGTACAACAGGTTGCACACCAGATGGCGGGGGAGCTTTCAGCGCTCTCGCGGGAAGACGAACGATTACGGTTTTGAGTATAACATTGCCAAGCAATGAATTAATGGAAGTTTCATTCTCATAACATTATACGGTTGCAATATAGATTATACAGTCGAAATAATGTATCTCAATTAAATGTAATTCGTGCCACTATCGACGTTTTAACAATCGTGACACCGCTCGAATTTAATTCGTGACAACGAAAAGATTTATAGAAAGTTTCGCTCTCATAAAATTCTCTATACGTTATACAATTGAAACCATACATCGCAATCAAATGTAATTCGTGCCATCATCGACGGTTTAATAATCAGGACAACACTCGAATTTAATTCGGGACAGCGAAAAGATTTACACATTTCGATACACAACAACTATCTAAGTACCAAGGTAAGGGAGATTAAGTACTCGATCGTTCAAAAATAAAATCGGTAATTTTTGCAAGTACTTCGTTTTTTTGTAAAGACTTTCAGACCGTGTCTCATGTTCGAAATACATGGATATACGAAAGGAATGGTATTACATCGGGACTCGATTGCACTTTATATTCATTTTACCACGTCGCATGATATTAACCGAACGTCTGTCTAACTAATGATTGCTCGAACGTTTGTCACGATGTATCATGACGCAATCCGGAGGGTATAACGCCGGTTACGGGTGGCAGCGATAGGCGTTCGACTTCTTCGACGGATCCTCGTGATGCATAGGTGACACGTGCCTATGAGTCACGAATGCTAATGGCGACGGTTGGCACAAGAATGGAATCCCGACTTGGTCCTGAATTACGACGATTAGATCGGGGCCTGAATTTTTGCAATGCATGGCTATTGTTCGCGTGGCAGGGTGGAGCTGTCACGCAAGGTTTATTAATGAGAATCGCGGATCATTATTAACTCAACGGATGCTCAACCTCTGTCCTCGTAAATCTGCGGCTTGCTCCATAAACCGGAAACAGGGCTGCGGACGTTGTATGTACATGAATTTCCGAAACGCTGGAGAATTTATTGCGTCACTAGGGTGGTCCTTGTTTAGAGTGTTGAAGAATTTTTTCCGCACCACTCCCCAAATCAACTTCAAGTCATTCAAAACCAATTGTCTAATTTTTTCAGATTTCTACCTCAATTCCAAAATAGTCCGCTTTGTGATCACTTTTTTTCTCAGTATATGTTTTACTGCAATAGTAATAATGTTATAAAAAAATCAGATTTGAGGGTGTGCAATTCGTCTAGATTGGCTGGTATGAGTATGTGATTTTTTTATTCAGATAGTAGCACTAGTGCCCACTAAAACCTCACAGTTACAGATTTTTTTGAAACATTATTACTTCTATAATAGAATATATACTGAGAAAAGAAGTTTTTACCATAATATTTCCATAAGAGACTTCGATCACAAGGCAAACTATCCTAGAGTTGAGGTAAAAATCTGAAAATGTTAGGCAATAGTTTTCGAATTATTTGAAATTGATTTTGGGGGGTGAGGCGGAAAAAATTCTGCAGCACCCTGAACAAGGACCACCCTATGCGTCACGTAACGTACGTCGAGACAAATTACACGCGACGCGAAAATCTCGAAATATATACTTACCCAGGCAGGTTTTTCCGTTCGATGACAAAAGCCTCTCCTCGCCGTTACACGCGCAGAAATAACTCCCCACCGTGTTTTCGCAGACCTCGCTGCAGCCCCCGTTCGAAAAGCTGCACTCGTTGATATCTTGAAAATTAATTAGCATGATTATGTCCAACACCGCGAAAAATTTTACTTCCCGTACGCATCGAACAAAAATATTCCGTCTAGCACAGGAGGGACATATTTTGATTATTGAATTTGACACTGAAAAATTGTCTCGGTAAATCAAGAATATTCGTCCATTTCAAAACAATGCTTTGTTCAATGGCTTTCTATAAATTCGTCAAGAATCGAGAGTATCATTCAATGTCATTTCAATTACGTGATGTGAGATTTTAGATACCCCGAGTACTGTCGAGAGATTTGTCGCCAATCTTTCTTCTTCGATGCTAAAAATGGTCTCTCTATGTGCAAGTACTGCTATGGTGCAGAGGCTGTATAAAATCAATTTAAATTAAGTTGACTAATTTTGCCGTCAATATTTTTCACCAAAGCATCGTGTCTCAAGTACTGACTATTGACCCTTACTTTTCCGTTGGCAATCCTTTGTTGATTTTCAAAATCATTGAAATTGGTAACTTTCACGTCTCAACAAAGATCAAGCTTCTATCGAAGGTGCTATCAAAGGTATTAGTGCTGAACGAATTAACCGGCTGAACTGCCTGAGACATTCGTCTGTATATTCCGTTAATTTGGGATTGCAATCGTGGAACCTGTATCAATCAGCAAAAGCCGAAGCTCGAAGCTTCTTAACGAATCGGCGAGCGTGTTGCGTTAAGCTATTGTATCGCTGTTCAGGGACTTGCGGAGCTCTGCAAAAACCTGACACATCTCAACGGTCTACCGATCAGTCAAATATCCAAGCTACCGCGTCGGAACCGAAAGCATCCTTCCACAGACGGCCATTATTGCATAATCGAACGTGGAATCACGAGATGGACGAGTTCATATCCATTCTTGCCATAAATCTGCTCGCAGCATACATGACCATTAATCGCTAGAACAACTGAAGAGTTGGTTGCGTGGCAGCAGCTGGTTTAGCTTGTCTCATCAGCGGTCGGGTGAAGAGGGTCAGTGGAACGGGGGGTCAACGGTGCAGGGCCCAGCCCATACCATTATTCGCAGAGCCGTCAATCGATATCCCATTTATTCAAGTTGAGTCGGCAGTCGGCCGGCGAGCTTCTCTGGTAGCCGCATATCTCCTGCTATACGAGCTCTTAGCCCACTTAGGTTCATCCGACGGTGTTTCCCACAGACAGCTGGTTTGGTGAATGGGGTCCGACCTTTCGCCCACTCGACACCCTGGTCCACCTATACATACGCGTGCGCTAAACGTGCTCCAATACACTGTCCGAAGCGCATACTTCTTCGAAACCGGCCGCCGTTACTCCTTCGTCGGATGATGATCGAGTCCGTTCCGTCACTCGGTGTCCGCATCTTCAATTAACTTAAACGATAATGGTGCCGGCTGAGATTGTCCTGCGCCAGCTTCGTTTATTCGATCACACGTTTCCTGGTCGCATCTTTGTCGCGCGTTCTCCCCCGGGAAAGAGCATCCCCTCGTCCGAGTGGGCTGGTTACTATTCTTGTCGTTAACAGACAATATCGCCAGCCTGTAGGTAGGTATGTACTCCGACCGGTGCCCACGGCTAACGCGATGAGAGGCTCTCAGCGTACCAAACCGCAACCTTGCTCCAATATTCGTCAATTAGGCGGCTTGGTGCAATTTCTCTATTACCAAGTTTACTACACGGTCTCAAGTTCGCGGAACCAGTGATGCTGGGTAATTTCTCCTCCCTTGTTCGATGTGGGTGAAACCAAGTAGCGTACCGCCAATCAATATGTAACTTATGATCCACTCGAATCAGGGCCTGGTGATATATGTACCCCATCGAACGAAACGGCGGACGGATTCGAATTGTTCCAGTTCAACGAAGGGTGTTTTTAGGGTACGTAGGATACACGTACCGGTTGTGATAAATCAACTCGTGAACTTTCCAAATTAGTTACCCATAGTAGAAAACTTTCAACATAAAGTTCAGAATCTGTAGACGCTCCCATAACGATAACTTTAATCTACCAAACATTTGCCAATAATACCATTTATTCTAGGTTACCCATACTCGTATGTGGTACCTACCTACTTCTATTTGGAGTGAAGAAAAGTCCGTGCCAAAGGCTAGTCTCAGAGCCGAAGTCATTAATCGTTCGTGAATTTCCAAACTGTACGCTACGGTGTTTGTAAACGGTACACGTATGGGGCTTCGTTCGTTTCTCGTTACAGAGCTCAACAATGCCGAGAAATCTATAGATGCGCCATCAGTCTAGCGTAGCCGCGTACAGCTGCAGGCTGTGTAACGTTCTGACGAAGGAAAATACGCGAAGCGTTGTCGACAAGCGTGTTTGGCCGAGCTGCTGAACGGTGCTTGTGGGTTCGGGTACTGTTATTGTCCGTTTCAAGTAGCCCCGAACATGTTTGAACGGCAATGTTTGCGTTATCAGAAAATTCCTCCCCGCGATGGATCGAAAAAGAATTGACAGCTTCGGGAACGACAAGTTTTCCACCGATTAATGGAGTTTTCGACTTCGTGCCACACCCTTTTCACAAGTTTGGTACACGGAAGGAGAATTGTCAATAAATCATGAGGTATGTAAATAATTATCAATGTTGAAGTATTCGCAACGGTGAGTGAAACTGCAGGTATAAAACTATCTGGGGTCGGTGCTGGCTGATTCAAAGGCCCCGCGCATTCTCCTCGGAAAGTGTATACATGGAGAAAAAAACCCATTAACATTCGTCCGACGAATATATAGACGAGCTGTAATTTGTTTGGACTTTTAACGAACTTACGAATACTGCCGGAAATGGAATACGCAGTTGAAATGTCGAACGTTGCCGTTAACGAGGGCGAACTTACGTGCGAGTTGAATGATGGCACTGTCCAACGGCATTCAGGGTTTCTTTCTATTCGAAGCCAAGTGAATTTCCGAGTTCTTGAACAAAGATACGGACCTCAAAGGATGCTTTCTTCTTCTCTTTTTTCTCTACTAATGAAACTTCCCTGACCGATTGTACTTGGCAATATAATAATATTTGCTCAAGACGCGTATATCGCACTAAATCTCTCGACTTGGGTGTGGTAGCTGATCAATACTATTTTGATATTAACCATTAGTTTGACCGATCACAGTCCTGCGAAATCATAATTGATGGAAAAATGTCAATTTTGTTGGTTTAAAACAAACTTTCAGCTTGTCATAATATTTGAAGACTCACCAACGCATCCGTGGTTGACGGAGGGTTCAAATCCGGGTTCGCAGGACTTCTTGGAGACGTCAGAGGGCGGTTCGTCGTTTATTTCCGATGGCTCGGAACACCGGTAGGATCCCGGAGTGTTGATACACCCGTGCTGACAAACGACGGACTGCAGGTCAGGTACCGCGCACTCGTCTACGTCTGAGAAGTGGCAAGAGGTTCGGATAGTTATAGGGCGCCGGTTTATCTCCTTTACAATTTGTGTCGTGTGGTGGCAATTCGGACTCTCACCTTGGCAGGTCTTCCAATCATCCTCGAGCATGAAGCCGTCAGGACAGAGACAAAAGACCCTCCCCATTGTCGACAGGCACGTATGAGAGCATCCGGCGTTGCTTGTGCCGCAGGGTCCTGCGTCCTGACAGGTATGATTGTTGGGCCCCAGCACCGTACCTGGAAGCCCTTCGCACGAGCACCCGTATCCTCCCTCGAAATTCCGGCAAGTATCCTGACACGGTCCGTGACCGTTGTTCAACAGACACTCGTTTATGTCTGGTGAACACGAAAAGAAACTCTATCGAAACGTGCCCTGGCTGGTTGCCCAAGGTGGTATATCGATCAGTGGTGTCTTCAAATCGCGTCATGCTAATCGAGCTTTTCAATTCCTGATCATTCAACGGTGGTTGCTGGTAAGTTTTTACAACATATCGAATGGACGAGATATCGAAACATAGATGGTTTCATGAGTCAGGATATGAAGGAAAAAAAATCATTCATGTACTCAGTCTCAGTGACTTAAAAGAGTGTCAGTGTAATCGAGAAACTGCGAACTACAAATGGAAACTCCTTTTCAAAAGCATTTCAATGCACGCTCAGCAATCGGTGAATCATGAGAAATTCGGACAGCTGTACCTGTTTCAGGCAACCTTCGGCTATACTATGGCTATAAAAAGTAGAAAACCGATCTTGTCTCGAATTCTTTCCGTTAAGCTTACCCATGCATGTATATCTGTTCTCCCCCTGCCTCATGCCCTTCGGACACTCGCAGCGATAGGAGCCGGGGGTGTTTAGACAGATGAATTCGCACCCACCGTTTCCCTTCTCACACTCGTTAACGTCTGCTCAGCGAAAAATTGATACGTGCGTGAAAATGGAAAAACGAAAAGAGATCAAAAATATCATTCAGAAAGTTATACGGCGGTGCGTCAATGCCGAGACTCACCGATGCACTTGCTCCCCTGTTGCCGGAATCCCTTGTAACAGGCACACGTCGGGGTGCCGTTGACTTCTCTGCAGACCTGGTCGCACGGAGAATCAGCGCAAACGTCATTCGGATTCCGTCGTGGCTTACACCTGGGCATGTCGCCGATCCACCGACGGTTATTGCAGAGCAGACGACGGGTCTTTGTCGTCATGCTGTATCCCGGCGTGCACTCGTAGTCCGCTTCGAGGTACTCGTGGCCCGGCGTCGAAGACCTTTGGCAGAAACCCTGTAAAGTTCTTAATCCCTGCCGAGCCGTAGAGACCCTTTATACTTACTTGACGTATTTGATCAACGCGTTCCTGGACAATGGTGCCGGTAAGAAGGTTCCGTTTATGCACGACAGATCTCCCTTCAGCTCGCTGACATCCGTTTTCCAAACTTCATCGGAATCTAGGCCGTTCGAAACGGAATTTTCAGACTCCGACGAATTCCCAGGGAAAGTGGGTGTCTCTGGGTGGAGCTTGGAATTCTCGGGGAATGAATCGCCGCGGAGTTCGGCGGAAGTTTTGGCGAGCAGCAGACCGTTGGTTACGTAATCTCGATAGTGCTCGAGGTGGTTGGCGGGGAAAACCTCATTGTTGGCATCATCGGAGGGCAGTTCGTTCTCCGTGCGGGAATATCCGAGAATCTTTTCACCGGCGAATCGCAGATTTTCAAGACTCCCAACCTTTCCATCGACCACTTTGGGCTGCGGCATATGACGACTACCTATCAAGGGTTGAGCGGACCTCGAAAGCTCCCTTTCAAACTGCTTCGAGAATTCCCTCTCCACGTTCTCCGGACGCTGCTCTCTATGATCCTGGAGCTTTATCCCACCACCGGAAGCCCCCTCTTCGAGGCTAGGTTCAGGGATGAGCGCTTCGTCACGTTGCTGGTTAACGGAGACGCGACCCTGCGGTGGTTTCACATCAGTGACTCGAGATACGTTCCCAACGTCAGTCGCGTTATGTTCAGCGTTTGCCGGCTCTTTCTGCTTCCGGTTCCTCCGGCCTTTCCCTCCCTTCAAACCGTCGTGGATCTTATTCCTCCGTCTCCGCTCTCTCGCCCGTCTTCTGCGCCTCTCCATCCGCAACCTCTTCCGCCGCTCCCTGGCCTCCTTGAGCTCTTTATCTCCACCAGAGTTCGTCCTGCCAGACTTTCGCCGCTGAGTCGGCCTTCCATGCTCCGTGTTCAATCTGTCTTTCTTAGGCCTCCGGACCACGCTGTTCAGCTCGGTGTTAACTCGGCTTGCACGAGGACCGCCTGAGACACTCGAGGCCATCGCATTACTCTCGTTTCCGCGGGACATTACTGCCAGGAACTGTTTCAGCCTACGACGCCGTTCGCCGCCTCTGTTTCGGCTCCTCTTCCGTGGAGGAGGAAGAAGGGTTGCTGTAACGGTTCATAAATATGGGACACAGAGCCGGGGACTGGGGGAATCTTTTCAGCTTTTGAACCACTCGAGCTCTACTACACGTCGTCCGAAATACCGTATATTACGACCCAAGCATAACTCGACAAGAAAATCACATCTCGACGTATACCGCGGGAGTCGAGGAAATGAACCACTACTCGAATACTCACTCGTCTCGTTGATGTCTTCGCCGTTTGATTTTCCCACCTCCGCGGGTGATGCCGAAGTCGAGAATGTCCCACCGGCCTTTTTACTGCCCTGCGGCATCACGGTCTGCTGTACCACTTCTGATTCTCCTCTGGCGCTCCTCGGTAAGAGCTCCTTTCTCTCCTCGAGCATTCCCTTGTGCCTGGAAAACGCCTCCCAGCTAATGGACAACAAATTATGATTTTTTTTTCTCCTTCCTTCTCTCTCTCTCTCTCCTTCCAGCGCTAACTTCTCAACTCGCCAGAGAAATATCAAGAAGTTTTGCCCTTCAGCGTCCTCATTCAAGTCACGATCCTTTTTCTCTCATCACCTTTTACCTCGTCGTTCGTTCGTTCGTTCGTTCATTCGACTCTGTCAAAGGACCCAGACTATCAAGATCGAGAAGGGACTTTCGATTCTGCGACGCTTTGTTCCCGTTCTATTTTTTCACTCCCGGAAAAGTAATTCCCCGCTATTGCAGCAGAGTTGAGAGCAACGTCAGCTGTCCCGACGATTCCGAAACGCTAGATTGTCTCGTCGAAGGAGAATAAAAAGGTCCCCCGAATTTTTAATTCTCAAAGACAACGAATATTTTCTTACGACCGTTCTAATTCAATTATACACAGGTATACAATTATACGTTACTCGAAAGGCTGCTTCGCCCTTTGCGTGCTCGTTACGAAGAAACTGCCAGGAGTGGTCATAAGGCCGGAATCGTCGTAAGGACGCTCCGCAACTTCCCCTCGATCGCCGTTCCGTCTCTCCTTTTCACCGGGCTCCGCATTTTGACTAAAGCCTGCAAACACCACCAAACCAAAATAGTAAATTGACTTATCGAGGCAAGTTGTGGAAAAGCATTACCGTCATATTTTCATTGTGACCTGTAACCGTGAAAGCAAAGTTTAAAACGAGACGGTAATGGAACGATGATTAATCCCCCAAGAGTTGGCCAGCGCGGGCCCGCTTTTCTTCATCTTGTGCAAAACTGTCGCGACATTAAGGTGGGGGTAGTGGAACAGAGCTCGAGTGTATTTTACCGTATAACTCTCACTTCCGGCGGGTCAATGCGAAGCGAAAATATTATTTATTATTGGTTATTGGCATGTTTACGATTTGGAAAGAATATTCAGGTGCCGCTTCACACATCTTACGTCACCTATATCATTATTCCAGACTCGGAAGACTCGAGATGAAGTGGTATAATAAAGAAATGAGTCGAAGACATATTATTTCTCGTCCGAGTAATCGATTAATCATTCACATCTCGACGGTCAGCCCTTCCAAATAGGTATGGGTAGGTTTACGATGTGAAAAGCTCGCCTCCCTCTCGGGGTGAGCTTTCCAATTACCCATTTTCGCCTCTGTCATATCATCCCATTTCCTTTCATTTAAAGCTGCGCACTTTAACAAATTTGGGTACACCTGACCGACACGGCGATCCCGAAGAAATCGAGGCTGTATAAGCACATGCGGAATTCAGAGGAACGGATATAAACGGGTAAACGGAAATTGGGAAGCGATGGCGAACACTTATACGCGACTAGATATCGACGCCACGCGAACGTCGACGGAAGTACTTCTTCGGGGATCGTGAAGAATTATGACCGATAAATCGAAGCTGTTAAAGTTAATTTCGCCGGGGAGAAGGTTTTTCCGATTCCTGTGGGCGTTTATATCTCACTTTTTCTCTTTTTCTCATTCCATCCATCTTAACTTCTTCACTGCGCTATTATTTCGATCTTCGTTTCTCACACGAAATGTACAAAGTAAAGCTCCTGCGCGTGGAACCTGAGACGCAGGCTATTTTATTTAACCTCATTACCCACCCTTACCCTCCCCTTTCTCGTCCCATTTATTCGTACCAGGAAAAGCTCTCTTCCACCAATTTCACGCTGTAAGCTTCAGACTTGTGCAAGCAAATGAGAATAAACAATTTGATGCGAATTTAAGAAGATAAAAAAATCGTTTGCGAAACGCGGGAAACCCTTGACGCCAAAAACTCGGCAAATTTTCTCTCGAAGAACCCCCCACCCCCGTTAAAATTGTTTCCACTGATGATTAATGTGTACTCTGCAAGATTGCCCGTTTATCCCTTAAAGAAAATTTTCTCAAGGTTCTTTTCTTGGATTTCTAAGTACGCTTCCACGCTTTGTGGAGAATAGACAATATTTTTTACACCAAACGCTCCGGTTTTCTCAGACCTTCGAGAATTCCGCAGGCTTTTGAGTAATTCGCATATCCACTGAACTACAGAACGTGAGTCTGCACGTGTGGCGTTTCTCTGCTGACATGCTATCAATTTTCTCTAATACAATCGTCACGTGATCCGGTGACCAACCAGCGATTCGTTCCTGGTTGACCTTAGTAAAAAGCCGCGTCTCAAGGTTCATCGAACTTCCGGGTGGTCAAGAGCGCGTGCCGTGAGGCAGGTCAGCAATTCTAACTCACTCTCGTCAAAACCGTACCTAATAGCCGAAAGGGTTGTCTATTTCACGTGCTGGAATTGAATTCGTACTGATTGTTCTCGACTCACAAGAAGGATAGAGAAATGAGAAGAAAACGGGGTGAAAACGGAGCTGGATTCAACAAGCTCAATCGCGTTTTGACTCGCTGCAGAAAAATATAATAAGAAACGTCGAATAATCAGGTCGAGAAGTAATTCCAGTCAATTGTTGAATTCCGAGTAATTGTCGTGGTTGCAATTGTCAAATCAGAGAGTTGACGATTACTTCCTGATAACATTGTACAACAAATAAAATACTTTGTTTTCACTTGGCTTACAGTATGTAATTATGATTCTTCACCTTAAAGTCAACCGAGGTTTATAAATAAAATTGTCACATCACGTCAGGTTTCATAGCGAAGAGCATTTATTGATTTTCTTTAAATCACATAAATAAGCGACACAAAATTTTATTTTCATTAAAATACTTATATATTTTTCAACGAGTTGTCTTGATTTTCAATTACAGTCTTGAAATAAGCTTCACAACACTTTTCAAAGAACGGGGAAATTGGTTTTTTTTTTTTTTACTTTTTGGAGTAAATTAACCACAGATATAAAAAAAAGAAAAAAAGTTAGGAGAATTAACACAAACGCGCGGCATTTTGTAGATTTTCAAGTAATGTAAATGGTTTTTATGACTTTTGTACCCACACAGCAGAGATATATTTTAATGACTGACCTCGAACAAGTTTTTCAAAGAGAAAACAAAGTAAAAATTTTACTTTTCTATAATGTTTTGTAAACGTATTGAGAAGGAATGTTTAAATATAAATTTGTTTTCTTTTGTTTACTAGGTAAACACCTAATGCGAATAACTATTCGAGATATTGGTAAATTTTTTAGTTTTGCAAGCCCCAAATGGACGCAATGAAGAATCGCGCATTGCGAGGTTTGTGGTCCAGAAGACGCGACACAACGTTCCCGTCAAATTGCCGAGGAGTTATCAATGTTCTCTTGGCGAAGTTGACTCCGTAAGACGGCGTGGCTATAGATCTGCACATCGCGAATATGTTCGCAGTTCGCGGACCAAGTTTCGTCTCGAGGTGGCTCTAGATTCGTGGATAATCTCAGAATCGCTGGCTTATAAACTACAAGCTGCGGAGCGTATTCGCCGAGGCTGTTAACAGAGAAGTCGTAAATTAAGGGTGGCTGAGACGGAGTACCAGCACCCGCAAAAACGTAATCTTGAGGGAGTTTGCCTTAACGAGGTTTAACCCGTCTCCGAGCCACTCAACTCGGTCGATTTCTCCTCCTCTTTCTTCGGCTACGTCTTCGTCCCCGTTCTCGACTTCCGGACATAAAACGAAAAGAGATCGTTCAGGTCTTCCCGCGGATTAGATACTTCGGCCAGGAATTAAGTCCCGCAGCGATTTTGGGGGGATTCATTTTCCCCCCGAACACCTCGTTTCCCGATAAAATTAGCGCGCCATTTTTTCAAACCGCTCGCGCATCGATTGACGACGTTTTACGCGCATCCGAATGCCGGTTATTTAATGGAGGAGGAAAATCCCTCGGGATTCGTGACGGAAAACTCGGGACCCTGGAAGGTCGTCGACGAGTCGGTTTCCCGGCGTTTAATTAATTTACGCTGTAGGTATACGCGTCACGGGTTTAAGCTCTTTCATTTCTATAACTCATGCCGTATAACGGAGAAAGAATTAATTAAGCAGGGCCTCAAAGGTTGAGCGATGATGAAAAGCAAAGCCACTTTGTTTAATTTTTCTTCAAACAAGACGCTGGTTCGCAAAAACTTGACTAGGGTTTTGCATCACTGAAGAGCGTAACCGTAATCGGCATACTCGCGAATCGAGAAGCCAGCTTTAATTATTGTCAACCGAAAGTTCAAGTCTGATTTTTCTGACATATTTCGACCCATCGAACTCAATATATTATCCAATGGCGGAATAACCGATATATAGAGAAGATTTAATGTGTTACTAATTTATTATTCTCAGCTATTCACGCAGCGTGAGTTTTTTGCAATATGAAAATTCACGACAAGGCGGAACTAGATCAATTAATCGTTAAGGGCTAAATCGTCGCGCGCCGTTTCAGCTGAGATTGACTGAAAAAAATTCTCTTTCCGTAGTCTGAAGATATTTCGTAAATACGAGGATATCGGGGAATCTTATGAAGAATCACGATGAGCAGTGTCCGGAAAATTCACTCGTTCCGGATGTAAGTATAATTTCAAGCGTAGTAGGTACTTACGGTTAACAGAAAAATGGAGTGACGGAATCAGTTTTCGCTAACGCCGCAACCTCTGCATGTTTTTTGATTACACAGTTATACCTAATTCAACGAACCGGATTGTAACGTTGCGCGGTGTAAACAACGCGAAGAAATAATTGGACAGCGATAAAATTTGCGCGGTGTTTCAGAGTTTGCGGGAAATTAGTTGCAATTACGGTTTTCATCGGTTTGCAAATTCCCGAGTCGGCTGTTTGATGCCATTTCACGGTTACGCAGCTGCCGTACTACTTTCCTCGTTATTATTAGCTTTCCGCTCTCGCCTGAGCTTTCGAGCTTTTCAGACCATTCCCTTCGACCTAGACCCGAGTGATTTGCATGCTGTGGGAAATTTCACGCGTCATCCACCGCCGGCAAGATCGTAGAAGGTTTTGTATTTACCCGTCAGCACCGCGCACGTTAATAAAAATTCGCTTAACGATTTGTTCAGTTGAACGCGCGCGGCACGTTGCGCTTTTTACATTAGCTTTAAACTTCGCGAGACACGCAAGCTGCCTTCTCGATCTCTGACCGAACCTATTTGACACCAATTCTACGATCCACTATAGCCCGTGGGTTAATAAAGATACAGGTTTTTATACAACAGAAAGTGTAAGTGTAAAATTATGACGTGTATAAGTTGAAACTAGAGAGAGCCGACAAGGATAGTGTCAGATCTCTGGATCATGGATTCTACACTGTTGAAAGAATTTAACTAAATATAACGTCACAACAGATTCACTTTATATTTCTGTTATTTACTAAATTTCTGTCAGTAAGTATGACACAAGTTTTGTAATTTTAACGTTTAAATCGTCACACTAACCTTCAATTTGTATTTTTTCTTTCAGTGAATAATACGTTAAAAATGGTTAAATCAACCGAAAAATTTACTCAAAGTTTTTGAACCGTTTTTTTGATCTGAGACGCGAAGCCAGCGCGATGCGTCGATTCATCTGATAACCCTTTTCTCACTACGGTCAAAATTTATACTACCAGCAATTTTGTGAGTAAAATGCCTTGAAAATTCAATATTATATTATTGTTATTTCAGGAGCACAGTGAAGTGTAAACTGCGAATTTCCGACAACCTAGTCTATTATGGATTCGGCAAAGGAAGACCCAACGGATGGAATTACGTGTCAGAAGCTCCGTATTTTGGGCCAATGAACCACCCCTAGAAGTTTCAGCAGACTCTGTGACGCGGAGGTCTGATGCTGGTCTTGTGAGTACCGTTTGCGGCTTCAGTCAAGCTTCAGCAAACGTTATCTTAACCCTTAGAAGCGGCATGTTTTTTTTTTTATTCACGCAATGCTGCATTTCTTCACCAAACGTTGAAGGACGAACTTCAATGAGTTTCCTAAATTTGATTGTTTTGGTTTTTTTTTTTTTTTTGTATCAATTGAAGATCCTGCACGTTGGTAATTGAGAATTTCGTTGAGAATACGAAATCTCATGATTCACACCAATGCAAATTCGCGCTGCTGACTGCGGAGTGAATCGCGTAACTTTCTCAGGGTGAATCACGCACCTGGAATACTTGGAAAACCTGGAGATGTCAGGTTACTTAAAAAGGGTTCATGGAAAACTTGTAATTGTCAGAGGGTTTTTAATTTTGTCATGGAAAAAATTGAAAATATCAGTCTTTTTCAGATTTTTTATGGTAAAAAGTTTCCTTTATGTACAGGCTGAAAGATTTAGGTTTTAATAATTTACCAGAACTGGGAAAATGTCAGGGAAAATTAGGTTTCAGGTCCCGGTAACCGTGGAAATGTCATGGAATGTTTTTCCTAAAAATTTGTGGCCACCCTGTGAGTCTCTTCTGTACCATATAGCTTCCGCCATTGATTCGCGTACATCTTCCGCGGATCGCCTATCGATGTAACACAACCCGCGATTTTCCTTACCTCGATATCCGGTAAACGGGCATATAATATGCGGTTGTTCGACGGTGAAAAAGGAGTTTCAACGCGAGACCGAGGAGTCGGCTGTCGGAATCTGAGGAAGAGGTGGAAGCATGACCGAAATACGGACGTGTGCGGTTGATCGAAAAGTTCCATTATATTGTCTAGCCGAGTTGTTGTAGCCGAGCAGGAAGACGGATGTTTCCAACCGTTTCACGAGTCACTCAATTGTCTGAGGTTAGGTAGATACAAGTAAGAACCTACACGGATTCAATTGTCCGGGAGCGTCTTGGATACCGGAGGAGTCCAATAACTGACCAGACTTAAGAACCCTTCGGTCCGATTCCGCTCGCCGAGGAATAAATGAAACGAAGCGAATTAAACAGATCGACACCTCGTTCGAAATTGGAATTGCCGGACAGCTACGGTATTGCTTGCCGTGACTAAACGTTAACGAAAGTTTTGCAGTTGCGAGGATTGATTCAAGCCTGATACGCGGGATGTGAGGGTGTCGCAATCAGTTAATAACCCGTTGACTCGGAGTGGTAAGTAATTTTACAATCTGTTTTGTACCCATTTTTTAAATATATTTAGAGTACTTTTCAACATATTTCTTTACGGTTTTTTGTTATTTCCGATAGTATACCAACAGGTTTTCGATACTCGGGAGTAATCGTAGCGATGAAATATAAGTTATTATTGTTAGGAAGAAATTGATTTGAAAAAGATTGTGAATATTGAAGGAATAATTCATTTCCGATAAATTCACACCTCTACGCATTAGGTACATGTTTTACCTAAATTACAAGTTTTCGGAGTCACTGACTACGAATCTGAAATCGGATTTAAAAAAATTGAAGACGACGGATTCAATAAGGTAGACATAAATTTCAAATTTCACTGAATCCGGAGAAAAAACTCTGTACAGGGGTTTTTGGGGTAGCTGATTAGGAAAATTCAGTAGGGCGAAACCGAACAACAGCCCCGAAAATCTCTGTATTTAGAATTTTTTGACCGAACTCGATCAAATTTGTAATTTCCGTCCGCCGCATTGAATCCGCCATCTTGAATTTGTGAATTTTGATCTCAGATTCGTAATCGGCGACTCCAAACACCGTCGAATACTGTCTCGATGTAAAAGTTGACTCAGCGGAATAACGTACGACTCGAAGGGTTAAAGGAGAATCGTCATCGTGAAAAGCAGACCTCGAGTCCGATTAATTTCGAAGGTAGGTAGATTTCAGGCTCGTTACACGGAGACGACGAATGCCATCAGCCGAAAGATGAAGGCTGCGGTTCGACGTTGCTTCGCTTCAGCGACGCTACCGTGGTTACATAACGTGATATGCCATTTAGAGCTGAGCTCAGCGGAGCTACGCGGCGTCTTCCATTGTGCGAGGGTTAACGATGACAGAGTGGCGCAGTTCCTTTTCCTTTATTAATTCAATTAACCGGCCAACTGACACCCGTCCATCACGCAAGGAGGCTCCGACCACCCCCGGCGGCTTTGTCAGGGACATTTATACGCCGAAAACCCGAAGGCGTTATCTTTTTTTTTTTTTTTTTTCTTTTTCATCTTTCTTTCTTTCATTATTTGCAACAATTGGGTTCGTGCAACGAGAGTGAAACGGAATCTTTTCAGATCGCATACCTCCTGCCGCCGACCAGATGCGACGAGTCGGAAAACCGTGTCAATGAATACGAATTATCGGTTATTCTTTCGCGTTTCTAGCTGGAATTCGTTTCTTTGTATCGATAAAAAACGGAAGCATCGAACCGACTCGATCGGTTTCAATTGCCTTCGGCGCTTCGCCGATGCGTGAGAAATCCCTGGAACCATGCTTCTGATCACCGAGGTACGGACGAGATGAGCGGAGATCGTACTTTCGAACCATGTTCGAGCCGTTTAACCGATGATCATCCGCTCGCTCCATAAAGGACGGAGAAAACAAAGGTGGTCCGGTTGACGTTGAAACCACAGCATGATATAACGCGGACTTTGATTCGTTTGAATAAAATATTATTTTCTCGGTCTGGAAAAGGTCAGGCAATTTTATATATGGATCAATCTGCAGGCTGCTGGGCGGAGGTGAGAGAGAGATGTCGGAGTTTACGAAGTGCGGCTGTTAGATAGCTGATAAATTTCTCGTCGATCCGAAGCGTTAGACGCCCGGGTTAGAGTATCCAATCAAACTCCAGATCCAAAATCGTATGCAAATATGATCCTTGTCGGTAAATTAATCTGAAACCAACTCGTCCGTGCAACTAGACGATCAGCTGCCGCGCGTGCGAGAATTCGACGACAAAGTTCGACGAGGAGACGGAGAAAGAGCTATAAAATCTCGGCTAGACTTAACCCTCGCAAAATATACGTTCGCTCGTATAATTTCGCAGACTTTTTGATGGACGGAAAAAAAAAAAAACTCGGAGCTACAAAGGCCGGAGAGCAAATGTTTTTCTGCCGACAAAATGAAGGGATAGAAATTTCGGAAAAACTTACATTCGGTGTTGCAAAATTGAAACTTCTAACATCAGCTTCGTTTTGCGAAGTCAGGATATTTATTTATTCATCTATTCAAAGCCAGATAATACCATGTTGAGTGTGAGAAAGATTGATCGTTATATCCTATAGAAGAATTTTCCGGTTTCTCTTTTACACTGTTTTTCCTGAAGTTCAATCATTTCAGATCATTATCAAGCTTGTTGAAGTAGACCATCGCTGTTATAAAACTACTTCTGTGATAAATTTCTTTTTTATATTCTCTAAGTATACCGCATTCGAAATTAATACATGATTTCCGAACAATGGAGAATAGAAAAATGTATAAAAGTCCAAGTAACGACCTATCGGAATTGAAACTAGCCGACACGATCAACGTTCCTCAATTTCGGCGTGTAGTAATGGCTTATTGGTAACAGACAAACATATGTATATAAAACGATTTTCATTTCTCACATGAAATGTTAGAGTGTGAACCATTTTCATTTACTTAAGGCTCAAAAAGTCACAAACGAAATTGAGTATCTGAAAATTAGCTAAATAAACAAAAGTATTCATTCATCTAATCGGACATTAGTCGTTTATTCGGTGTATAAGTTGGTTATTACAAAGGTGCATAACTTTGAAACTATGAAAAATTGCCTCTCTTTTTCGTTTTTCCACTGAAGTTTTATTAAGATTTTGACATACATTAGCTTTTATATGTATTTTGCAAATACCTGAAAGTGTTGAAATGATGACGACATACTCGTTGCGACGTGATGAAATATTTTCAGACATTTTGAAGATAAACGGATGGATTTTCGTCATATACGGATGTTCTGGGTTTCGACTACTTGTTCCATAGAAGATCTTCGTTAATCTTGAAACGTGTATTGGATCGCTTAGCTCATTGCCGAGTAATAGAACACCGTATTTTGTTCAATTACAATTTCCACCCCCTGCCCCGTCGACGGTTTTTATGAAAGAGAGAGATAAAGAGCGCCTGTCTCCGGGGAGACACGTGGAATTAGCCAAGGCGAGCATCACGCGATTACTCCGTGATTCAACTCTCATTCGGTCCTTATTTTGATTTTACGGTTTAACGACAAGCCTAGCCAAATTCTTGTCGCTATAACCGCAAGTCAGCGTTGTTACGAAACCGCAGAATTGGTCCAACCACGAGGCGATTTTCAGAGGGCAGTTTAAGCCGTTTTGCCAATTAAAACTAGGGGATCAGTCTCGTAGCTCGAGGAATAATAGGAACTCGTAGGCGATAACGGGGCTGCGCCACTAGAGGGGGGTCAAGTTTGCAAAGCACGATTTGCGAAACGAGCCGATGTCCCGGCTCCGCGCTCCTCGAACTTTGCGAAACATTTTCCACCCGGCAGCGTTGCATCCCTGGAACCGCATTTGGCGACCGATACGTGCTACGGCCCTTGGACCAGAGCCTGAGTTTCACCCTTGTATTCCTGATCGTTATGCCGGCGGATTTTGCGATTACATCTCCGCTCGTCCTGCGGCGAGATCCACCTGGTTTACCATCTCCGGGGATTAACCAACCGGCAAACTTCCCTCGGGTCAGGCCGCCGGAAACTTCGGAAAGATAATGGCGGTCGGAATCGAGCATCCCCCGCATGCCTAGCCTCCGCGATAACCAATTACAACCTGAAGGATCAAGTGCTCGCAGCTTCGACGATCAGCTTTGTCTCTATTCTTTAACCCTTCTTTGACACTCTGGGGTACAAACGACCCCGCACCTTTCTTTGTTAATTTCGAGTAACTAAGTCTAGAAAAATCGGATCTGCGGCGCAATCTGGCATTTTCATATTTCTTGTTATAAGACCTACGTAGTTTTAAAAAGTAATGTATCAAAAACTTCAAAAAGAAAAAGTTTTCAAGTGAAACTATTTAATGGCTCACTTTTCAGAACGGTTTTTGTATCATCGGGACACAAACGACCCCAGTGTGTCAAGTGTGTGATTCTACAGAAGTGTGCCGGGTAAGAGTTAAAATAGCTTACTGTGATTGAAATTCAGGCGCACCGACATGTCAAATCTTATGGGCTTTAAATTCCTGGTGCTTTCGGTATTTCATTTATATACCTACGCATAACTTTAGCGAGGTTAAACTTTCAGTATTTTCAACCCACAAAACATGTGAACGATTTTGAATTTCGACTTACGCAATGAAAGAAATTATCGAATGTCTCATTTCTTCGGTTCACCGAGTCCTTGATATTAAACTATCGTAAAAGTCACAAGAAAACATAGTGCTGATCACAACTGCGTAAAAAAAGAATGGCAACACGTACCGACTCATCACCTGATTCCATCTATAACGTACTTGTTTTCACTTGTGACGACGATTACGACAGGGAACGGAAATGGTTTGGGACTATCAACTTAACGGCACCCGGGTGACGACGCGACGTCTCCGACCATTAGTGCGAAATTGTCTGTCGAGTCCCGTGATCGGGAACTTGAAGAGCTTCTCCATCGTTGGAAGGATCGAAAAGCGGAGCGGTAATCGACGCCCAAGTTGAGCGGACGTTATTGACAGATCTGAACTTTGTACTCGGGTACACATCGAAACTCGACACCGTGCACCCGGTCAATCAGGAGAAGTTCGCGCTGTTCGAACGGCTAGATTTAGTATCAGATTTCTGTATATTCGAAGCAAAAGTGGATATCTAACGGAATTTACGCAGACGTCGAAGCAGAGAAATGCGAAAGAGTTTCAAAGACTCGGTATAGTTTTGTTTCGGAGAGATATATAAGGCACGCGTTGAGGAAAACTTGTGTTATATACGAATAATGGTCTCGGAGCAAATTGGTATCCGGTTCATTCCGGCGTCCGTCCCATAAGACAGGCACGTTCCGTCTTCCCTTCGATCAGAAAAGTTTTGATAGATTGCTGTTTTCTCTTTTTTTTCTTGCTCTTTTTATCTCTGCTTCTTCTTTTTTCATATTTTTCGGGCATTAGTGTGGTGCTCGAATACAAGTACGTATTATAACATCACCTGTTGGCTGTTCGACGATTCGAGATTTCCGTTTCTTTTTTTCTTTTTTGTTTTTTTTCCTTCTCTCAGGCGTGGGTGAAAGGTAATCTCGAATATTTCAGCCCGGGACGGTACAAAGTTCGTTTACGTCGAGTCTTCGCTTCACTTTTCGTTTCGAGAACTCGAGTGATCGCAATGATTTCTCTCACTTGCACTCCGTTATGCAGCAGTTTCATCATGATTTTTACGGACGTATCGCGCAAATAAAATGTTTAACAGCAAAGTTGAAACATCGAGCTCAAGTTAATCGACATGAATTATATTGGAAGAATATCTCCCGAATGTAAAACAGAAAAAGAAGAAGTTTCAGTTATCAATTATTTTTAAAAGTTCACGTTATATATTTTCTCTGTCTGATAAGCAAGAATTAAAAGAAAAAAAAAATTAGGAGCAAAACCGCGTTCTAAAAACGTTGCTCCAAATCTTCCGTTACGATAAACCTCGCCCTTTGCCCTGCTGCTGGTGACTTTCACAATTCGTTACCGTGGGAACGCAGTCGGTTTAGAGTTTCAGGATTTTTCGTAGTATCCGAAACGCAGCGATGACTTCGAGGCTGGATTGCGAGACTGCTCCGGATTATTTGTCAACTCGAAGACTGAGGCGGCGGCAAATTATGCACGGAAAAATTTCCGAAGGCAATCACGCCGCGAAATGGGTATGGGAAAATGTCGATTTTCCATCCCATAGCGCGTGCAGCTAGGCGGTGCAGATCCTCTTATTCGCGGATGAAAAATCTCTCAGTTTCATACCGTTATCCTCGGCGATATTACAACCCGACGATCAGCTCGCCTGCATTGCAGGATCCCTCGAATTCTTGCATATATACATGAAGTCAGCCGTCCCTCGACGTTTTCCTTCTCGTTTTGTGTTATTTCCATCCTCCGGCTCACTTTCTACTTTTTTGCTTAACTTATACCCTCAAGGGGACACGTCACTCAAACTTCAAACTTTTTTCGAGAGTAAGTATTTTCCTGTTTGCCTGTGTGCGGATGAATTGTATTCGGCAAGTAGGTGCTGGATATTGATTCAAATCGATATTTGCCCTTGCTTGATGTACAATTTTTCTCATCAATGATTCGAATAACTCCAACCAGCTTTTCCACTGTATAAGCGTAGAGTATGAAAGTTTGTATCCAATTTGCAATCTCGTTATTGACTGTATAAAACTTTGTTACTTGTTTGCATAACGTGAAAGTTTAAATGACTGGGGAAAAAAAAATAGTGTTTGAATTTGATAGGTAAGATTATTTATGAATTTAACGTTTTATATACCGTATAAAATAATCGAATTCACTTTATGGCTAATCATCGGATCGCGAATTCACGGCTATATTTTTTACTCTATAGTATGTCTAATAAATAGCGTGACGAAGGGAACTTTTTGAAGAACACCAATTTCTCTCGTAGTTTGAACCGATATCGAAAAATGATCAATCAGACCAAGCAGGAAAATATTTGTTCCACGAAACTTTGTCGACAGTTGAAATTTCACGCAAATTAAAAAAGTTTATAGAGTTTCATCGACGTGCCTTTGACCTCTGGACGCATGACTTTCTCATGATTCCAGGAGTGTATTGGTAATTTTTGCAAAACTATGCCACGGACGGCTTTTGCAATTTTCATCCGCCAATTTGCACGATACTACATCACGATTATCAAATCTAATAAAACGAACGTTCTTCACTCAAATTCCACAGGTTTACTTCATACTCACCGAAAACAAGCGAATGCGTGTATAAAACTTAACCAGCATTGTTTAAATTCATTGAATATTAAATTGTTTTCAAGGAACCAACGTATTGCAACGATTTCTCGTTGCGGAATAAAATAACGGGGTTCGTTGATCATGAAGAAATGATCCAACAGACACAAATGAATTAAACAATGCAAAATGTTTTTATTGGTGATACGTGTTTCTAGATAAAAGTTAGAAACAAGACTGTTATTACAATAATATCAGTTGACGCAGCAACCTTACTCGTCCTTCAAGACACGAAAGCTTTTATGCGTCTTTTATCTATGACAACTACTAGACCAGAAAGAGAGGCAAAACGGGTGATTTCACCCTTTGTAACAGTATTGACTGGTTGAATCTGTACAACCTCAGATACACCAGATATATTCTACTCGGTTAATATATATATGGCCAGATCAAAGTAAAATAATTTCAATCCCCCCGGTTATATACTTTTATTTAAAAAAAAAAACCCGTCCTAAATCGTTTCACAGCTATAAGCCGATCATCACGGGCAGCAGCTTTCGGCTTAAGCTCGACAATTGATCGAATGTTTGGGACTTACGAAAAACCAACAGAAAAAAAGGAGAAGAGAGAAAAATTTATCTCATATAACCAAAACTTTTGTACAGCCCTAAGCTTTATCCACGTTCGATTCGGTGCACAGGGAAAAAAATGAATGAGACGATCGCTGTATAAGCGTTGAGTTTCGCTCCGAATCTGCGGAAAGGAATCCGCAAAATCCTTATGAAAATTCGCTCTCAGTGAAATTGATCGTTCTCGTGGACACAAGTCTCAAAAATTAGTAATTTCCGAGATATAGGCTTTGAAAGAGGGGAACATGAATGTTGTGATATCTATGGATTACGCCATTTTTACCAATTACAAAGCTTCAAGGGGGACTTGAAATCAAACTTATCACCCAAAAACTGCACGGCATATTCGCAGAGATTCCGCAGACGCGTGAAAAACAGGACAAGTCGATTATTGCAAGAGTCGGAGGGTCTCGTTCTGCACGCGAAATCTGACGTCGCACCTTCTTCCGGTAAACCAGCGAGTTCATGAATGGAATCGACGCATTCACGGAACTAATCACAGCTGCCTGCCTATCTCTGAGAATCGGCCGTGCAATTTTCAGAGTGATTTGTTTGATTCAAGTCCCTTTGAAGCTTTATAACTCATGAAAATCACGAAATCGATATATGTCAAAAAAACTGAACTCCCTTCTTCCTAAGACTGTACCTCGAAAACTAGTGATTTTTGGGACTTGTGGCCATCAGAACTTTTGATCGGGAGGATACGTACTACAACATACGGAAAATCCAGCCAATTCGACCCAATTTCCATACGGATTCGGAGTGGTCCTTTGCTTTACATTTTCAATCAAGCAAAGGAAGAGCTTTTTACACTAGGAGATGTGAAAGCTCTGCTGTCATCACTCGCAGATTGGCGCAACACGTTCGGGATTGTTATTTCGGTTATCGTAGCGCGAGATTAGATTCGGGACGGTGCATTCCAAGGCTTTCCTAAATTGCGCCAATTTCCTGTAGCCTCGCAGGATACCGGGGAACGTCGATGTAAAATAGCTTCCTACGAAACGCCTGCAATTCCAACGGAGAGCGAGGTGGGAGCTCTGCTGCATAGGTGCATCGGTGCATCGGACATGTGCAGTCTAGCTACCGGTGTGTCGCTGCGGGGGAAATGGACGACCTACATCGTTCGTCAACTTGCATCTTGGACGAAGGAAAAGATTTATTTTTATAACCGAAGAATTTTCACGCCCTATTATACTTTGCATGTATACTTTGTACCTTCTACAGCGGTGCGGAAATTTCATTTTGCGGAAATATTTATCATAAATTATGATCTATTCAAGCCAGCTTTTCATCAAATTCAAATACTTTTCATAGAATATACATTTTAAACGAATAAGTCAATTCGCATAATTTGATTAGATACACAGCTAACTGAAATTCATTGAAAATTCTTATTCAATTTTTATGTAGGTCATTATACAAGCCAAATGTTTTTTCGATCATTCGAAACTCATTTTCAGTTTCTACATTTGAACCAGAATATTAAACAAGATTTTCAGTGATTTTTGAGGTTTCCTTAGACACGATTACAGAGTTATGAAACCAAAAAACTACACAATTTTTTTTTATACTGTTTCTTATAGATTTTAACTCAGTGAAACCGGGAAAAATTCTCAAATAATTTCCATCACATGAGGATTTTTCTTGAACTCGTGTTTGTAGTTTCACGTAGAGTGAAACTCTCGTTCAACTCAAAACCTGATATCTTATTCTTCGTTTTAAAAATCCTATGCAAAAGTGATTTCTTACTTTCATTTAATATGCATTAGAGTGAGACTCAAGAATAAATACAAAGAGAAAATAAGCGGGATTGAGGGAAAATAAGGGAAGAAAACTCAAGAAAATAAGCGTGTTCGGAAAAGAAAAGGTTTCGTATGCAAAAAGAATGAACACGGAACGTTGAGTACGTTTCATGAATAAATTGTTTGTTCAATTTTGTAAGAAATATTGTTTAGTTCATTGTAATGAAATCGCAGTGTTTTTCATTACTGTTATGATATTTTTATGCAAATACCTTGCATTTTACAAAAATACTGTACGTGACGGAAGAAAATGTAAGTCATTTTTGGATTCAGACAGACATTCGAAAGCGTAATATTTACCAAAAACATTCCATGTAGCTGTATTAAAATATTTTTTTTCAACTTAGGTTATAGAATTTTTGACTATGTTCTTTTTTTTTTTTATCTACTGTACTTTCCGAATTCCTTGAAACGAATCTTGATATTCCAGGCAGCGAAGGCGCGGAATTTTCGCACGACGAAGGCGCAGCGTATGAATAATCCGCGGGCAATTACGCCTCGCGAAACGTGCTTGCGAAATTTCCCTGCGTATGCCCCGATTACACATTAGAATAATCTGCGACCCCCTTATTTCGAGGATTAGGTAGTGCAGATACGCCTAACGGAATTCGCGGTTCCGTCGCTCGACGTTACGGCATATTATTATCCGTGATCAAAGTATCGGCCTTGCCTAGAAATAGGAAAGCCCGTGACCGATTTAATTGGCTACAGCAAATGCAACGCGGGCGCCGCGCTTTAATCTCGCAAGTTAAATTGTGTGCAGACTCCATTAGTCTTGTCGCTCATCGCCTTCGGCGATACGTAGATGCCTGCACTTATCGTTTACTCGGCGATGTTCTCTGTTTCATATCCGTCACGATACGCGATTCCCCGGATTATCGGCGCTGGACTGATCACAAACAATTTACGAGCTTGCAAGGGTCTCTTTTAGCAAGCAGCCTCTTAGAGAGTTCCGTACGTTACCCAGATTTTTCGTTAAAGTAAAAGTGTTAATCGTATCGATTGGAAAATTTATAGAAAACCGTACAGCCGATCTTATTGTAAACTGAAACTATGTAAGAAAATCTACAGAAATATGAATAACAAAATTGTAGAGCGAAATTACAAACGCAGTTTTATTTATTTATTTATTTATTTTTTTTAAGTAAAACTCAAATTCTCTGTTTTCAGAGGTTTGTGTGTGTTAAAAAACTATCCAAGTTTACAAATTCGATTCTGATTCGATTTTTCAGTGTTTGCTTGAAATATTTCTGATAATTATCTTTTACCTTTTATTTAGACAATAATTATTTTGACCAAAGCGTACGTTTCGAATCTATCAAATTACCTAAAAAGAATGAAAATTTGCCAAAAGATTTCATTTTCAAACGATGGATCTTTTTTTGCATCTCTCCATTGTACAGAGTCATGAATTATTCGCGCCGTAAGATTTTACATTCAATTTTTATTTCCATACATTCTGATTTCGTGCGAATCTTTCCTAAACTTCCGTCTTCACCGCAGCGACGAACAATAATTAAAATTTCCCGAATATCCGGTTATTGTCTAGGATTACAGACGCATCGCTGATTACAAAACTGCCGTACGATGCATAGCAGCTCAATCTATCGGTTTTCCAATTAGCCCCTCCCCCCCCCCCCCCCCCGCAAGTAATTTTTCACCCCCTCTACTGTTCACACCAACGTCTTATTGTTAGCTAACAATAAACGTCGCAGGTGCAGAGTTGTCGAGACGTGTATTGCTCGGGGGCTGATCCTCCTGAACTACGACCCCCTTTTGCTACGTCAACTAAGTTAGTTGTCCTATTATCGTATCCCAAACGCCTGCAGCCAATTACAGCGTCTGATGTTTGAGTACTGTGTATGCAAAATGTGTGATTAAATTTGCAAGGGTTCGTCAAGGACTTTGGTAAATGATTAGCGATGAAGAAGACATGAAAACCAAAATCAAAACCTTGCATTTTATTATTCACAAGATATTTATCTCAACATTAATCGATGAGTCGTTTATTTCTGACAAATGGAAATTTAATTGATATGGATGAAAGAATCATATTTCATTTGGATTAATTTCGTATTTCGTTGCTAAGAAGTAAAAAAAATTCGATTTTCGTTGTAATTTTCCAACAATCTCAGAACTCATTTTCACACGCCTCTTGCACCTCCTCTAAAAATATAGCATAATAATGAATCACGGGTGAAAGGGTGTAAAATAACACCCGCATTGTGAAAAAAAAAAAAAAAAACGGAACACCGTGAGAATTTCAGACCGCATAATTCGAAGAAAGTTACCTGGAAAAAAGAAGAAAACAAGGTTGTTCCATTTCTTTTTCTAAAGAACGTCAGAAGAGGAGAGAATAAATGTTGACCTTCGTTTTGAAAATACAGAGTAAAACCAAAGTTTAAAAACATATCTGTAAACGTCAAAAAAGAAAAAAAAAAAAAAAATACACTTCCAGTAACCAAAGTTTTTAGATAAGCAGCGAAGGAAACATGAATACTTTCATACAGCTCGAAAATTAAACGAACGAGAAATTGGATCGCTGGATAACACGATTACGTGGGATCACAAAGATGCTGAAGCATGGTTTGCCATATGCGTCACGGCATGACCCTTGTCTCGTCGAAGAAAATTGAACACGAAGAGTAAATGCGGTGCAAAACTTATCCACTTAGTTCAAATCAGGTTCGTGATTTTCAGCTTTTGCACGCGCACACTTCGCTTCGAATTATCTCACGACGCTCTTTCTTTCACTAAAATAGTATCAAATATTTCACATTGTGACTGCACTTGTCCTGGTTTCTGATAACGTGGCGATTCCCGATCGATGTTGCTTTAAATGTGGTTCAATTTGAAGAAAAACAAAAAACTTTCAAAAGCGATCGAAGACTTTGTCTGTCAGTTTTCAAATAATAAGGAAGTGAAACATTTACTTGATATCGTTGAAAATTGATTAGCATTTCTGCAGTATTTCCCCAAATGATAATACTGGCAATATATTGCAAATTATAGTTGCGAAATCCTTTGATCACTCGATCTGAATTTGAAAATTATTATCTTACTAACGATGAATGAACACTTGATTTATGCACAATACGGTCAATCGGACAAGGTTTGTTGTGAGTTCAGTGGTTACTCTGACATTACGGCACAACGTCATGTAAGAGATCAAGAATTTGAACAAAATTAGCCTTGCCTTGGCTGACTGAGAAATTCCGAAAAAGCCACCGGTATTTTTCGTAACATTCCGCGCACGTAATTTCCTTTTTTATCAGAGCCACGAATATCAGGTAGCTTGTAATTGGATAAAATTACCTGCCGGAGAGTAAACTGTTAAACGGCAGCTTCTTGCGTGTGTGGAATGAAATTTGAAAGCAAGGGAAAACCACGGGGATTGAAATTGTGTCCGGATTTCAATTTTAATAAAAGTCGCGCCAGCCGTTGCTCCGTTACGACAAACACCGAGAGGGGTGTTTTGACATGGGAAATTTCTCTTCCGATTCCTTCCAGACTTCGCGTCTCACCGCGTATTTTTATCGCCGTCTCATCATTATATATTGATTTTCAATGCGATCCCGTGAGACGGAGTGTCAACAAAATTTTCCCTTACCATGTGCATTATATATATATTATAATATATTGAAAAGTTTCACTCGAAGCTTCGTTAATTATTGGAAAATCGAGAAACACTCCAGCGCGCTCCGATATCGGCCAACCCATTTATGCAGGTCAAAAAGAAAAAAAGACGAAGAGTATATGCAATGCTCTAGTGGAAAAAATCTCAACCTGATCCCGATTTGCTCGGTTTCACTTTTGAAACACGACGACGAACTTCTAGTTCGTAGTTGATAACTTCGAACTTAATTAACGCTCGATTATCCACCGTTGTAAGGGGGTGAATAATACTTGTCGGAGATACTCTGGTCGGTTTTCCTCAGTCGGAGGTTTCGAAATTCAAGGCACTCGCCTTATTGTCCCAATTATATTTGTTGTAGACGAAAACTGTTATTCAAGTTTATTCTAAATTCATTTTTTTTTTTTTTTTAACTTCCAATTCTATCGAGTGTAAAAATATCTTTTAGTTAGTTTTTATTTTTGGAGATCTAGCCGAAACCACGAGATGCGCAATTGCCATCTAATAGTGGAATATATTACTGCCCGACAATTAGAAGACCGAAATAATAATTTATCATGATTAAAAACGTAATGGCACAATAGTGTACACACATGTATAACTTGTGTGAATTTGTTACTTGATCTGTTGTCCGGGACTTCATTTTCAGTATTGAATATATCTGTCTTTGAAATAAATTTCAGCTAATGACAGGGGCACACGGATTGCTACAGAAATTCGTTAATCAATCGTTCCGAAAAAACTATTCAAGACAGTTGAATGCGGATAAAATTATTCAGTAATTTAATCTGATTTTTATGTGTAAAAAAAAAATTGTCGATCCGTCAAACGATTGACGGACTAAACAAAAACTTTTCGCAGACGTCTTCTCTAATGAAATTTCTTTGTCGGTGTGTTTCGCTTATTTATGAATTCGTTAGTTCAAACGACGGGACTTGTCGATCCTCGTAAAAATGTCGACGGTTATTTTTCAAGAAGAATTGAAATTGAACATCGATTAATCGGGACGTTGTACTCACCCTGGGTCAGGTTGAGTCCCAATATTATCACCAGACACTTTAATCTAGTGACGTTCATGACCCCCTTGGACCACATGGCCCGTATCACTCTAAAATATCGTTCAAACTCACGGACCGAATCGCGCGGCCACTCGCGTGGCTCTGAGTTTTACTCACAATCAGGATCCGACACAGCCTTATCCAGCCTCTGGTGAGGACCACCGGCAGACCGGCGCCTACGAGGCCAGAACCCGCCACGCTCAAAACGACGCGCTTCAGATTTGTGCCGCCAGCTGGCGCCACTAGACAATTTCACGATCGATTCAACGCAGTTCTTCGCTCCGTGGTCTTGCATACTCTCGTAACGATGCTGTCCCAGGCGGTCGGTCGACCGCAGGATTGGACTTTTTACCATCTATCGGTAAGTTGGGGAATCGAATCACCTTTCGTCGCGAAAAAGTTTTCATGAGCTTCGAATTTATTTTTAATCCATTTTGTCTCTTTACCAAATTATGATGAATAATTTTTGATAGTTTTGTGTCGGTGTGAAAGATGATCGTTACGATGGTAGAATTTTGAACTATGTCCGTGTTAAAGAAGCGTTAGTTCTTTTATCTGTATAACCGATGCTACGAATCATTTGAAATTTTGAGATAAATATTATTTTCACACGATAAGCATGGGTTTAAGATGGTTCAAATATGTTTTTAAGAGAGTACGTAATACGTTTCGCATATTAATATGTCTTTATCTATGGACCGAAAATTTGACGCGTTTGCATCTGGTGGAACAAAATTATTTATTTCGACTGAGTCGTACTTGATTCTCAAGTACCTTTTTTATATTTATTTCGACAGAATGAAAACGTCACCGCTTGCATCAGGTTCTTTGTACTTAGGCATAATTTTAATGAATTACCCGAAATCTGACTGCCTAATTAATCGAAACCATACTGTACGGGCAATTATTTGCAGACATATTATGTACGACCCTCGCATCTAGCGCAAAATTGAATATTTCCTCCCCCATACTTTCGATAAATTTTCCATTCGATTTTTCCGCTTAATCTTTTCGTGCGTAATACATTTTTTCTTGCATGCGATTCGCTTAAAATTTTGCATACATGAGTATTTGGAGTCACTGATTACGAGTCTGAATACGAAATTCGAAAATTCAAAATGGCTGATCCAGTACGGCGGTAAAACAAAAATAACAAGAAGAAATTGTTTTTTGTTGTGTATTAAGTTTGTGTGAAAATATGCATTCGGATTTTCATGCTAGATTAGCAAAAAATGCTTTTTTTCGTGGAAAAGTACGAATTTCGACTTGTTGTTTACATGCCCTGTTTTTGCTGTAAATAAACAAATAAATTTTGTGTTTTTAATGAACTTAGAAATATTTCAGGGACCATGTGGAACCAAAGAACTTGGCAGTTGTTATAAAAAACGTTGTTTGATAAATAAAAAGCTGCAAAAAAAGGTGGGACGTGAAGCGTCTCAGCGTGAATTAAAGGATTAAATTGGTTGAAATTAGAGCCGATTATGCGACCGTGAAACATTGTTTCAGCGATACATGGTTTTGCGAATCAACGTGTGTATTATATACCGGTCTGAGGCTTTCGCTGAAAAAATTGAAGCAAGGTGAAGTACAACTATTTGATTACAAAACGTCATGAAATAATCATAAAATCAAGTCAATTACTCTCCTCAATGTAATAGTTACTGCACAAGTTGGAATAGGTTGCGTTTCTATGTTGCCGATATTATCACCAAGGTATATCGGAATCTGATCTTTATCTCCTTGTTTTTCCGACTGACTTTTATAAACAGATGCAAATATAATTGCAATGAATATTTATTCCTTCGGAGTAATTTATATACATTTCCGTGTAGTCGCGAAGCGAGAAAAACAGATTCTGCAAAATACAACGGCATGTTTTCGCAATGACGAATCCGGTTGCAGTGAATTGAATAAAAATCTGCAGCTAGCATCTGGCAAACTATATTTCTTTACCTACACTCATGCGACTCGCGTGCAAATTGCCGTAAGCTAATGAATACCACCGTATATTTATGTTGAAGCCGGATTATTCGAGAATATTAGTTCACGAGACGGGATAAAATCGCGCCGTTAACGGTCGAAATGTTTCGATGACGATTAGCATTCCCGATGACGAGCTATTTGAATTTTTTTTTCCTATTAATTCATGTAAAAATAGGTGGCAAGATGAAATTGCTCGTAGCGATGAACGTTGTAATTTGCGTTTCGTGAGGTACAATTAGCTCTCCGGGTCCGTTGGGAAAATTACTCTTACGTCGAAACTTATATCTCGCGGTATGGAAATTGGGTTAATGTCGAGTTCACCGAACTCTGATTGTTTCCTTACATATAATTACAAATGGGAAACGAGATGTGAAGAGTTTAGTCGTCTGTCTAACAGTCCTGAGTGAGTAAATAATGGACAGAGGTATTATATTATATACCTTTGAATCACTGTTTTAGCAGGTTTATTACTTTCTGTCATAGCATATTCAACATCTCCTGACAGATTGATTACTCGAACTTGATTTCATATCAGTTAAAAGCTACCAACGAACAGCAGTTTCCATCAAAACTATTCGACGTAATAGTGGAATCTCAAAAATTCGATGATTAGTTGGCCGTTTCTGAGAATGTCGAGAAATTTGGACAACGATTGTTTTTATTTTGGAATAAATTTATGACTTGGTATTTACAGAATCACTTATCCGCGATATCTCTAGCTTCTTCTTTCTTATCAATTTTCATTAAGCTGATGGAGTTGAACAGGATAATGCCAGCTAACTATTCCGAACAGACATAGTAAGCTGGTATAAAAAAAATTCATTTATTCAATTTATAAAATAGATTCCGAGTGAAACAGAATTTATTTGCAATAGAAGTACACCCTGTTATACAATTTTAAAATTCTCGTCCATTCGTTGATGCATCAGATGCCATGAATCAATCAGCGAACTTGATAAATTTACACGTTTTGATAACAATAAAAACAATGTCATCCTATAGTAGCAGATCCGGTAGAATTATCGTCGCGACAAATGTTCAAGCAGTAAAAATGTCATTTACATAGTTGATTTCCTCACGTAGTTTTCAGGCTCGGTTCTCCCATTTTTCTATGTTTGTAACTAAGACTCTGATTATCGTTATCTGTCAACATGCTTGCCGCGATATGCGATACATAGAATACAGACATGACGAAATTCAATATTGCTATAATTTTTTTGTTCTTTTGTTTACTTATTTTCTAGTTGGTTTTTTCTTGTTACAGTGTGTAGAACCGATAACTCGCTAACCTCTGAAAACGGTGATAAAAATGGGCTGAAACGATTGCGCAGTAAGAAATTGCTACACCCATGTAACGTTGCAGGGTTTCCGTCTTCGTACGCTGTTTTAACAAGCCTGCCTATCGTCCGTACTCTACCTCGGCTTCACACGCGTCGCGATAATGATAAAAAATTGTAATTTTTGCATCCAGGCGACGTCATGCTGTCATTTTTCAAATCTTCCCTTCCAACTCTCGTTTGCCGATACATTCTTGTGTGTTGACATTCGTCGAACGTGGTGGTGGAACTATAACGCCTGATCAAGTATAGACGACGTAACATCCTAGCCAGAGTCAGTTTGCCTTCGGCACTTGGCAGATTGATGATAATAATTCATTGACGCGGTGGCGTTATCGATTGTCGCCACAGATTTCCCATCTCGCCTAGATTGAAGGCACTTTTCGCCGTTTGCACTAGCAGTGGTTCGATATCTGCAAAAGGTAATCCTTAAACTTCCTTCCTTCACTTGTCGTTAATATGATCGGTACGCAAATCGCCAGAAATTCATCGGACATGCAGCAATATCGAGATTCTGTAGGCAAGGGTTCCCCTCCTGACAAGGTGGGTGCAAAATTTCTATTATTCATTTCTATATCGTGTTTATGATCAATTTCGGAACAGTGTACAGAAATATGGATTTGAAAATACTTTTTGCATTCGAAATTGAGAAAATGAAGTATTCTTCGCGAAATGCTGATAAAATCTGCACAGGACCTGATATCACTTTTGTTCAATTTGCATTTTTTGGAAATCAGAATCGAACTGCAGTGAGAAATAAAATTTACGGTAAAATATCTCCAGGTAGGTATTTCACTGTGGCATAACGATGACGGGATATAACAATTTCAACCTCGTATTGATTGCCTAATAATGAGTTTACGTACTTACGCATACGTTATACATACAGCTACAACTCGGACTGTTTAATTACCGTTAACATGTCACAGTGACGCATAAAAATCCGTCGTTCTCGTGATTTTCACGTAGAATTTCACCCACTTTTTTAGTAAAATTGCGTTTGTGCCATATTATATATCAGACGCGAGGCAAGAATGAAGGGTGCGAAAATATTTTTCCGAACAACGTTCTCTGCTAGCTTGAAAATGTGCGGAAAAAATACGCCACTGCAGTCTGCGAACACTGCGTAGGTATCGACATATTATACACATAACAGCATACGCATATAATGCAGCAAGATACAAGGCAAACCAGAAGTTAAGAGCAGGTTATATTGGAGAGTAAAAGACCAAAACGACAAAGTTGCCCAGCTATAAAAGGAAAAACGAAGCAAAAGAACTCTGTCGAGACGAAGGTAAATTCAGTTTGAAGCGACACTATCCTCGACCACAATGGCAATCCTTGTACCCTGAATGCATCGCTATCGTGACTTTCTCAACATAATTTCCCAGCTGTTGAGCTCGCGTCAAAAGTTGAAATCGTGATCGAATCGATCTTGCCATCCTTTGTTTTGGCATAAAAAAGCACCCGATAACCTGTGACTACGGAATACAATCGTACGTGCAAAACTAAATCGCAGGTGCGGCAATGGCGGCCATGTTGATTTTTCCCCAGCGTATTCAATTACGGCTCCGTAAATACTTGAAAAGATAGTTTTTTCTCGTGACTAGTTTGAGTCGAGTTTGCAGCCTCGTTTCAACATCGTTTCTATTTTCCCGTCTTATCACGCCGCTCGATTACCATAAAAACACTGGTGGGAATATTTTTTGACTGCTATTCTCTCGCCCAGTTTAACGTGCGACATCGTTTTACCCGCATCAGCAGACCAAACCAGAGACCGCAGACTAAATTTTTCCACTGCTGGGCAACACTTTGGTTGGAACGCTCTGTAAGTCAGGTTTTCGAGGAGTGCCAGTGCAGTTTTCAACCGTAGGGAAATCCGTCGGCATATGTAAAACGAGCCACCCTGTCTCTGGTTTGCATATCTAATGAAGTTCAACTGGATATCGATACCAGTAAGTTTCCGACGCTCGCCGAGCTAAGATCTTTTTTTCGAACACGTATGAATTAGCGAACTGCACGGTTTTAAAATCACGAAAGGTTTGTTAAATCTCCGCGGAACGAGTGAACGACCACCATTGAGGGTGAATGAAGTGAAATCGCGATTCATTGCAAAGTAATGAAGATGATTAATATTCTGTAGAATGTAATACGATCGGATCTACAAGCTCAAGTTTCAATGCAGTTTTCGTTGATTTTATGTGAAAAAGGATATAACATCGGGTGGTGAGTTTTCAAAATCGATTTCTCAGGATGTTTTAACGGGAGCCGTGCCTCGTTAGTAATTCTAATGACTACATCCTATACAAATTTTGATTATATGTTGACAATGTGATGAAATTTAAAACGTATATTAAGACATTCAGATCTCATTTATCATTTTATATCTACTGTCCGAAGATAAATAAAAGTTCAAAATATTTGAATGAGACGCGTATTTTTCTCGTTTTATATTTGAAAATCAATACTTAAATAGAACACTCTGAACTCTGCGTTCTTTGTTCGTATAAAAAAAAAAAGAGCAAGAGGATAAATGAAACGGGGTCGACGGTGTCTTGAGTTAACTTTTAAACAAAGACATGAAAATTAACTTTGTATATTATCTTTTCAGTGTCAAATTTTGACATTTTGATTTTAGAAATTGTGACAACTCCAAACGGCACCGTGAAAAATAACCGTATTTCCTGAGAATTTCAAAGCGATTGTAAGCTTACCACTTGGTGCTTTCTTTAATAAAATATGTGCAACAAATTAGGAAGCATTAGCCTTAGAATAAAAAAAAAAAAAAAAGAAAACTAGGTAATAAATGAAAACTCATCTTCATTTTTCTTTCTGTTTTCAACGTGCGTTCGAAACGCGTGAAGTTTTCGGCAACCTAACGAGGCTCCTTGTAAAAGGCTAACAGAGATCAGCGAAATTTGATCGCAATCATCAGATCTCAAGGATTAATTGATCGGATTCTACTCTCGTTCAGAATTCAAAAATGACGCACTGCTGCAGCGACGAGGAAATGGACAACGTGGTAAATAGCCATGTTACAATGTCTTCCTAATCCATAAGACAAACACACAATTATTAGTAAACAGTAACCGCATGGCGTCTAACGAGCCGTCATATTGTTTTCAAACGTAAGTTTGATTTACGTTTTAATTGCCTCGTGCGTAGTTATAATATCGCTTGTGAAAGGCAGAGTCTATAAATTGACTTTTGAAGAAATATCGTATACCGTTAATACCGTGATACGTTTATGTAAACATAGTTGTGAAATATTTTCGCCCTCTATAAATGACGTGATGAGCCACGGGTCAGTGCCAATATTTATCACAAGTCGGTTAATTAATTGAAATTGATAAAATTTTATCAATTTCAATTAAACTCGCAAGCCACTGAGGTCACAAGGCACGCCTCTAATTCCGCCCGTGCAACATGTGTACGCATGTACGTATATATTATAATACATGTCGATGTACGTGGCTGTAATCAATTTTTAAGTGCAGCTCGATATTGCCAGATAATTCTTGCTCATTGGCATTGAAAATTGTTGTTATACAATATGATGAAATTTCGACCAGTGATACGATGCTTGCAAAAACAATTATCTTCCGGATTTTTTATTTATTTTTATTATTTTTAACCTGTCATTACTAGATTTCAAAGTCATCGACGATGGGAGAAGATAAAAGAAACGAGAGTTATAGGTGCCTTACAAACTGTGATTTGATCGGTAACTCTATTGTTACCGCGTCGCTGTTTAAACTCCGTGTAAAAAGACGGCGAAATGGAAATTTACGCTGCAGTAAATGTTCAATAAATCACAGGCTAGGTATTCAGTCCCGAAATTTCTCTCATCAGTCAGAATGTCAACTATTTCGTTTAGCGCTTTGATCGGAAGACGATGAGTAAGAAAGTCGTTAACACGACGAGTAAGAAAGTCGTTAACACGATGCTGATGACGAGTCTTGCAATATATCAGCAGGTTCAAGTGGAATCCCCCATACAGAGGAAAGTTCGAACCGCACTGATATCCCGGTGACCTTCACGACTCACGGAAATGATCCATTGAACGTTTCCCCGTTACACATCACGCGTGTCATTAACCGTCACTATCCTTGAGCGATATTATGTGATATTGTAACTTCGCAGAAATTCGCTTTCGAAATCCATTTATTTTCTTCCTTTTTCTTTTTCCTACATTTCGTCCGGATTCCAACGAAGAGTTACGTCAGAATTCCGCTTTCGAAAGCTCAGGATAATTGTTTGAAAAAGTCCGTTCACACTCGTCACATTTCTCTGAACAATCTGCACACTTTCGAAACCATCTCAACCTCGAAGTTCAACCTGTAAATTACCAGGTGTCGGTACTTACCTTCCGGTCTGTCGATTTCCGGTAACTTTAGACGTGGTTCTTCGGTGAACCAAGAATGGTTCGTTCCCCACCAGATCTTGCAATATACGTCGGGAAATATACGGCAGGTACCGCGTCACAAGTGTCCGTATAACGTACCTACGCTTACAAAAAGTCTGCGTACTTTTTGCACACCGATAGTTCTCAGTGCGAAGGCTATACAGAAACTTATACATCGATCTGCTGCCTGGCTCAATTTCATTCGCGAATTTCATCAGCCGTCTGCAATGACTCAAGGTCGTGCATTTACTTTTTTCTCTCAAGTTTGCGTTCGGTAACACCTGCAACACCTGGACGTAAATCTTGTTGTCTATTGATCTGGACAAGCATAGATCTCGAACGATTCATCGGTGCGCGTTAAGATTAAAGGTGATGAAAAGGAAAAAAAAAAAAGAAAAATTGCACATCACGAGACAAATATTATTGTAGACTCGTCGGACATCTTACAGTTGTTTTTTTTTTATCGTTTCTCGATAGTATATTTGCTCATTATTAACGCAAACTATTGAGATATCGGATTCGCGGAATGTGGTTGAGTTTGCGCGCAGCGAAAGGCGAGGGAAAAAATTAGCTGGAGAGCAACACGCGAACCGACCACATAAGCCATCACCTGAGGACATAAACGAACGCTGGTAATTTCCAGAAATGACCACCCATTGACGACTCGATTGAATCATGGTATAATGATCGGCGTTGCCTGTTGCTCCAGTCATATCTTGCGCAGTTGAACCACGATTGTTCGTAAACCAATTTTCCGCCTAGTGCCACGTGGTGGGGGCCACTCCACCTTCGGTATATAATAAAACTTGAGACTCTCTTGCCGGATGGATTGTTTCTCACTGCAGGCGCGTGAATGCGTTGAGAGAATCGAGAAGCGAACGCTAACCCGGGTCGATTTATCGTCGAGCATCGAAATGACACCGAATCCAATGGTCCCAGATGTAAGATCAGCTTTGCGACGGTGTTGGAGTTATTTGAAAATACTTGTGTCACCGGATTCGACCATTCGTTAACCCTTGACGACTTTAATTTTTTTTTTTTCATCCAACAGCCGAAACTCATGGACGGTGGAAACTACATCAAGGAAGGCAGAGACTCGGCCAAAAGCACTTGCCTGATATTCTCACCCCGGGAAGACGACGAGGTCGGGAGTCTAGGACGCTACTTGAAACTATTCGCAGTGAGTTTTGTAGACCATTGGTGCAAACGCATCGTTCTCTGGTTTGTCTGCATCGTCAAGTGTAAAATCGTACCCTTTCCCACTGTTTACAGAAGCACAAAGTCAACCTCCTCCACATCGAGTCAAGGAGCTCGGCTCGGACCGTCGACAACTATGAATTCATGGTGGAGTGCGCACCTGGCGGTGACTTGGCTGCCGTTATCGAAACTCTGCGCGACCAGTGCGGATACTTCTCTATAATATCCAGGTCAGGATTTCTGATTTTTTATACCACCTGACGATGAACGCTCCTCGGCGATCGTTCGTTTCTCTTACCGCCAACTTGAGACGAGAGGTGGTTCGGTGGTTTGAAGCTCCGAAAGAACCTTCGATTTTTGTTCAGGAACCACAAGGACAACCTGGGCACCGTTCCGTGGTTCCCCGGCAGGATACGAGACTTGGACAGATTCGCGAACCAGATTCTATCCTACGGTTCTGAACTGGACTCTGATCATCCCGGATTTACAGACACGGTTTACAGAGCGAGGAGGAAGTACTTCGCCGACATCGCCTACCACTACAAACAGTAAGTCTGTGAGAAAATTGGAGTATGGTTGAGTACAGTGGGAAACCGGGCACCAGTAAAGTAACAAGCTATAAAATAGTATCTATTTTTAAAAATTTTCTACGACGCGCCGATTCTAAGAGAACGTACAAGTTGTCAAACGCTACCGTACAGAGTTCCGTCCATTATGTAGAACAATTATTATTGTCTCCCTCCAACCGTCATAATTGGATTTCTCACGTGTTAATTGAACGGCGAATACAAAATCTCGATACGGAACCGCTTAAAAAAATTAAGCGGTAATTTCCATTCGCGAGGTTTAATATTACGTTAAAAAAAATGATTTCACGAAGTGAGAGATCGAAAAAAAATTTAGTTCTGATTTTAAAACGACTGCTCGTCTATGCCGGCATTTCTCGAGCATTCAATGATTCGTCTATTTAACCCTGAAGAGGTACTGACTCGAATTCTTCCGAATGATTCGCAGTGGAGAGCCCATTCCACGGGTCGATTACACTCCCGCAGAAACCGCCACGTGGGGTGTCGTATTCAGGAAACTGACGTCGATGTACCCGAAGTACGCCTGCAGGGAACACAATCACGTGTTTCCGCTGCTTATAGAGAACTGCGGCTACAGGGAGGACAACATTCCGCAGCTTGAGGATATCTCGAATTTCCTAAAAGGTGAACTGAGAAATATTTCATTTGTTACAGTAGCAAGAAAACTTCAGTAAAACAGGTATCGTTAGAAAAACTGTTTGAATATTGTTGGAATTAGGAAAAACGAGGTACGCCTAAGCACTTTGCGCTATCGTCGATCCTTTTTTGGTGATTGCAAGGCAAAATCAGTTTGTTAGGTTTAGTCTACTTTTTTGGTTAAACAAGGCTTTAACGTCAATTTATTCTTGCACGAGCATTAAATTTTCGCAACGGTTGCAAGAAAATATAGCAAGAGTGATCGTAATGAGAAAGAATGGTAACGGATACTAGACTTTCCGGCAACAGCTATAAAACTAATTTTCATTTTCCACCTAGAACTATATTTTTCGATTGTGGTAAAGAATGAAGATAGTTAAGGACCGAGCGGTAACCGGACCAAAAAATTTCTCTCATGCTCATGCGCACCCAATTACCTCCCTCCTCAACATCCCCTGCAACCGTCTCTGACCTTTATCGTCCGCTTCCAGATTGCACGGGGTTCACGCTTCGTCCAGTCGCCGGTCTTCTTTCGTCGCGCGACTTCCTCGCCGGCTTGGCCTTCCGAGTCTTTCACAGCACCCAGTACATCAGGCACAGCAGCAAACCTCTCTACACCCCGGAACCCGACGTTTGCCACGAGGTCCTTGGCCATGTTCCACTTTTCGCAGACCCGGCATTCGCGCAGTTCTCTCAGGTCATCGGGCTCGCCTCCCTCGGAGCTCCGGACGAGTACATCGAGAAGCTCGCCACCGTGAGTGGGGGTCTTTAGCTATTATATGATAAATCAAGCGTTATACGCAAAAATACCGAATTGGAAATGGAATGGAAGTAAGACGAATCGCAAAACCATCGCGCAGTTCTAACCGAATGTCAAAAGCCATCCGTTCCATCAACCGTGTTATACGTTATATGTATATGTATTTACTTTTTTCCCCAGTGCTTTTGGTTCACCGTTGAATTCGGCCTCTGTAGACAAAACGGAGAACTGAAGGCTTACGGTGCCGGGCTTTTGTCGTCCTACGGTGAGCTGGAATACAGCCTGAGCGACAAGCCGGAGCTGAGACCATTCGATCCGGCAAAAACGGCGCTTCAGAAATACCCAATAACCGAATATCAGCCGGTCTACTTCGTCGCCGAGGATTTCGAGGACGCGAAGGAAAAGATGATGTAAGTAACTCTTCCAGTATCCGCGATCCCTGACGACGAGTACCGATGTCTCAATCTGCTTTCTTTTCATTTTTTACTCACCTCGTTCGGTCATGTTTGTTTGCGCTTCGTTATCTTTAGCTTGACGTGGTTCGATCGTGATCGAATTGAAAATAGCTTGGCTGGTATTAAACAAGACGATACGCTTGTTGTTTTTTTTTTTTACCAGTATACACATTATGTCACATGTGATGTTGCAAGATTTCTTGCGAGCACTGATTTAACGCAATACTTTCGAAATAATTGTTACACATTATGAGAAAGTTGCGCAAATTTTCAGAGACGCCAGTGATTCGCGATAGCGTCATCTCGTCTGACTATATTGTAGGTATAGGTTCATGATTCGAGATGGCTGAGCTTGTTTTTTGGTACGAAACGTTCGCCGAGTTCGATGCATGAAATCCGTGTAATTCAAAATTCATTGATTTTTCTCAATTCAATTTACAGAAAATTCGCCCAAACGATTCCGAGGAAATTTGGCGTCAGATACGATCCGTACACGCAAAGTGTTAACATCATCGACAGCAAACACCAAATCGAAGATTTAGTCACGAACGTTAATCAGGAAGTTCAACTTTTGATGGACGCGTTGAAAAAGCTGAAGGATTAAACTTATTGTTTTTAATAATAATTGATATTATTGTTATACCTATGTACATTTTACGATAAGAATTCTTGTTTACATTGCGATGGAACGTTTATTGTGTACACGAATTTGTGAACGCGGTATAAAATTTTCTATTTGTTATATTTAAAGTAATGTCAGTTTTTTTTTTTTTTTTTTTTATTATAAAAGTGAAGACGGAAATACATATGTAGGTAGATTATACATCATGATTGTGTGGTGTGTATGAAAATCTATTTTTTTCTGTCGATATCAAGCATTTTCTTATTATACACAGTTCCGTATATTTTTTTTTTTTTCCAGCATCAAGTATAATCGGTTTAAGAGAAGCAATGAACGGTAACAAAATAACAAGTTGATTCTTTCTTATGACGTCATATATTTTTACGTTTTTTCACAACGAACAATCTATGGCAATATTATCATACTGGTGGATATAAGCGAATTATTTCTAAACGGTGTAGAATTTTGATATTGTAGGGATTCATTGCGGGGAAAAAAATTACGTGTTGCGGTACACTTGCACATTAAAATAAACGGAATCGTCGAAACTTATGACACTATTCCGATTGCTATGAATAATATTTAATTCGCTCTTACAGCGAGTCAAAAATATTACTTTCAAATTGCAACACAATCGCGGTAGAAAAAGATTTCTTCCTTTAACGAATTTCCTTCAATACGAATATTCGTTACACACGCATATATTGCATACATATACATATACACACGCATGTATATATAAATTTATTATTAGGTGCTGGAATTAATTCGTAGGATTTTATAAATTTGTTTTCAAGAAATAAAAAAACGCTACGAATTAATTCCATCACCTAGTAAAATTGTTTATTGATATGCATCATGCACCTTACACTGTTTACCGAAAATTCAAATTTCAGTCACATGGGGCCAAATTTTCGTTTGTTGTTTTTCTAAATCAGATGTCTAATCCAATTTCTCGTAGTATATTGTATATAGAAATTACATTTTAATATTTACTCGTACATTAATGGATTATAAATTACACACACATGTAAATTACGCACACGTATAAAATTCAATTTTCACAACATTCATGTTGTGCGACACGTAAGTATAATATTTATTAATATTTTTAAACCGTGTCCAGCGGCATTTCGGTTTTTCCTATTTATTATCAGGTTTCATTTTGTCGTAGATTTTTTTTTTTTTTTCTTTCACTCAATACATCTTATAATAATATGCCAATGAACAGATGAGATATATATCTAATATTATTCAATAAATCGCAAGGAAGCATACCAGCAGAGATCGTTTCTGCATTTGAGAAAAGCATCCTATAGAACAAAGGAAGACCTCGGTTATTTTCTTCATTATCTAGATACATTCATTGAATTTAAGAATGAATATCATGACAAATTTCTTCACACTGGTATGTTGACAATTTTTGGCACATTTTGAGCGAACAGCATAGGTAAAAAATAATAACCGAAATTCGCGTGGACATTGATCTACAATAATCAAGTCGGAGCGTGACAAGGGAATCGTATGAATAAACTTTTCCCCCGAGTTAAGACAAATTAGTTGACAAAAGAAAGAAGTGGCAGAACGCCGTGAATTAAGGGAGACACTTGATGGAATCACAAGAACTTACCATAATATAAAAGGTGTCTCACGGTTGAGGCACTCTTCATGTGTGTAACTAATTGCAAGATGAAGTTTTTTATCCCGAACCATTTGGATAGAATTTTATACATTGAATGTAATCATTCAAGTAACGTGAGGCCCTTACGAATTGAGAATGAAACGTACCATCATGGGAAAAAACCCCACTTGGGTGTAAATTCGTACCAAAAACTCATAGACAATGCTAATGTCCCATAAGAAAAAAGTTAGGGGTACGAATTTACACCCAATTTGGGTTTTTTTTCCGTGAGGGTAGAATACGCTTGCTTCTGAAATATGTTTCGTAACATTTTTAATTGCCAATTTGAATTTGTTCCAACGATTCGTTTGTATTTCAAGTGCTAGGTTACTATTTACGCATATAAAATATATACGTATATGGGGTATTCCACGTCAAGTCGAACGGTCGGTTTCCCCGACCCACTTTAACCTGATTGCCCTTTCACACAGTAAAACTGCATATCGAAAGGATGATCTTTGAATTTTTTCAACCCATGAATTCTTTACGACAACTCATCCAACAAATTGATTTCAACAATGTCTGGAATTCTCGTAGCTAAAAACTTGGACGACATATGAAAAAGTTCCTTCCCAAAAATTTTCGGTTCTCTCACGAACCGCTCGAGAGTATTTTTTCCGTATTTTTCATACCCCGTTTCATTGTAGTTTTGATACAAAATGCGCGCAAATTATTCGTAACTGAAAATTGCCCTAATCGAATGGGCTACAATTTATACACGGCGTGCTTTTTTTAATGCGAAAGGTTGTCTGAAAACTTGATAATGGGCGTTGTAGTGGTTCAGAAGACATATCAACAAATATTCACACAGTGGCGAGAATTCGATTCAAACTTCGCGGCGCGGCAAGCAATCTGCTCACCCTGCGCGTTGCGCCGCTGCGCACTCGAGCGCGATCGTCAGTTGTTACGCCTGTTGTTTATAATCTCGATTGTCGACTTTTTCTCGAGGAGTATGGTTCAGTCAATCATTTATCACGATTTCCGTCATGATACGCGAGTTCCGTACGCCGGACAATATTATCGAAGCATATTCATCCAAGGTAAGAATTCAACGGCGTGTTGCGAATCGTAATACCGACTGTATAACTTTCACCGTTCGTATCGCCACATAGTACGTATGAACGAGAAATTTCCAAGTTGCATGTAAACCATTGCCTTGTAACTTTTGAACTACTTTACCACCCACTACGAAACTTATAGACAATCTTTGGTATTGGAGAAGACATGCCGTGTAAAAATTTCAGCCAATTCGATTCCGGCACTATTTTGTTGCCAAAGATTTACCAAGATTTTCTCACGAAAACTATACTTTAACGGGGCACGAAAAATCGGACAAAATTATTTTTACAAATTTCATACAGAGATGCGAAACTTTTGTATAGGAACTTTTTCCATATGTTATCTGAATTTCAAGCTACGGTAACTTGAAGAAATGAAATATCGTCGAAAGCCGGTTTTTCGACTAGCTGTGGTAAAAAAATGCTTGGTCAGGAAAGTCTGAAAAAATTCAGATTTGATGAATTAAATACGAACTTCAGGCGAGTAAAAGGGCGAAAACATCCGAAGTCGTCAAGTCGAAGGAATCTCGTTTTTTCGTACGATTTAACGTGGAATCCCCCATATACCTTTGTGGTACACGCAATATCAGGAAAAAGTAGCCCTTGAAATTTCGAACATACCGCTTATGCATAATACAATAATACATGTCAACATTTTATCACCACTCACTGTGCTACCCCATATTGATTTATCACATGTATACAATACGCAGATACATTGTACATAAATTACACAATGATTATGGTTGGAAAAAGAGAGAAAAACAAAAAAAAAAACAAAAACCAGTCAAATAGTCACGAAAATTTCAGAACTATGCTGTAATATTTCTTTTTTTTTTTTTTTTATTATAAACAATGTTAGTTCTCATTTCTAAATTCATTAAAATTACCTTATGAACGATGAATTGTATGTATTTATACGTACGTATTTACTAATCAAAGCTCGAATGTTTTTCGCCGTACACGCGGTATAATATATGATTATGTTATTATTTTACTTAATCTTTTTTAAACGATAATCGTTACTTTTTACTTTTATTCCGCCTTGTTATTCTTCAATTTTCGGGGGCGGTGTCAAGGTTCCGAATTTGAAAAGTTCCGAAGGCGCAGAATTCCGAATTTTTTCGTGACGAAACTTAAAGTAAGGAAACAAGATTGCGAAAAGTAAAGTTCCGATAGAGCAAAGTTCCGAAAAGTAAAGTTACGATAGAGCAAAATTCCGAAAAGCAAAAATTCCAATAGAGCAAAAAACTTGAAACAAAGTTTACTGAAAATTTTATGGACTACAAATTTGGTTCACACCATTTTTAATGTTTCATTAACCATTACCTATATGTTTAGCAATAACCATGTTAAAGAAAGTTTGACGCGCTATAAATAAAAACCTACGCATTATACAGAAAAAAGTTTCTAGTAAAAGTTATACGAAATTTTATCATACACAAAATCTGTTGTTACTACATTTTTGTAGGGTGCGGGTAAAAAATCAGAAATACCAAAAATAAGAATGGTCTGCATGAAAACAGTCTCACGATGGCTCATTTTACTCCTTATTCTTTTCGCACTTTCGGAATTTTGTCTTTTCGGTATTTTGTCCTTTCGGAACTTTGCACTTACGGAACTTTGAGCGTCGGATTTTCGACCATGCGAAAGTTTGATGTTTCGTCAAAGTTTTGTTTCTTTACTTTAATTTTCGCCACGAAAACATTCGGGATTCTGCGCTTTAGGAACTTTTCGAATTCGAAACTTTGACACCGCCCCAATTTTCGATACAGTGAGTCACTTGAGCCACCCTATAACTGCACTATCAAGGGCAATCGTATTACTCAAAGCGCATTTTATTGCCCATAGATGTAAGAACGAAGTTGACCAAAGTTCAAGCCGAGACCTGTTTATACCATGCCATACGGTGGATGCGCCGTTTTCGGTCAATTTAGCAATTAACGTCTGTGGCCATCAATTGATCCGTTCATAGCCACATTCTTCACACACAAATAAGGGGTCGTGGTCACGAATGGTGAAGAAAATGTTAAATCAGCTTTCGTCGCTGCTAACATTGCTTTTTAAAAAATTGATTATCAAAAACTTCCGTTCAGTATTACCGGCAGGGTATGTTTTACTAATGAATTCTATAATTTAATAGATTTATGGTACCGGAAACTAATAATATCGAAACCTTTTACGATAATGACCAAAGATGGTCCAGTGGTTACAAACGGTGCTTCTACCTTACATATTTTATTTTGACCAATATTAACCACTCGCTGAAATTATATAGACTATTTTTCGAATGTAAATTAATTAAACTCGCTATCAAAAATATGTTTTTCTCAAGGGAGAGTTGTTGAGTTCCTGCTAATAGAAGAGAATCAAGCGATAGAATTTCTTTCGCCAAATCCATTCTTTTCACGGCTACTTTGGCCAGAGAAAAAAAAAATAAAAAATGAATAAAAATGAAAGTGAAAATGAAAATAAAACATAATGTATGCAACAGACGGCCGGAATCTGTGTTACCAATAAACGTGATTAAAAACTGGTCATGCTAAGTTCAGGGTGGCGTTGCCGGTAATGCTGCTGTAAGCTAATAAATTATGCACTCTAATGCACGCAACCGTTTTTCTCAGTTTTATTCGATCAATTTTCTAATTTTTAAGCTCGATTAATTTTCTTCTGACTTTTCCGTACTTGCAGGCCTTCTAAAGTGAGCCAAATGTAATTATTATACATAAATATACATATATATCCTAGTATATATATATATATTAATATACAGAGTGAGTCAATTGAAATTCCAAGAATGAGTGGTGCTTAGTTGTCGTTTTTTTCGATGGTATGTAACTTATGAAAAGAATCCTATTACATATATATATATATACGTAATAGGCTTCCTATCATAATTTTGTGCAAATGAATTTGTCTCTAATACTTTCGCGTTCTACTTTTTATCGCGAAAAAAAAACAAAAAAAAACAGAAATTTGTTTCTAATTTTTGTTTTTTTCTCTGTTCGCTCCTTACGATCGATATTTTTGGCCAAGGATCACGATATGCCCTTTGAGGCGATTCTGGCCCTGCCAGTTACTTATAAAAGATGTGCCGTTATCTAATTGTATGTATAAAGCACATAGGTACGTACACGTCCATGAATACGTTCTCTAGTTAATGTTTTTCTTGTATTTTAATCATTGCACTAGAGTACGAAAAATTCGTTAAGAAAATATGTCAACATCTCATAGTAATGACTACTTACAATAATGAAATTACTAAAATATCATTCATAATACTAACGATAATAATAATGAAAATAATAATGAAAATAATTATTTAACAATATTTCAATAATAATGATAATAATGACGATTATAATAATAATGGAAATAATATAATGATAATATTAATAATAACCATAATGCAAATAATATACTAATAATAATTCAGCAATACTTTAATAATAGTGGTAATAATAATGATGATGATGATGATGATAGCAATGAATATAGTTAAATAATAATAATAATAATAATAATAATAATAATAATAATAATAATAATAATAATAATGATAATAATATTACAATTGAGCTGATATTTTTTATCGGCGTTTACCTGATAATAAAAAATTATCAATTTTGAGCGACTTTTTCGTACACGGTATATTGTCGTTATACTCTCGATAAGCCGATATCACTTATTTAATACGGTATTTCTACCGTACATCTGGATTATCGATTTCTCCACGACGTAAGAGGTAATCTTTATGTCATATCGGTTTTAAATTTGCCCTTAAGTAAGTAAGTAAATGCCCCTGAAAGCGATAATTTTTATTTGTCCCGGGTTAACCTTTTTTTAATCTTTAATTACACGTACGATTCACGTATTCATACCGTTTACACTCCTTCGATATCTCAAGTTTTCATTACATCCTTTTAAGGTTGAAATCTATGTTATGATTCATTTCACCATATGATTATTTATTTATGTATTTATTTTGTTCGATTTTTAATTCTTTCTTTTTAGCTTGTAATTTGGCTGATTCTTCTACTGATGAATCGAAGACTCTTTATTGCCAACGGCGTCACCGGATTTTTCCGCAATATGTCTCTCTTATTATCTCTCTCTCTCTCTCTCTTCTAGCATTATATAAACACTATATAAATATATGTATTGTAACGCGGTACATAAAATTACACCCGCGAGCGTGAAATAGACCAATATTAAATCAAGGCTGTAATACCAACAGTCTGAAGAGTTAAAATAAATATGCACCTAAGATTCGGTCCGAGTAATGTGCCACGATCGGTTAATTGTCTTCGTAAATCAAGCTGAGTGCATTATTTTTAAAATTGCTCCAACTCTCAGCTTTGTAATTACGTTTTTTTTTTTTTTTAAATTCTGTTCAACTTGGCTGCAGGAAATTTTGTAAAATTTCGAGTCACTTGCAGCAATGGATTTCAAACTTTATTGTGACGATAAATTTAATCATCGAATTTGAACATTTGCACGATTTTCGAAATTTCGTTTCCCTATATCTTCATAATCATGTGCAGTCGGCAAACTACATAAACAAATGTATAAGTTTGGTTACTTAGCAGAATGTTGATCTTAATTCAAGCCTAATTTTTTTCTCATACCTATCCCACCATATGAATAATGTAATTATCCTCCTTTTCCTCTCTTGTAAACTGAGAAGAAATGGAAAAAAATAGAATGAAGAATATCAAAAACAAAAAAAGATCTAAAATGCTGTAGTTCCAATAACTATTCTTATTATGAATGTAGTTAAAATTAAAGTTTACACATGAGCTACTGTAATATTGTCATTCGTACTATGGACGTATAATGTATATATGTAGTATAGTGGGTGTTTTAGGTCCGTTCAGGTAAGGTTACTACACGTTTTATAGCCATATACATAACATATTAAATGTCATGAATATTTCTGAGTGTGTACGTTACGCTTATTCCGAAAGACGATGCCTTGGAGAAGTTCTCTTGAAAGGACTTGCTGCTCGTAGCGCACGAAATTCAACTTGCTTAATTTTGATTGGCTGACATTAATTTTCGAAACCGAAAGCAAATTTTCACCGACATGAATATATTCCCTAGAATAAGTCTGTCGAAAAGTGACAGTCAACCATAACCTCTCATCTAGTGAGAACAGCGCCACCGCAATCCATCACGCATCGGTCTCTCAGCTAGTAACCTACCATACTAGTAACATTTTTACGAAGTTGGCCACGCCTATTAACCAGACGAGTTGCAATGGTCGAGCAAGTCCTTTCAAGAGAACGTCTCGGTATGCTTTCTCATCACACAAAAAATTTGATTTAACCCAGCGGTACATTACACAGTTCTCACGAGAGAAAAATAAAGGTGCCACTACACATTGACCTCAGCGATCAAACTTCCACTACACTGTAGCGATACTGCATAAATTTTTTGACAAGCGGAATCCATCAACATGATACAGTCTTAACGTAGCCGCTGATCACTGATTTATCGGTGATCAATATGGCCAACATACTGATTGCTACCGGATGATCCGATGTGGGAAAAGAGCATTCCCGAACGCTGACCAACCTGGAATGGTATCAGTTCAGAAACCATGGATGTCCTTTCCTTGGATGGTACCGGTGCAGGAGATTGGCCGTCGGACTGTTGCTGTTGCTGTTACTGTTGCTGTTGCTGTTGCTGTTGCTGTTGCTGTTGCTGGTGCTGGTGCTGTTGCTGTTGCTGCTGCTGTTGTTGCTGCTGTTGCTGCTGCTGATGATGATGATTGTAAGGGTGATGCTGTTGATGGTGGTAGTGTTGAGACGTGCTCGGAAGGTTGCCAGTTTGGTGAACGGGCGCGACCCTTGTCGCGCCGAATTGGGAGGGTGTAACCTGGGCCGCTGTGGGTACCGGACTAACGACAAGTGGATGGACGAAAAGTTCCGACGGAACGACGGAGACCGACAATGGCATCGATACCGGAAATACGCTGGCGTCTTGAACTCCCGGCGCAGACATTGGACGATGTTCTGCGGCGCCTGCGCCGCTGACGCACCGAGTTGTTTGAGGACACGAGGAAGCCTGATACGGCACGCCAACCTGGATGGGAAGCAGTTTTGGACTATTATTTGCAAATATTATCTACCCCTGCGGTAATTCGCCACCCGGTCAAATAGATCGGGATCCGAAATAGTGAACCTCTGGGGAGTGATAAGAAAATCAACCGCCATGTGGATCTAGTGCGGAAATGTATAACGTCTTTGATGGCAGAAGAGACCAACAAACAAACGATTATCTCTAGTTTTTCTATCATTGCCTTCGTCTATTGTCATATGCCGTTCTCTCTCTCTCTCTCTCTCTCTCTCTCTCTCTCTCTCTCTCTCTCTCTCTCTCTCTCTCTCTCTCTCTCTCTCTCTCTCTCTTTCTCTCTCTCACACACTTCCGGTTTCGATCAAATTTGCGTCGATCAATAGAAAAGTTGGACGCTCTTTTCAATCACTCCTTAGATGGTCACTAATCCGCAATATCGAGGGTCGTCATCCGGTGGCAGAAGATTTGCTACACTGACAAGGGCGTATTTGATCGCAAAAGTCGTCTTTCAACATATATTACTCACTGGGTATTAACTCGACATATATTCTAAAGACAAGTTGAATCACTTGCAAGAAGTTTGCTGTACCATTAGGCTCGTTTTTTTTAGCTAAACGGATCAGCTGTTAATTCTGTGTGACGCCATATTGCTCTAGCCGAGCTACTACTTTGAGCTTTTATCGCAATCTGCCTGTCATCTTCCTTGTGATTGTCGGATTTAGGATGTATTAAGCGCCGGATTGACTTACGTTTATCGAGGGGCAATTGATCCCATATCTGGAGAACAACAGTTGCTCGTAAGCTCTTGTGAGTACTTCCTGTTGGTGAACAATCAGCTGTTCAAGCTCCTCGTGCTTTCTGTGCAGCTCATCCTGCATCTGCTTCTGTGTCGATGTTATTACTATATTCTGTTGCTGGTTCAAGCTCTACGCGTAAAGAAACGCGAATTATTATTCTCGTACATTGGGGGAATTTCATTTTCAAATTATTCATCATTTGCAATTTGAAATGTTACTGTCAAACGTTTCGTCAATAAATTGTGATACATGAGGAGACCAATGCGTAGACGTTTCAATGATAACATTGTACATTTAACGAGGCTGGTGAGTCGAGAATCGATACTTTTTTCATTATTTCACCATGCGATGTTTGTTCGTATAATTATAATTCATCAAATTCACATGCCACGAAGATTTGATTAAGAAATGTAAGAAACGAAAAAACCCAAATCGTTAACTGAACGATCTCGTCAATCCCGCTAAGACACGATTTTTTTTCGTATCAAATCGCTTTGGTGTCGGTATATGGTAAATTTTTCAAGACGGGAGAGAGACTATTTTCGATTAAAAAATCGAATTCAACATCGAAAAAGAAAAAAATCTGTTTCGGTAAATTCACACATATAAAGAAGAAAAGAAAAATAGTTTTCCCAATATAATAAAATCATTGTGGAGTTCTCGTCGAACTAATCCACAAAATTTCCAATCATTTGAAACTGACTTGAGACAAAAAATCGTTACCGAAGCTTTTGTTTGAAATTCAAAAATCATCTTAGCTTCAGGAATGTGGAAAATAAATTTGATGGGTAAATTAAGTTACCAAAAAGGTGTCGAAAATGCATTCATTACCTCCGGTATTTGCAGGGTTGAAATTCCGATAGGTAGTGTCGGGACCGCGGGACTTCCGGTGATGATCGGCTGAACGGGAATCGCCGTTACGACCTGATTCTGACCGACGAATTCAAGGCACGCGGGGTTCATTTCGCCTGGCTGTAAAGCCGGAGTTTCTTCCCGGACCGTCGTCGGCATCGTCACCGTGGACTGGGAGTTGGCTTTAGGCCTTAAGCTCTGCGGGCTCTGATGCGAGTGCCTCGAGCTCGGCGATCCGTCCGACCTCGACGTCGTGTCCGATCCCGGGTCACCCTGATATTGAGAATGTGGCGTCGCCGCGACCGAACGAGAAGTCTTGAAGGACCTCGAGGACGACGGCGAGGGGGCGAAACCACTTAGGGACAACGTTGCGACCTGCTCGGAAAATACGAACGTATGAATAACATTGCACGTGCATAGAGAAAGTATTTTTACTAACATAGTGTGCAAAATTCGATTTTGCGTACGCAAATGAGTGCGTTAAACGATACATTCCCGCACTAGTGCGCGAATCGAAACGAGATATCTTTTTTTGCAGTGCAACTAGATATTTCGATTAAATTGTCACATTTAACGTCTTTTCTTACAGTAGAATTAAATATTTACACTCACTTCCGCACTAGTGCGGTAATGTACTATTTCACACACTCATTTGGATACGTAAAATCGAAATTCGCGCACTAGGTTGGGAAAAATAATATGCTTAACATGCGCGGGAATAACCAGTTTTGCGCACTAGTTGCTCAATATACTAATTTGAATTTATTCAATATCGCGAAAGAATTGTTTTTTTTTTAAACAATCCAGTAAAACGGAAACACGATTTGGTTCATGGTTTGAAACAAGTGCTAGCTGAATCAACAAGATATTTTTTTCACCTATTTCATAAATTCAAAACATTAGTTGTTTTTTTTTGTCTGTTTTGTGGATACGAGATATCTACTACGTTTTATCGGGTGTCATAGGGGAGAAGTGGTGAAAAACAGATGGCCGAGGTATTAAATTAAATGCTCATTTCGTTGATATTTATTTCTTGTGCGAAGTTTGGTCGGTCAAATACAAAGTGGCTATTCAACAACTGGAACAAATTTTCCACGGTTGCATTATTGCTGCGTGTGTTTCGGCAAAGTAGCGAATTTGACAGTTCAAGTCAAAGTATCGTATCGCACTCGTCTCACCTTCTCATTTCACTCGGTATTTAGAATCGTCCTCATACATGCTCACGTACTCACTCACACTCGAGTGCAATGTTTACCTGTCCGTCTCTATCTCAGATCTTGTACTTGCCCGCGTCGCACCTTGAAACAGATCACCTGTTTACTTCATGTACGATACACTGTCTCAAAGTCACATCTGTGCATCATCCGTGTATCCTCTGGATTTTGTTAAACCTCAGTTGTCGGTCTGATATCGCGCGATACAGTTCGTAGTTCGCACATAACTCACTCAAATAAAGTATATCTTTTATTGTGTATAATCCTAATGGTTCACACTTGGGTAGAATCGCGTAACGGTCACACGGGGTGAAATTCACCCCAGCCCCAAAAAAGTGCTTGAACAATGAATTCTAAAAATCTAGAAAAAAATAATCCAAGTATTGGTTAAAGATCGCAGAAAAAGATCTCTCAGTTTTCATAAACAAAATTGATTCGTTAAACATTGTAAAACATCGGAGAAGTTACAAGGTAACGAAAAAACGGCGCGTGTATTTTTTTTTTTCTTTATTACAAAATTGATTTCGAGCAAAAAAAGCTATGAAAGTCTATTCCTGAAACATTAAACATAGTTTAAAAAATGTTTAGGGTTATTTTGTGACTCCAAGGGACCAATTAGGGATAGTCACCAACTGTTTTTAATCATCATCACGCCTTACTCAATTCTGTCTGTCATCACTAATTCGCGGATCCCACTTCAATGATCCAGCATTTATCACTTTCTCTCTAAACAGCGTGCTACAATAATTTTTCTATACACAATTTGTGCCCGATATTACTTACGTACAGAATTGCGCTTGCTACAAATTTTCCGGGCCAAACGCGGTTGGTAAATACGGAATTTTATATCATTCACGAACCGACCGGCGAGAACACGAGTAATTTGGATTTTGAAATGAAATCGTTTCGAATTGCGTCTGCTCTGACGATCGTAAGACGGGGAACTTCAGTCGCAGCCGGGAAGCCGAGAAGTTCACAAGTGATTACAACAATCTCGGATTCGAAAATCAGTGATATTAGATTGATATACCAGGCAATCACTCAAATTCCACTCACTTATTCTTCTTTATAATAAATTATTTCCGCGTTATTCAATTTCAGTAGATTTCAAATGTAATTTCAGTGATAAGTGTGAATTGATAATTCAGTTTAATTTCAGTGGAGTGAGAAATCTTTTCGGTTTCAGTGTTATTCAAGTGGTGGAGTCGATAATTTTTATTTCTGTGATTTTTCGGTCGGACTTTGGTATACTTTTAATGCAAGTACAGTGAAAATACAGTGTAAAAAATGTTGATCTATACCGTGAAATCTAAGTGTAATCAAAGTGAAATCCAAGTGGAACTTCAGTTCAATTTCAACAAGACGGAATCGCCAGGGACCTGTCGCCGTTGATCATATGGTGAGTAATCAGTAATGCATTGTTCACTCTACTTCTGTACCTTTTCTTTAACTTTATCTACCTTACTAACGTCTAGGACAATATTAAACACGTCTAATTTAAAACAAAGGCATGAAAGTTTTATCGTTATTAGTTGAAATTTTATATACCAAAAAGGAACAAAAAAAATTCCAGACTTGTATACTACATAAGGCTGTAAACTATTCAAAGATTTGCAGCCCAAGAATAAAAAATGATATCGTTAAGCACAACCAACGACATTTTCACCGCCAAGGTCTGCACGAAATATTCGTACGTTGTTTCGAATTTAACGATCAGTAAATCATTGCTACCGTACTTGGGGTTGTTGGTGATTCGTCGGTGATTCGGGTACGTCGACATCTTGGCTGTAAGACTTGCCGAAATTCCCAAAATTTCTCCTCGACTCTTTCATCACGTCGATGTAGTTGACGACGCTGTGAGTGCAAATGACGAATTCCGGTTTGGAATTCCACTGATTGTAACTGATGTAGTACCTCGTCCGGAGCCAAATCCATTGCTGTCCTTTGGTGAGAAAACGATAGTGGCACGTTGTACCATCACCCTTCTGCATTACTGTAAAAATGGTACATCCAGCCGTTTCAAAAAGCACGAAAAAACATCCGTTGATTGATAATCGCGGTTGAGGGTAAGATTTTTTCCAACCGTCAGTTTCCTACATGACAAAGTCTGCTACCACAATACCATCTCCATTTCTCACGGGGTTCAAGTTAGTGAAGTAAAATTGAAACATCGAAATAAAAAAAATCGCCACTTAGAAAATTTAAAATGATTCTGAAGTACTTGTGTACTTTTTTCTCAAGTAGAATACAATTTGCTGAATTTTGAACGATCTTAAAGTTACGTGATGAGAAATTTTGCCTCAAAATGCATCGTTAACGGAAGGACATTCACTTGGATATCAAACGAATGATTCCAATTCGTTAATGTGGATGTCGAGTGATTTTCAATGAGTTCCTAGCGCTGTCGCTGGACATTAGTGAAAATCTCCCAGAGCCCGGGGAAATCGTTGGAAATCAATAGAAGCCACTTGGTGAATTGGATATGATAGAAAGCTGCTGGAAAGGTAGAAGTCAACAGAATTTTAACGAATCGAAATCATTTCGCTTTTACTGCAAGACTTGGAACGATTTCCATGATTTCCATTTAAATTCGGTCAACTTGACAGATTCCTCGTCATTTCGAAGATCACGTTTCAGTCCCACAGGTTTCTTTGATTTACAATTTATGTCGGACTTGAGTGACTGCTCCATTAATCGTTGCACTAACTTTGCAATACGGCATCGTTAATATGAATCTTCACTTAACGACTAGGGATAAAATTCGACTCACAAGTCTCGTGGGACTCGACGACCTTGTCCAGGTCGTCCACGTGGTAGTAATCGTATCCCGAGGTGCCGAGGACCTCAATCGGCAAATAGCCGATGATGGGTGGAGCTCGATGATCAAGGAAAAGGAACTTCCACTCCAAACTGTGTCTCGATGTAAATTCAGACTTGGCACTGTCGACGATGTACATTTCGCGAATCAACTGGGACGTTTGAAGGTGCCCGGTACCCACGAATATTAGCCTGAAACATACATGCGATGAAAATAAATGCGAGTTCACTTCACTCTTTATTCGTTCATTTCGTTATTTATACAATTTCTAATTCAAGAATTTACATAACCCAATTAATAATCGAACAATTCTCGCTGTGATAGATAACATGCGTAACCGGAAGGCACGAACTTTGTGTCATCGCATAAAACTCCGTCCAAATGACCGGTCGGGATGAAGTTGTTCGTCTCAAAGTTGACGTTTAGATTCGAACCTGAAACGAAGAGCAAAGAAATAGGTTCACTGTTGTTGTTTGCTTCTAATTTCTTCAAGTTTAAGCGCTTTAACGTTGGCGCAGGGCGTATAAAAAATTATCCAGGACTCACGGAAATATCCGACAAATTGGACGAGCTCATAAACAGGTTCTTCCCGAAACTCAAGTCCCTCGATTTTTATGTGACACGCGAATGGTACTTGATTGTCTGAAAATTAACGGAACGAGATGATTGCAGACAAGAAATGAAGAGCGACGAAAATCTCGTCTCATAATTAATTATCACATGACAAAGGTCACGCAATTATATCTCATCTCTTTCGTTCCAAATTTGGTATAATAATATTTTTCGACACCTTTGCTCCACTCGCGTTGGTCATGGGCTTCGGTGTGATTCGTGAGGACGTTGTAGAGAAGGGCATGGTCATCCTGGTAGACAATGTCGTAAATCGAGGTGTTGGTAAGGTCGGTTGGAAGGTAACCAAGCAACGACATCACACTTTGAGATGCGTAGATTATGCGTCCGTTGGAAGACAGGACCATTATAAAACCGTCCAACGCCTGTTCAATCAAATCAATCGATAACAGGGATTGCAATTGATCGTCAGCACGATGCTCCATTTAATTTGACACAACAGAAATTATTTTGAGAACAACGCGCCTTGGACAAAAACGTTTATGATAAAGGTTTCACGTTTCGAAGGGGACAAAACAACAAAGCTGAAGTTAGTAACATTAACGTATCGAAACGTTGAAAGCAAAATTACTATTTTGAACCTTTAGAACGCTTGAAGAAAGTTGAATTGACAAAATCTGAGTTTGTTGGTACTGTTTTAACAGTGTATTAAATATCAGGTAATCGAAAAGTTGTAAAATAACGACTTTTTCCAAAGGTGTATCGCTACATCAACGTTACAAACTGCAGGCTAAAGTCCTATCGTACTTTTCATTCGGTGGAGGTGAGAGAAAATAATTGAAACAATTATTGAATCTATTCACTGAGAGAAATTTTTAGTTCCGGTTACCGCTCAGTCCTTAACTATTTACATTTTTTATCACAATCAAAAAATATAGTTCTGGGTAGAAAATGAAAATTAGTTTTCTAGCTTTTGCCGTAAAGTATAGTATCCGTTAGTATTCTTTCTCATTACGATCGCTGTTACTATATTTTCATGCAATTGGTGCGAAAATTTAATGCTTGTGCAACTTTATTGTTGTAAATTGACGTTAAAGCGTTGTTTAACTAAAAAAGTAGAGTGAACTGAAGAAACTGATTTTGCGCTGCAATTGCCAAAGAAGGATCGACAATACCGGAAAATGGTTAGGCGTACCTCGTGTTTCGTAATTCCAACAATATTGAAACAGTTTTTTTTAACGATACCTGTTTTACTCAATAACTACTTATATGTATGTATGTGTGTATTTAGTATTTAGATTTTTTTGCAATTTTGTTAATTTTCTCCCACTATGCTATGATATAATTATATGGGTTGAAATCTTTACACTTTGCACCGGGATAGAAGAGATTTTTTTTTTTTTTCATAACTCTAATCGAAACATTGGTTCCAATGGCGTACAGGTACCTCTAGAATTAGATGCGTAAATTCTTCGTTTGAAAGAAACGACGGCTTCCAGTCCTTCTGAATTTCGTGAACCCTTGACCTCATTGCTATTTCTGCGAAAAGCAGAGATAATAAGTTTCATGACACACTGTATACGTAATCAAATTACAGAACGTTCGATTTTTTCTAATTAGCTAAGAATTTCTTGTCATGTTTTTTATTTTTCTTACATTCAATTTTTCTGCGATATCCTTACGCCTACTACTAACCGTTATGGTTCTTGAGGAAGGATATCGTCGACTTTAACACCGTGGATTTGTCCATTTTCGTCGCATTTGTACTGATCATGCCGCCAAGCTCATTCACCAGTATGTTGAATTGATCCCGTCGTTTCTTCTCGCTCAGATTCCGCGACTTCCTGAAATTCGTTGCTTGTTGCAGATTTCATCTGATCGCAGTCACTATGAAACTCGAGAGATGTGTTTATAATATGAACCGTTCTTACGTAATCATTATTCCACGTTTTAACTAACTAAATATGTATATATAATCACATACAAAACCAGCGATTAAATTATTGCGCAAGAAAAAACAGAAGCAACGTTTTCTTCTATCCTCGTTAAATTTAATTATTTTTTTATTATTTAGGGACGATTTTTTTCTTTTTTTTCTCACCGTGGATTGTGAATAATAGCTTAATAGCTTTAAATTTTGCAACTTCAATCGGACAAACTAACCGGTGTGTTGATTAATATTATAGTTTCGTCGTGATTTCCAAACCGCTGGAGATCTTTTTTGTTTGATATATTTATCGTACGCCACGATCCTTGGATTGCATTGTGATAAAAAAAAAAAAAATCAACTCAATTTAAGATCAGAAAGATGAGCTTTAATAATAACAGCAATAACAGCATTATGAATAAACTACAGTCATAAAGTTTTCCAATGGTTACATCTTCTTTTGAAAGGAACAGCGTCTATTTATCGCACAACTTACGAACGATGAATTTATTCATGTTTTTTTTTGTTACATTCCTTTCGTCCTTCGCAGCTTTCATTCTTTCACCTATGTAAGATCGTTTAGTATTCCTACCCTTACCGACCGAGCAGACTCACCGTTTTTCCTCCGGTATTAAATAAACAAACGAACGGAAATGGTGGAAATTTCGACGATGCATTGCTCTTTTATGGCGGAATTCAGGAAACTTAGATATAGGAAGAAGAAGGGTGAGTTTACGCGGTCGGTAAAGGTAGGAGTACTTCACGACCTTAATCTCATGCGGGAAAAAGACCAGTGACGATGAACGTACGTACAAAAACATGCGTCCTGCCCGTCTGGCCTTCAAGAACACGAAACGAACTTTGTAATCTCGCCAGTTTAAAAAATAACGAACCAGCATCGTGTTGTTAATCTAATTGAAGCTATAGTTTCGCATCAATAACAGTCACACACGCATACGCACGCTTAGTTTTTAAAGCACTGTTCGTTAATTTCCCATCTATTCGGTTGCGATCTGTTTCCAAAGTTAAACCGCGATGTATATTTGAAGCTTTCTTGTATCTACCGCTGTAATAAAATCAAAATTACTAGACCATTCAGCTACTTGATGAGAAAGTATAATTAAAGGAAGAACTAAAATGGGTGATAGAGGCAGAAGTGAAGGGGAAAAAAAGTTGTACGTAAATTCGAGACACTTACCGCTTCGTGCCGTCCTTGTTGTCTGTATCATCGTCCATTATGTCACTGTAATACCAATTAACCATCCAAATATCAAGGAAACCCAATTTTTCAAGCGCTACGTACAAGCAGATTATTTTCTACTTCATCAAGCCTTTGCTACCTAATCAATCCACCGAGTTGTTGTTCTTTACCGTTTTTTTTTTTGTATCTCATTTTCATTTTTCAAACGATGCCACACTTTAAAATTTGAACGTGCACATCGCATTCGCCTGATATAATCATGGTATAAATACAGATAACAGCGGGAAATTTGATTTTATCACTATCAAATAAATAACAAGTTTTCCAAAAACAAATCCAGACGTAAGTATTTTGAATATCACAAATCGTAAGAATTGTATGGAACTATAGTATTCTCAATAAGAATTCGGATGTTGAATTGAAAGGCACTAATTATATTTTTCGCAATTGGAATTTGAGAGAAGTTTAAAAAGAATGTTTGCCAAATCTTCCGATATTAGCCGACGACCAGACCCACCCTTTACGCATTAATTCTCATCAATTTTATCTAACAAGTCACGTGGCTCTTGTTTTGCGTACAGAAAAATTGCAATGCGTTTATATCGAGCGTGCAAAATCTTATTTCATTTCTTCTAAAGCACTAAGATACAATAATTTTCGTTAATCGAAAATCGTTTTGAAAAAAATTCGAAGCAATCCGTTACGAAGCGTCGATATCTGACTACAAGCTTTTGATCGCCGATTTCTGTATTTTATACTTTTGAATCGAAAACCACGAACTGTATCGACGTGTATATATGCAACATAAAACAATCTCGGGAATTGCACAACAATCATCCCCGTTACGAGGACAGAGTAGTGCCGTAATATTATCCTCTTTTTGTGTCATTTCATCGCCACGACCTATTATAGCACCAAGCTTCGTCACGTATATGTACATGGGTTATTCCACGTCAAATCAGCAGCTCATGTACCTCACCCCCGTCGATTTCAATCATTTCTATGTAAGATGTTCACACTCACCCAAAAAAGTCTCGGAATTATTTTCAGATTTACTTTTAGCCACCGGTGAGATTTGAAAAAAATTGAGAAACAAGTCCGAAAACATGATTACAGAAAGGCTGAAAAAATTGGCACAGGTTCTGTTGTTCAAAATGTGTTCGCAAGCATCGCACGATACCGGGAGCTCGATATTTACGATTTGTTTGCAAGTATTTGCCTTGTCCATGTCGGAATTGGAGTTTTTTTTTTTTTTCTCTCTCTGTTCCTCGATCCAAATAGATCACGGAAAAATGAAATAATGTGATTCTGCAATCTAGTTATATAATCGAGATCTTTGAAAAAAGAACAAATTCTGATGTGGGAAAAACTGAAAGCATGCGAGAAGAATTGTAAATATTGAGATCCCATTATCGGGTGGTGCTCAGAATTACAATTTAAATCATAGAATCGGTGTGATTATTTTGGAATTTTCAAAAATTTCGCCAGTAGCTGGAGAAAATTTGAAAAAATTGCCGCATCTCTTTTCGGTTGGTAAGAACGATCGTACTAAAAAAAAATAATCAAAATCGAAGAGGATAAATCGAATGGACTGCTGATTCGACGCGGAATGCTCCACGTAGATGCGTAATAATTGGGGTGAAATCTGTTTTTTTTTTTTTTTAATTTTTTTTTTTTCATTCCATTTTCCTCGCCCATTTCACGACCGCGAACTAAGTTACGTACGATACGTATTGTAACTGGCCGCGCAAATAATTCGAAACTCTGAGGTTGCGCAATACGTACATGTATACATACATATATATATATATATATATATATATATATATATATATATATGTATAAAATATGGAGAAATGTATAGCGTGTTTTACAAGCATTATACACCGGAATCGATTTAATCACCGCCACCTGTCGACGCTTTTCGCAATCGTCAGCAGAATAGGCGGGCTTCATCCCCCTCCCCTTATCGCCCAATTCCTGATAAGGCGCGACGTTCCGTCAAGTAAGAAAATAAGAAAAAAAGAAAGAAAGAAAGAAAGAAAGAGAAATACCCGCGATTATCCGACGCAAAGAAAACCTGAGGGTACGTTAAAAGAAAAACATTCGATGCATCGTCTGCAATGCGGCTTCTTCTTTCGAATGACACGCAGGAATCAATGAAACGATGTGCGGTATGTGAGAGCGACATTACAGAGCAGAAAAGTAACGAATGAATTAACCCGGTGATGACACAAGTGTTGGTGGGTGGGGGGATGGGAATATTGATAACGAATCGATGATTTAATTCGTCCATGTCGAAGGCGCGGGTGTGAGTTTGCGCGCGTATGTGTGTGTGAAAAAGGTCGCCGCGTTTACCGCTTTCTCTCTGCAACTTGTATTATTACACGGGTATGTATACGTATACACACGGCTCTCTTTCATCCGGCTACGTGCAATGCAACAATTCCATATGCTGCTTTTACCAGGAATAATTATACCTCCCATGAAAGATTGTTACATTGAAATTTCGTTTTGTACAATTTTATTTTTTAATTCATTTTCTTATCGCGATACAGGCAGTGTTTTCAAAGAATGGGGTTGTTTTCCTTTACATTAAACTTACGAAACGCGCGACGTATTGCGCAACTTCTGTCTATCACAGTGATCGAATAAACGTCACGTATATACCCTTTCCCTTTCCTTTTCTATTCCCCCCTACGGCTCGAAAAAATCGCGTTACACCTCCTTAAAATTCGAACCTCTTGTTCGGTCATTTTGAAATGAAAGGTTTCGTAAGGATGTGATATTTGGAAAAATTTTACGGAAACTTACTCGGAGTGGCACATGGTCCCGCCACGAATGTAGGAAGACATGATCTCTCTCACCTTCGGGACTCGCGCCAAGTGAGGGGGGGGGGGGGGGGGGGGGGGGACAGCGTCGCGCAATTTCCCGAAAGTTTAATTAACACCAAGTTTCACGGTTCGCTATTTTCACTAGGATTTTTCACGTTTCCCGGTCCCCGGGATTCAGCTGATACGTCGTACTTGTCACGACGCCCGATTAAAAGGGACGTCATTTGTCTGGAAAAACCGACGCCAAGATCGAGAAGTCGTCGATCCACCTTCGACGAACTTTCTGCGCAGAATGCGCCGAAGGCGGGAGGCGGGCCGTCATTTTACCGATACGGGGGGGAAAACTGCTAGGGGAGAAATGTTCCTAGCGCTCAGTTTAGCATTGATTGTTGTTGTTATACTGGGGAAAATATCGTTCACTCCAACTGCGGTTACCTGAAAATTCTATACAGCCAAGTTCGTACCTCGCATCGTCGTAGTAACGATACGATAGAGTGGAAAGGATTTTCTGAAACTGATATGGGTAATAGTTGCTGTAAAGAAATTTTAAATTTTCAACTTTCAAATCGTTCTTTTGTACCAAATTCAGCGAAAATAAAAAAAAAAAAAAAGAGAGATGAAAAACAGCAACCGATCGGAAAAATTACACGTATTTTCCATTTGAAAATTTCGAAGCTTCAGAGTACGTGGTAATTTAGAAATTGAATGCTTAAATTGTACAGGCATAATTTTTTCTTTTTTTTTTTTTTCAAATATATTCTAAAGGTATCCAGGGGGATAATATTTCACTGTATCACAGTCAATGATCGATTTGTACAACTCAAATTCTTTCACCGCAGGGAAATTCTTTAAACTGTAAAATCTATGAGAGTTGATAAATTTCTTATCGCGCTGGATGTAACAATTTATCTCAGATTTAATTTTTCTTTCCGATTTCATTCGAATCAGCCAAGTTATTTTTCTGGTTCGAGTCGCAAAATGATGGAAAAATGATGAGAAACTTAAAATCGGGCTGTAAGTACACGTCGAAAATTTTCCTCAACATAGTGGAAAAATTCCGTACAAATTTTGTCTATAATTCGATATTTGTCAAACGGCGGAGAGTGGCAACTGATATAATAATAATAGCTGCAAGTCGTCGCAGAATTTACGCGGTCAATTATTCATTTTTTCAAATATATTTTTATTAAATGTCAAATAAAGCTTCAACGTACCCTACAATAAAGTTCAGGCACTACTCGTTGATATTTTTTTTTAATATTACGGAAACTTGTCCGAGTTTAATTCTGAACTTATAATGGTAAGGGAAAAGTGGAGAAGGTTGGCCGAACGATACTGATCATGCCTGCAGCTTGATTATCTATCCACGTGTGAGGAAGATCCGTTGTAACGTAAATCCATTTTGACGAATGAAACGCAATTGCGTCGTTGTACGCTTAAGGGAGCTTTCCAGTGTGACAGCCCGAAAAATCGCTGTTTTTCGCGATTTTTTTTTTTAAAGAAAAAATAATCTAATCGGTCTGGTTTTTTTTTTGTATATTAATTGGGTATTGAAGAATACAAAACAATTTTTTAAAGATCGATTTATTTATTAATTAATATCTATAAAAATGATGAAACAATTGTTGCAGAAAATGCACTTGGATGTGGTGTCCACGTTGGGGGTCACAATTTTGATCTGAAACAAAAAACACAAAAAGATTATCGATCGGTATATAATTGGCTTTCGTGCTATGGAGGCTTTTTTCTTTTTTTTTTTTTTGCAAAAATGGCGCCGGTTTGAACAAAAAGTATCGATTTTAGCATTTTTTTTGGCAGTTTTTTTTACAAAAAAATAGGAAGATGTCAAAAAAAAAAAAAAAGCTTCCATAGCACGATAAACAATGACGTTAAGAATATTGTGTAAAAAATTCAACTCGATAGCTTTAAAACTCTGCCCTCCAAGTTGGACACCGTTTTGAAAAATGCTGTTTCGAGAAAAACGCGTTCAAAGTTTCAAGTGAGGAAATTTTAGGTAAATCGTTTACTTACGGTCAATCAGCGATGCCAGGTCCATGCAATATCCCTTCTGCTTCTTCGAAAAGATCGTGCTCAATGGATTGTTCAGTCCGACGAGCTGTCCTCGCCTCTTTGCTATCCAGGGACGCCTGGCGGTTTGCTTGGATGATGCGCGCATTCTTGTACTTAGCGGCGAAATGTGCGGCGCTCGGCCCTATCGTGCATCCCATCGTCTTCAAAATTTTTAAAATCGGGTCGTAACCTTCATTGAAGGTGCACACAGCACACTGCGTAGCGATTTCTACTATCTGCTTGCCGCAGAATACGTGCTTTGGGGCTAGTTGCCACACACAGTGATTGATTGATTTTCAAGAATTTAGCACGCCGTCCGCTTTTTTTTTGAAAATTGAGTGCGACAAAAAAATAAGTCGCGCGACTAATTTACGGCTAATTAACGGCAAATTATGCAATAGTCCGAATTCACATTTTCGACAATTGGCGAGCCAAGTTCATGTACGTGCAGGTAGGAACGAGACAATAGAAATAACAGTCGCACGGGCAGACGGCCGACGCGGCAGCTGTAGCGCTCCCTTGCCTTCTTCCAAAAAATGCTGTACAGTAACCGAAATAATCTAAATTTCGGCATGAAAATTTCAGGGAATATTCGGAAGAGTGTATACTATTCGATAAAGCAAAAAAAAAAAAATCGATTTTTTGAAAATTTCACACTGGAAAGCTCCCTTAACCGCAAGTCACGTGCAATGCACGTGAAAAGAGACCTTGAATTTCTTCGCTACATTTATACGAATGCGTCATATAACGTAAGGGAAGCTTTTTCAAGCATCGAATCGGAGATTCTCCCGATGCAAACTGAAATTGAAAAGCGGATTGTAATTATCCGTCAATCAATCAACATCCTATTTCGACGGTTAAAAAAATACGTCAGCTCGTAAAATTGGATCTTGACATTTGAAAATGAAAATTGGACGACGCTTTTTCTCTTCTGGACTAAACAAAAATTGAAGCAACGAATTATACGGTTCATTAAAAGATAAAACAGTATTTTTCGCCAATAAAATTTATATATAAGACAAAAGAATTAGTAAAATTTATCAGCTTGTCATATCCACAATTGCATTTTTACGGATCATGAAAAGGACTTGAACGATTTTAACAACGTGGAAAAAAAAGTGATCTTGGATGTATTTGTTACACGTTAACGTATATAATGTGTAACTACGAACTTCGATTAATTTCATAAAAATTTGACGAATCGTTTTAGCTTTCTTCCGCTCTTTGTAACTGTAAACAAATATCCAAAATCCGAATCAATATTTAGCTCAACAAATTCGCTTCGCAAATAATTCCGATCTGGACGTGTCGTCGCATTTTTAAACAGCCGCACGTTTTACATTCTTGGATTTTCTCAGCATCGTCGATTCGACGGCGCGATTAATTAATCTGGGATCAAATTTCTCGCAACTCTTTGCGATCCGTTCCAAATCTCGACGTCTATTCCTTGTTATTACATCCGGGATAATTTTCTCCTTCGTCGAGACAGATTTTATCCTTGTCTCGATTTTTCCTGAAAATTTTCTCTCTTCACAATCGCCTTTCGACAAAAATTTTCTCACTGATTCGCGCCGTTTTCTAACAGTTTCCGTTTCTCTGGGCGTATTTTTCATCCCTTCGCCAGCCGCTGTTTCTGGCTTTCCAGGGGTTGGAAATTTCCGGCGAATCACCGCGGCACACGTTACATGATTGTTATTCGATTTATCCTCTCTGCTCGAGCGTAAAATTCTCTCACAGCTGAGAGACTTGTCCGTTATAGAGGCTCTTATCAGATCGTCAAGTCCGAAATCGTCCTTCGCGTCTAAACGAACTCCCGAATAATTCTTTTTTACAGAAATTTCGCGCCGGCTAATTTTATCAGTTTTCTGCTTCGCATTCATCTCGGAGATCTTTTGTGCCGGCGTAATTGATTGAATTTTCTTCGCTCCATGGAGAGAAATTTTCGACCTCCTCTCGATATTTTCCTGCATCTTCGCCGAAGTTTTTTCATAGTTTTCATTGATCGGTGCGATCTTCAGAGTGCGAGCTTTTTCACGCGGGGTGGATTTTTTCAGCATTTTTTTTACCGGCAGTGAACCGCCTGGATCTTCGAATGTTTTCAAGTCGGATTTTGCAATTCTTGCGCATTCTTCTCGGCCGATATTTATCCCGGAATTTTGATAATCGATCTCTGACCTGCGCTCAGCCGATTTTGGATTGTCGTTTGTTATTCTTTTTCGGCGAAACAATTTTACGTCCGATGCTGATGCCGTTCTATTTTTCAACGGTAAATCAACTCCAACTGTCGAAGGCCTCGTCAACTTTGCCCCAATTGGTTGGCTGAGGAGGCGATGATCGCTGGAAGGTTTTTTTAACTGAAACATACGAAAAACGGTCGTATAGATAAATTATACAGATGCGAATGATCTATCAATTCAAAATTCACGCTCGTTCACGTAAATTATACGTCCAAGTAATTTTGGGAAGGTTCAAAAGAAGTATAATGTGAAAAAACAGATTTCGTACGTTAAAGTTGTTGGAAAAATAATTGGAGCTGATCAAATTTAACTGGATTGAATCAAACAAAAATTTGAAACTTGAGAAATTTCGAAAATGGGGAATAAGAATAAAAGTAAACCGTTGTATGATTTTCAAGAAAGATTAGGAAGTTTATCGAGCGCGAGTCTCGTTTTGAAGTTATGCTTATTACGTCGACGTCAAATAAATAACGCAAATTATAGATCTATAAACAAAATAACGGCATTAACACTTTTCCAAACACTATTCGTAGCCTTTGTTTTCTCACGATAAGTTCGATGCTCCATTTCTCGATGATTTACTCTGGATTAATCTCGTCAACCAAAATCATAGATTATAAATCCTGCCAACGAGACGTGAAAATTGTTCGTATCAAAGCATGCGAGACGAAAAAATCCAACAACATTCTGCTACATTAATTGAAAATCGTAAAACCTATGGAACCTAAAAAAAGGCACTTCTGCCTTATTCCAATCACCGATTTCAACAAGTATTCGTGATTTATACCGCACGATCGACTCGAAACCCGCTGAAACAGCGAATAGCCGGTATCGTATTTGAATAATTGAACAAAGCAATTTGTTGAACAAACTTTTTACCTTCCGATCCCTCGCAGGTTTGTGCAGCTGCCGTTCTTTGAAAAGTTTCTTCCAACCGTGAGACGAACCCTGTTCCCTCTCGTCCCTGCAGACAAGGCCCATTTTGTGCCGTTTGTACAAAACTTCCCAGACTCCATCCCCGTCGAATACCTAATGTGTGAATTTATAGCGTCATAAAAGGCAGATATCAGAATTCGGCTTATTGTAATGACTCTGTTGAACTCTTGCGAATGATGATATCTCAGGCCTCGGAAGTGTGATGATTTATTTTATTTATTTTTTATTTTTCACCGCCAGTTCCCGCCATACGAGTTAGAAAATCTCTCTCAGTGTATGAGGGAGATACAAAATAATCTGATTTGATCCAAGATGTTGTACGATGAAATGTCTTCGAAATCGTTAATTCATTCTTTTGCCAATAATGCAACCTCACTGACTGACTGAAATATACACCTTTCGAAAATATGATCAAATACGATTGAAAGTTTCAATTCAATACGTGTATGTATCGATGGTGTTGAGTCAATGATTTTACGAATCACTTAAATGAAGTCGTTGATATGAGTAGATTTGCAATTGAAATAACAAAGCTTGCAGCGTTGGGAAATCATTAAAAACTGTAAAGTATCTGAGGGCTTGGAACTTTCGTATCGCAATAATCGATTCCTACGATTCGATTTCACCTGAATCAAAAAACTTACTTTAGTCTTTCGAGTTGAAAAATTATCGAAGATTACGGAATAATACTGGAAAAATTTTTAAACGAACAAACGCGTACTGAAAATTTTATACAAACATAAGAGTAGACGATATATATTCACAGTTTTTTAACAGAAGACTTTGTCTTAGAATCAGATTTTATCCAATTCGGTTAAATAACTTGTACGGAATTCAGAAGCTCGGTGAGCGAATGATTTTTTTTAATTGAATTCATTTGTTGGTTGTAGAAAAAAAAAAAAAGAAAAAAGAAAAACGAATATAATTAAATTGGAATGTAGGAACTCCAAAATTCAACTTTTTCATAATTAATTATTTTTGTTATAAATAAGAAAAATAAAATAAAATCATTCTTCACCTCGTTAGCCATCCTCGAAACCTTGGCCAAGTTTAAAACATCCTCGAGTCCCAAATATACGGTGATTTTCTTGATCAAATTCTTCGGCAGCGTTAGCAGAGATCCTTCTTTACCCTGAACGATATCCCTCACGTGTTGAAGCAGACGATCACCTGCGAGTCAATAACCGATCAGACCGATCACGATCGTTGGAGCAAATACGTAAACCAAATCCCGTGACGTATAATTTCCGTGTGTACCGAATATCCGTTGTATGTCATTTTGCATCGTCTTGTCGCGATTGAAATCGCAAAATTTCGCCACTCGGTGGATCGGATTTTTGTGAGGACCGTGGGATATCTTCCAAATGTAGAGTTTCACCTTGGCGATATTCGATGGTTAATTTACTAAAGATACATGATTGTATTCGAAAGCTAGGTTATTCGTTGACTCGATCTTCGAACGATCGGTGAATTGATATTTCAGATTTTCGTCGGTCACCTGATCCTTTAAAACTTTGATCCCGTAATAATCCCTGCTCGGCGATGGCGCGACAGCGTATTTCTCCAAATATTCAACGATCGGTTCCGAATTCAAAGTCTGCATGGTTATAAATTCTCGCTAGCTTTGGATATATATCTGTCATATTTTTTCAAAGTCATATCGACGTTCATTTACAATTAACGGTATTCATTCATACCTGTGCGCATAAAATAAGAAGGACGAAGTTGTCGGATATTATTGAATAGTAATTTTCATTTCTTTTCTTTCACTCATATAGATTCATTTTGTAGTTTTATTACAACATAATAATCCGATATGAACAGATTAACATAAATATTATAATAATATCGATAATAATAATTGTAGAAATGTCGTTGAAGTAAAAATGGAAATTTTAATTAGGTATACGTAACACGTATGTATATTGCATGCATATATATATATATATGAGATATATGTATATATATATATATATATATATAGCTTCTCATTGATTGGAGAATATGCAGAAAAGATATACATACAACATGTATGAGGGCTATAGAGTAATATGATATTGCATGATTAATAGATTAAGATTATTATTTTTTGTCACTATTATCATGATTATCATTTCTTTCTTCATAAAAATCTATACAGCGCAAGTAGAAGAGATAATAATATTACGGAGCTGAGTAAATGTATAAATAACATTTTACAGTACAAATACGTAATATACGTATACACACATAGTAAAAATTGAAAAAAGTTGAAAATTTTATAATTAATAACGTAACAAGTGTTGTAATTACTCACTTATTTATTACTGTTAATATTATCGTCAATATCAGTATCAGTAATAAGATGTATATTTTATTAAAACAAATATACATATATTTGTTTTAAATTAGAAATAGAAATATTGGATGACAGTTATTATTCATATATATTTATGTACATTTATACGCATGACAGTTATTTTGTTTTCATTTTATAAATATACTCGTTATATTATTTGATGATTGCATGGTTGATATGCTTAACTCGCGATTTTTTCTCCATCTCATTTTCACGACGAATCGCGTTACAGTCAGGGGACGAGTTTTTCTACAAACCGGTATCCCAATGACTTTTGCACTTACCTCTCAATAGTTCCGACCGCTCACGCAGTCACGCAGAATATTCTCTCATGATATCTATTTTCAATTACAAAATTTACCGGATGAAGGTTCGCCAGGATCCGAATCAGCGAAACTTCAAAGTCTGTACGTTGATTTTCGCACCAAATGCCATACAAATGTTGACGTTGAAAAAAATCAGAACCGTGACGATACCGATCGTTTTAACTTTCTATCCGAACATTTTATAATACAACATCAAGATTTTTAGTAATGTGCGAGGAGGACGATTTTCATACGTATGTATTTAGAAAATTAAGATTCAGATACACATTGTGCGCTATATTGGACACTGAAACAATTCATCTTTTGGAATATGTACTCAGATATTTTCACGCGTGTTGAACATATGCTGAATATTAAAATTTTGATTGAAACGGAAGATACAGAATTTCATATGTTTAACTCGATGAAAATTTATCATTAATTTTGCACTTGTGTTTGGAAATACGCGTGAAAAGATAACATCTCGACTGACGGAACCATTTCGAGGTTGGACTGTAACTTGGTTTTTTTTTTTTTTTTCCTATGCTCTCCTTGTATCGTTATTCATATTATTCGTAACAAGGTTTGAATGATTTTTACAACTGTGCGAAAATAAATTACTATCTTCTATCTATATGTAACAATACAATAGTGTGTATCTGAAAGTCTTATATACGAAATGGAATAAACAATTAAGATATACTGCATGTATACATATGAATATATTTTGACATGTATATATGTATCTTGTATTTGTATTAAAAAAATTTCTTCCATTCAATTGAATTTTCTTCACATACACGTCTATGCGTATGTCACATATATATGTATATGTATGTGTATATTAGGGTGCTTCGTTTGAGACGACTATTTTTATTTTTTTTTCACTCCATAGACGAAATATCACTCTAAACATATAAAAAAAAATTTCCACCAGCTCTTAATTTTAATTTTAAGTACTCGCTAGATGAATTTGAAATTTTCCCATTTAATTAACACGTAGAAATAATTTTTTTTTTTTTTGTCAATTATCTATAGCATTGCGAGTTTTCATACTATTTAATTGACCATGGCCGGAAGTTTTAGAGGGATCCTTCCTCTTTAAAAGTCCCTACAGCTGATTTAGAACGTATGAAGTATCTCGCCAGTAAAAAATTATGGTTTTTTTCATTTTTCTCCTAAACTACTAACTTTACAGCAAAATTGTGAAGGAACTTTTTTGTAGAGAATTTAATTTCCTACAAAAAAGTTTCATCAGCTGAAACTGTGGAACTGATAGTTTCCAATATAAAATTAAATAATAAGAAAACTATAAATATCACTATTTTATCCGCATATTTGACAATTTTTATACCCAAATTGTTATAAATGTAATAAGATAGACGTGATTGTAATGTATCTTAATCATCAAATGTCTTCGCCAATTACTGCTACTCTCAACCAGAGAACATAGGTTTGTCCTCCAACTGTTTTATTGACCACTTTTTTTATATTATTTACATTAACATTTAATGATTTTAATATTCTCGATAAAATTTTTCCAATCTAGCTATTTATTGTGATTAATCAATTTAAAAAAAAAAAAAAAAAACAAGTGAGGCATCGGGGAATCGAACTCAAAACTTTCAATTCTTCCATGTACAATGTACATAAAATTTTGCTGTAAAGTTAGTAGTTTAGGAGAAAAATGAAAAAAAACCATAATTTTTTAGCAAAAATCAACTTTACAATTTTTTACTGGCGAGATACTTCATACATTCTAAATCAGCTGTAGGAACTTTTAAAGAGGAAGGATCCCTCTAAAACTTCCGGCCATGGTCAATTAAATAGTATGAAAACTCGCGATGCTACAGATAATTGACAAAAAAAAATTATTTCTACCTGTTAATTAAATGGGAAAACTTTAAATTCATTTAGCGAGTACTTAAAATTAAAATTAAGAGCTAGGCTTTGGTGGGAATTTTTTTTTATATGTTCAGAGTGATATTTCGTCTATGGAGTGAAAAAAAAAAAAAATAGTCGTCTCAAACGAAGCACCCTAGTGTATATATATATAATAATAATAGTAATTAATGCATAGATATATAATGTAAAGAAATAGGATTTTCCGATTACTCCGAAAAAAAAAGTTAAGATATGCGGTATATAAAGTAAAAAATAAACATTTGAATATTATCGAATCTCGTTTTAGTATAAAGTATACCTAATTATATTTGGAAATGGCGTTACGCAGAATCTTTAACACTGTGTTGCATTTCAACTGTGTCGAAAAGTGAATGTTCGTTCTATCTGCATCTCGGACAATATTATTACATTACGTATCCGTATGATATTGTATTTAATTTCATCCCGTGCCACGCGCTCCGTACCATCTCCCATTTCTCATCAATTTCTTTTGCACACCATTTTCATCCTTTTTTCACCAATATCACATGCGAAACAAACTGTATTCAACGTTACAAAATACCCTTATCATAATATTTTAGAAATGTACTTGGTTTCTACATTCTCGTATCACGCACCTTATGCTTTTCTCACGCCGCATAATAAAATTGACAATAAAGTTGAGTTGCGAACGAAATTCGAAACTTGAATTATCAATACTTTTTTTTTTATCGTTATCATTATCGTTATCATTGTCATCGTTGTTACATTTACTACGCTTACGTGCACAATATTTGGATAATTTACTCGTCTTACTCGATTTCGAGCATAAACGATTTTCACCGGCTCCTTTACACGTAAAGATACGATCCGTTTTGAATCTTGGCAAATTGAATGAAAGTTGCGACGACACGTAGCTACGTAGCACGTGACGCGCGGCGCGTAAACGTAGTGATTGGCGTGCAAAAACATTTACGACATTCATATCCACCATACACATATCGTATACACAGATATATTGTATACGCGTTACATGTATATATTATATAATAATTAATTTATCCCGTAATCAATCTTCCTCGTTTCAAATGTAAGAGCAGTACAGTGTTGCGGTCTTGAAGAATGAGACGGTAGAAATTAACGAAAACTATTGAAAGAAATATCGGGGATTTGCGATTGACGGATTTCTGATTGAGAAAAAACAAAAAAAAAAAAAATAATAATAAAAAACAAACAACAGCGAAACGCTCGATCGATCGATTAATTGGCAAAAATTACGAGGGGTCCAATTTTTCTCTTGGTTTTTTTTTTCTTTTTTTTTTTTTTTATCTTGTGCACCTTAAATGCATTTTCGCGACGTTCGAATCCCCCAAAGATGAACGGGTTCAGCTGCAGATTGTTGGTATTATTGTTGTTGTTTGGCCGATTTGAGGCAGTCCTAGGAGTCCTGCACGACGGAAACTTCGTCCATAACGGCGTCCTCGTCCCTGCAAATGCTGGCGGGTGTTTCAGCTTCCCCGGAGGGCTGAGCGGCGTCGGTCAATTGCCACTGCTCCATGTGGTCGAGGGTCTTCTCGATCGCACGCAGACGCTTTTCGAGACTCGTAGTTCCCAGGATACCGGCCTGGAGCTGGGGGCCCAGAGGCAGGATCGCCAGGAGCCACCAGGTCCAGGACGGCCCGTCCGGAAGACGGGGCCAGTCATCCTCCGTTTCCGGCATCCTTCCGAATACACGCTGGATTTCGTCCTGCTGGGAGGGCGCGACCGTTGACCACCACCTTCGACCCTTCGACCGAACCTGAAACGGACAAATCGTGGTTTAATTGGATTTTTGTCCAAGTATATCTTTAACGCGTGTGCGCACTCAGGGATATTTTTAGTTCCGGTTACCGCTCAGTCCTTGACTATTTTCATTTTTTACCAAAATCGAAAAGTATAGTTCTAGGTGGAAAATGAAAATTAGTTTCTTTTTTTGTAAATTTGTTTCTTTTTTTTTTTTTTTATGTTTTCGAAAATATAATCACACATCCGAGATTTTGTAGAAGACTTCCGGAACCAATGTGGAAAATTGGAAATATGAAGAAATTCGTCAAAATATTTGTAAGGAGACAACTAGATCATGACTGTGTCAAATTGATGTCGTAATTAATTTCTCTCTCAAAATTATATCGTCCACGCATCTGTGGTTTTTTTTTTTATTTTTTTCAACTTTTTCATCCCCGAGAATAGAAAGTGCATTTCGGTCCTTGTCGAATTGCGATAAAAAAAAAAAAAAAAAAAAAGCAACAAGAACAATTTAAAGTAGACAAATCACCGCGCATACATTTTTTACGTGGAAAAAATAAAAGCACAGCGATGTATTCGACGATATGTAAGAGAAAAAAAATGAAACTTGTTGAAGGTATTTTTTTTGAGCATTACCTTATCGTGGAGTTCAAGAAGACCGGACAGCTGATCGGGCTGAACGAACGAATCCCTCAGGAATTCGACCTGAGCAGTGTCGTATCCGTCTTTTTCATCCCCGCCAAGTACCCTGAACCTTCTGCCACCCGTCGTGCTCAAAATGCTGCAGCCATCCTTGAGGAGGACGCGGTCCCTGATTTCCAGCATCGTGCCGTACTCGGCGTACCTGAAAGGTGAAACGGATGATTGAAAACGAAGGAAATATTTCGATTTAGGTTGCTTACGTTGGATTGGAAAAAACGAAGCTTGTGTACTGGGTGTTTTTTTTTTTTTTTTTTTTTTTTTTTTTTTTCATTGCGAGACATCGAAATGTCTCAAGAAATACGCATCGTAGAAAAAAAACGTCCGGAATAACAACTTTTCGATCTCGAAGGGGAAAAACTGACTGCGTAAAATTAGACCCGATTTCATTCCAAACTCTGAGGGAGGGAGGGATAGTAGGTTTAAAATTTGAAAACGGGAACGTCTATTTTTTATTGCAGATTTGAATACATCGTAAAAAAATGCGCAAGTTTTATTGAAGAAATCGAGTGTAATTGGAAAAAAATGTGATTTTTTATCATTTCAAGAAACGCGCGTTGAATCGAAGACAAGGAAGTTCTTGTTGAATGTTTTCCCAAAAAAAAAAAAATCGATTGTACGTAGTTTCATCTCATTCTCACCGTAACTCAAAAAAAAAAAAGTTGTAAATAGATTTTTTGCCGAGTACACTAAATTTTTTCAATAAAACATGCGCAATTTTTCGTGAAGAATTCTAAAAAAAAAAAAAACAAAAACGAAAACCCAATTATCGAACAAATAGCCGGAATTGATTGGCTTGAAATTCGTTTCACGAATACTTTGTCAAAAAACGAAAACTTGGAGAACGAGATGAAAATGGGCAAGCTTTTCTCTCCGAAACTAACGAAGAAAGAAGTAATTAAAAATTGGTAAAATTGGAATTGAATGCGAGTTTGCATTTTCTTTTCTTTTTTTTTTTTTGTTTTTTTAAAATATACCCAATTCGATTTCTCGCAACAAGCACGTAAATTAAAATATTTGGGAAAATCGAATCTACTCACTTTTTAGTCCCCGTCTCATCTCTGTTCAGACAAGCGGCGATTCCGAATTGTCCGATACCGCTTTCGAGACATCGTCGAACCATCAGCCTGTATCTCGGTTCGTAGACGAATAGCGGACATGCGACGCATGGAAAAGCCGTGGTGCATATAAAGACAGCGATCTCCTCGCTTCCGAGACCGGAACCCAAACCCTTGACCAATTCCGCCCTGTCATTAGTCGCCCTTGCCGCGTATTCGCAGGGCGTTACGATTTTCAGCGCCCTTTCGACGAAGTCGGTTACGGTTTTTTGACTGCTCGCCAAGTACTGGAAACATCAGAAATTCGTTCTTTGTATAGAATAATTCTCTCTCATAAATATATATATATATATCTATGTACACACATATATATTTATTTATAAATATATAGATTGATAGATAGAAGCTTGCGGCACGAATTTTATACACACACACCCACACATACACATGAAGCACACAACTGCGCTGATCAATATCGAAAAACACAATGTGTGCAAAGTGCAGAACGTGAACCATCGAGTCAGGCAATTTTTTTTCCCTTTCGTTTTTTTTTTTTCTTTTCGTTTCATCCCCATTTCGATCTCACAGGCTGGAGAAATGCGAGAAAATTTCCTACCAGCCAGGTAGCTACGGGTATAATTATAAGTTTTTATCCATGTCACATCATATGACACAGTGAAAAAAAATTTTTTGGAATCAACGCGATCTCTGTACTCGATTAGATGAGAATAAATTTTTATTAATAGTTCGACGTTTTTTTTTTTTTTTTTTGCTTTTGTTTTTCGAAAGTAAGAGAATCATCACAATTTGTTGCAGACGAGGCTAACTTTGGCATGAAAAAATAGTTGTCATACCTGTTTATTGTATCTAATAATTTATCTAATAATTAATAATAATTAATACAATTAGTTAATCGAGAAAAGGTTTAAATACTCATACGAAAGTACGTTGGCGCCGTCGTATTTTACAGAATGAATAATACTTTTCTCGATTTCATTTCAAGTCGAGTGAAAGAAAAAAAAAACATGAATGATTTTATTTCAGGTATGATATAATTACGAGGATCACGGTGTTCGAAAAACATTTTTTTTCTCTGCTGTCGTGTGTGTAATATTATATACAGTGAACGTAGAGTGAAAAATCCTGTTCTCAAAATACGAGTCAATGGAAATCTTTTGATAAAACTGCATTGACATTTGTAAATTTCAAATGATTCGTATTTGAAGAACGTTGGAATTTGGAACTACTATCGTATACCGTAAAAATACCTCGTACATTCGTCGTCACATTGGAGGCCCCGGTAAATTTCACCTGCATTTATACTGGCTCCCGCCAGCTACGTAGTTAATTTTGCGTGCAATATTGTCAGGTATAAAAGTTATACTGAAATTTTCATATTTTCAAATTGTAAAATATTTTTCCTGCGTGTGTAATCTCGAACCTCTTGATAAATTTTCGTGAGTAATAAGGTGAGGTGATGAAAAAAAAAAAAAAAAAAAAAAAAAAAACAATGCAGCGTCTAAAAATACTCGGATATTAAATATCGACAATTCATGATTCTTGCACAATGATTTTGGATGAGAAATATGATCGGTGCGTATCATCGTCTTACGGTTCACAATTCGAAGCTACAGCTGAGAAATAATATAACCATGATGATAAATTACAATAATAACCGACAGAACGTATTAAGTCAGCTTTAGAATAGCTCCTGCGGTTTTTCATGCTGCATACGCGAATAGTTATTATTGCATTATACTTTCTCTCGTACTTCAATTAATATCGTCTCTACTTAATGACAGTCGCACCGACCAGGAAGCGTCGGGATTAGCCGCAAAAAACAATTACTTAGATTTTCGATCAATGATAGTTAATTTCAACCGTTCCCCGCAGCTCGTTACCGATATCCGTTATATGAATGAAAATTCTCCAATTTTCAGAACACTTTTAAATTTCTATATAATATATTACATTGTACCGCATACGAGAAACACGCGTTCATCAAATTTATCATTTAATTTTTGTCTTGGAAAATTTTGACGGATAATTTATGTGTTCGGCTTTTCTTTTTATCTTTCTCTTTGCAAGAACGAGCCGGAAAACTTTCGCTGAATATGAAATTCATTTCAAGATTGATCCTCGGGAATTTTCGATAAAAAAAAAAAAAAAGGAACAACATGTGTTTAGACATTTTGTGATGAAGAAAATTGAAACTTTGGAGCATGTACTAAAATCTTTAAAACGTGATGGTAATAAAAAAAAAAAAAAAAAACAAGAAATCCGGGAATATATAAAAACATTGTTATATCTTCAGCAAATTCTTAACGTAGAATATTCATATTACAGCGATTCAATTTTCATCCCGTTTTAAGCACTCCTCTAAAACATTAGACAAATTTTCCATAATTTTCAGTCTTCGCTCGAAGGACAAAACAATAAGAACGACTTTTTGTCGATGACCATTTATGCATGTATAGAACTCATTTCTTTTTCGATAAATCGTATGAATTTTTTGTTTTTTTTTTTCGGGTTTTTGGTCTTCCGTTACAGTTGGCGAGGATCTGCGTCATTCGAACGAATCTTATATTCGGAAGGATCGGATAATTTTTAATTAAACATAAATCAGGCTAACCCGTGACTTTGTATCTTTCAAACGACAGGAAATGCGAGAAACTCGAAGGTGAAAGGATTAGGTCGAAATAAAAAATACAAAGGTGACTGAAAATTGACTAAAAAAAAAAAAAAAAAAAATAGTATTCTTCAAAATCGGCAAGGCCTGATAATTTGAATTTTGTTACATCCCGCGTTGTGTGACGTGTGTAAAATTTCGTGATTCTGGCCCTAAAAAGCTGGCCTAAGCTCGGTGTGAAAAAAAAAAACAAAAAAAAAAAAAAACAAAACAAAACAAGAAAAGGTAGTACAGTACATTACATGTAATATGAGAAACGTTATCGCAACTCACGTCGGCGAGGGATGTTATGCAGAGAGGGCAGGCCGAGGAGTAATCGAGGCACCTGTCGAGGCACATCCAACAGTAGGTGTGACCGCAGGGCGTAGTTACCGGTTTCCAAAGCACCCGGCAGCAGAGGATGCAGTCAAATTCGCCGCCCCCGCTACCAGCCGCCGTTAACGGTGGTAGTAAAATTTCCGCCGGCCTCGTATCGACTGAACGGGAAAGAGAAATAACCATTTAAACATTTGTTTAATGTTGAACATTTTTTTTTTTTTTTTTGTGATTCGAAGAGTAAATTTAATTAAAAATTACTTTTGCGAATTATATTTTACAAATATACACGCACGAGGCTTTTTAACCCAAACGTCAAATTCTTCTCATGAATTATTTGTTAGAAAAGGAAAATTTTTCCGGTAAGATGAAAGTGGGCAAGCTTTTGGTTTAGAAGCTACAAGCGAGACGTGTGATTGAAATAAAAAAATTGTATTTTTGAAATTGATGTTTAATTTTTTTTTAAGTTTTTTTCCATATCTCTGTGCACAATACTCGTTTATTCTTATATTATAATTTATTCCCCTTTCAATTATATACATTGCGAAATTAATTAACGGATGGCAATTAAAACTTTTACTTCATCGCCAAGGTAGCGTAATTCTTACAATAATTGATCAATCATTCGAGTGAATATTTATTCAATATGAATTTAAAGTTTTCTTCACTAGCGTGCAGTTTTTTTTTTTTTGAAGTTTGTATCCTGGCCTCGTAAATAGAGTATAATGGGTTATATTTGTAATATGGTGTACACTATGCATAAGGGTGTTTCGGTGAAAAATAATTTGCAATTTTTCACCACAGAACACCCTAAAAAGTTTGTTCAGGTCAAAAGAAAGATTCTTTCAAAATATCAGCGTTCCACGTTATATGGAAGATTGCGCTCAGTTGATTTTTCACTTTTATACGTTATTTTGAATTCATGAACTATCGTGAATAAAAAATCTTTTCTATCGCTTACGTCAATCGTAATATCAATTTACGTCACAAAGGAGAGCCACAATTGTGATGTCAAGTCTCCGGTTGATGTTTGAGAAGCGTATTCGACGACTTTTTCACTATCAATTAAATCTCATAAAACGGTTATAATTTAATGTAAACTTTCAATTTAGGATAATAAGATACCCGGCTGACACATCTTCGTGTTACGGATCGTGATCTTTGGGTTGAACGTAAATGTCAGTATAGAAATACTAATTGAAGTGCTGCAACGTCTTTCTTCGCAACTTCAAAAAAGTTTGATCAAAAGTGAAAAATCAAACGAGCGCGATCTTCCTCGTAACGTAGAACGTTCATCTTTTCGCGGAATCTTTCTTTTAACCTAAACAAACTTTTTTCTTTTTGTGGAAAATCGCAAATCATCATCTTCCGACACGCCCTAACGTACACGTATCGTTGGAGTCTTACGTACTTTTGAGTTTCCTAACTTCTTGATAGACCCTGTCCAATATGGCATGGAGTTTCCCATTGTCCGGAGAATCGGAGGCGAACAATAGCCTTCGACATATCGACTGTAACGAGAAATTGGAAAACGGATTATTATCAGCCGGTACTCGGCGACGGTTATAGCGTGTATAAATAATAATAACAACAATGATAATAATCATTTCTTATGCGGTAACCTCAATCTAAGTGTGCCTACGTTACGTACTGTTTCCTCATTTGTATTACAACCCTGCCTACTGCCGTAGATGTATAATTATAATCATTGCGTGTGTATGTAATCTGTACAATATTGCTAAACTTATCGTTAGAATGTCAGTTTATTCTTAATTTACCTAGGCAACACAATCAAAGTTGTGTCATGCGTTTACGTATTATAATTGCCTTTGCTAACGATGCCGAACATTGCGCGAAAACTATCGAATGGAATTATTTTTAATTCCGTACTCCGAAGTGAAAATAATTGTTTGCTTTCGATTTAGGTACTTGAGTTTTGAATTTTTCACAGTGCGAAGAAACGAACGAATTAGATATTAAGATGTTTGTAGAAATCGACTAAAATTGTCGATGTCAAAATTATTACCACCGTCCACATGCGACACACGTGACAAGTTTGAAATTTATATCGAGTTTTTTAATGGAAATATCAACCGATATGTCTTTCGTAAAAATTTTCAACAGCACAGTGAAATCTTTCAGTAATATTACAAGAAAATGATCCGATTGTGAATTTTAAGACCACGTCGAACGGACGGTTAATTAAAATGAGGGAATTCAAAAACGAGCGTAAAATCTTTTCCGTCGGAACGGAATTAAAAAGAAAAGAAAAAAAAAAAAAAAACTTGAGAAAAAAGAAATCGAGCGAAGGAAGAGACAAGGATGGATAAAAAAAAAATTGTCTAATCACTTGAGTTATTTCCTCCTCGCCGCTGCTGTTATCCTCACAGTCAGAAGTGTTCAACGCCTCCTCCCTCTGGTGATTTTGAATAGGACTCATCAGCGGAAGCAGCATTTGGTGCCTTTTATTCCTCTGGCTGCGGGCCGATATGTCCTGGCCAAGATGATAAGGAGCCCTCGAGGATATCACGTTCTGTCGCCTCAAACTTGGCGCCAGCATACGGTGGAGGAGCTGTGAGACGATTAAAAATTTTCTCAATCAATTTCGTTACATTTGTTTTTATTGGTATGAAATAAAAAAAAAAAAACCGCAGAAAGTTCCGAACTTTGCATCGGTTGCACAAAAATTCGTATCATTCACGCTTGTTATGCAAGGTATTTTGGTTAAACGAGACGAGACGGTCGATGAAATATTTATACTCGATTTTACCTCCTAATATACATGCGGTTAAACTGGCGAAGAATATACTCGTTATATAAATGTCGAATGTTAATTTAAAGTGAAATATATTCCTAGTTCAACTCCATGAGTTTACGATTCTTGTCTCGACAAGTGTTTCGAATCATTCATTATCGAGGGTGAGAAAAAAAAAAACGAAGCTTTTCTTCATCGTCGAGATTAGTTAAAAAGAAGAATAAAACCCCGGTGTAACATGTTTGATAAATGTATAGGACACAATTCAGAAAATGAGTAATTTTTTTGAAATCTGAAGCCTTGATTTGCCGACGAATGAGAGCTAATTTATATCCTCATCGATAAAGTTTCGCAAGTATTTTAATCTTTGATCATCGCACGGTCTGTAATTTTATGAAAAAGAAGATCCGGATCAGAGCAATATTCACATAATTCATTTGACATTAATTTGTATCCACCTTCTTTTTTTTTTCACTATAATTGCGGCATTGTTTTTATTAACCCATTTGCTTTGTTGTACACTGTAATGTATAACTGCGTATCAAAGAATCGTCGTAGTGGTAAATATTTCTGACAAATCAATTGCCGCTGTTTGTTTTACAGAATTATTCTCACGTTGCGTGAAAAACGGGAATTGTGAAGAAGAAAAAAGAAAAAAAAAAAAAATCGATATCCGAAACACGTCCAAAACATATTGAAATCGTTCAAAAAGTGTTTCTTTACTCAAATAAGGGCGTTTTGAGTCGATATTTTCATTTTGAAGCGAACGGATCGAACAGGAATTAAATATCGAAGTTGTACTCTGGTTATTTGATAAAATTTGATAAACTTTTCTACATCCTCTAAAAGCGGGGATCTTTCCCCTCGGATTCCGTATTTTCCCGTTGTTTACAGTGACGCACGGTTTGACCTGGTTTTTGTGTATCAGCGCGTCACGGGCAAATTCGCGAGTCTCCTCGTCCGCGTTACGTAAAACGTTTCGTTTAGTTTCGTCTTCCCAGTCCTTTGCTGCTAGGTGACACGCGACGCGGACTCCGTGCCGAGTCTTACGCAACGTATCCGACATGAAGCAAATGAAAATCCAATTACGTCCAGCATACGGCTGGCAGACCGTAACCGGAGTTTCGTAAAACGTCAATTGCGCCAGTCGTTTCATTCTCACATCCCGCTTCTTTTTTCATCCTTTTCTTCTTAAATAATTCTATTCATCTTCTTTCTTCGCTCGCCGAATAAAAACTTGCGCGTTGTTCGACACCGATTTCAATTCCGTGGATAAAATTATGATTATTATTTTACTTTTCTTTTTTTCTTTCTACATCGTTGTCGAAATCAATTTTAAAACCTTTCGGCGTTTGAACGGAATGCGCGCAACGCAAAGAATTGAATCCAAAAACCGCGACTTATCGATAAAGTCGGTTGAACTTTTTTTTTATTTAAACAAATTTAGTTTGAAAAAAAAAAAGGAAAAAATGGACAGCAAATTTTCTCTGATCGAAACTTTCCTGCAGGCGTTTTTCTAGTTTTCCGTTCAATTTTCTCTTTAAAATCAGAAGACAAATTCGGACGACTTTGCGCGTAGCTTCTTCGCGTCATTTATTAACGTGAATTTTTCATTTCTTTGGTTTGGAAAAATTTCGATAATTTGATAAAATTATTATTATCGAAGACTCACCCTGGTCAGTTCCTGTCGTACTGGCTGAGGATTGCCGTCAATGGTAACGCAGGTACAAAGTGCGGAAAACGCTTCCTCGTATCTTCCGAGGCACGAGAGAGCCACGCCTCGTCTGTAATGACCCTGCAATTTAGATTATTCATCAGTAAATTGATTACTCGTATAAAATTATTCTAGAGTACAGCTATACAGCTTTACGACAAACAATGAATAAAATTTGTGCCAAACTCGATCGATCATTGATATCAAGTAGTTGTAATACGTTGATAATTGTCGAAGAATGTAAATTCGAAAATTTGGTGATTTCGAAAAATTAACGACGGAGCCAGGAATCGAACCTGGCGTCTAGAGATGACAAATTCGAACTCACCGGCGATGAGAGAAATTAACGACAACAGAGTCAGGACGGCTAGGTGGTCTGGTGGAGTAAGGCTCCGGTCAAGCATCTCTGGACGTCAGGTTCGATTCCTGGCTCCGTCGTTAATTTTTCGAAATCACCAAATTTTCGAATTTACATTCTTCGACAATCATCTTCTCGCAATCAATGATACGCACATCCGCATATCGTTTAACAGATGGCTTTGCCCGTCTTGCGCGGCTTCTGATTAGAAGTAAGAATTCAAATGTAAACATATCTCTAATCCACGCACTACATTCTTTGACAGTGCTTGAAGAGACGAAATTCTTAATACGTTGATAATTTGTTTCGTACAACGCGTGTTTCGTTCATCGTCGAGCGTGAAGCGGTTGTAAAATTTGCACGATCACGTGTGATGATCGAAGAGATGTTGAGATGATTAAAAAAATTCGCAATTCGCTTTATCTCTTTATTAATATGACGTTACGTGAACGTCGTACTTTCGGCTGTGTGCACATTATGTACAAATAAATATTCACTTCGGCGTTACACATACGAGTATACATATATACATGTATACCTATGAATGTGCGTAAATGGGGGATGGAATATAGGAATTGCGCCTATACGTATACATGTAATGCCAAAGTTGCACAACATCGCGCGATCATTGTAACTTGAATGTTTGCAACACATTTCAAGTGAAACACCGGCGTTGTTTGAGATTCTCGATTGCTGGCCGAAGGCATGTCAAAATAAACGATCTTGCGCCATATCGCGAGTATATACCTGTATGTATAGGTGTATGTAAGCAACCTTTACCCGACATCCACAGCTTTCCAATGCAATACTTTTGCTATGTATTACCAATATATACGCAATATTTGCAATAATATTACTGCGGTATATTTTTTTGTTTTTTCTCTTGTTTTTAATTTCTTTTTCTCTTTTTCCTCTCCTTTCGAAAGAAACAGCCTAATCGTGGAAATTCGAAATTGGAAAGCTAGGAAATCGTTTACAGCGTACAAACGATGAGGTGTACGGTGTTTTTTTTTTTCTTTATTTTTTTATTTTATTTGTAAAAAACGAAATTCATCGAATAGCGTATTGGAATAAACCGTAGCACAATGAGTTTCCGTATTTTTTTTTTTTTTATTCTCACGAAAATACGATAAATTATGAAAAAAAAAAAATTTACCCCAAGATCCTTAAAAAATTTCAAAGGTTCCCCACTTTCTTACTGTTATTACATCGGCATTCGAACGAATAATTTTCATCGACCGTTCGGAATATCGTTTTCCGAGATGAATTATTTTCGCACACAGCGTTTATATTTATACGAACAATCGCTGCAGGCACAAAGGCATCTTGGGGAACGTGAGATGAATGAAAGTAAATCTAATTACATACTGCTGTGTATAATTACCTTTCCCCAATCAGGTCTGAGTCTAACCGCGTGATCGGCATCGGTCAGCGATGCTTGCGGCCTGTTCAGCAAATGCAGGGCGTGGGCTCGGTTGCTGAGATGTAACGGGCTGTCTGGGGCTGGAAACGGAAATTGAAAAAAAAAAAAAAACAACGTAAGAATTGCGAATTATGACAATAAAGGTTATCAACGACGGGCTTTTAATTATTATTTATAACAATTACGAAAGATTGGAATAAAAATTTACTTTTTATCAATTTTATAGTAACTTTGAAGGAATTACGATTTCAAAATGTGAACATCTCTTGTTTTATCACGGTTTAACGAATATCGTGTTTTTTTTTTTTTTATCTTCAACACGAATGTTTTCACAAACGTTACTAACTTTAACGCGACGAATGCAACGAATCACGATATTTCGTGAGCATTTTCCAAGAGCGAAACGATACGTGCGCCTGAGGCAGGCAACCGGAGTTACACATCACACAACTGGGTTGAGCAACGTGTCCCGACATCGCGACGCTCCGTTGAATCAATGAATAACTGAATTCGTTGACTACTCGTCCTACTCTTAATTGCGTCATATTAGTTGATAGTTCGAATTGAATTTTTCATTATTTTACAAATCTTCTGATATTTTTTATTCAAGTTATTATCACAAATAATGCTTGACGTTTGGAATGGGATACGGTGTTCAAACTAAACATTAGCTGTAATTCCGGTTGCCTGTTTCAGGCGCACGGATCGTTCCGCCGTTAAGAAAACTCACGATGTATCGAAAACACCGCGTTTTTCGAATTTCGACACGGACTAGAGTGGAAAATTTCGATCTTGACCAAAAAATAAAATCACCTCAAGAAGAACATTTTTGGTTAATATTTGCGGCTTGAGAAAACGGCTTTAAATTTGTGAATTTTCGTAATACAGTCAAATATTCCTGAATATAGTAAGGAAAAAAAGAAAAGTCAATACTGCTGTATTTTTTTTTCAACAGATAGCTCCGGGAAAGTAAAATAGGAATTTGACTGGTCCACCCACTCAATTTGCCTCGAAATGGGCAAATATGGCTACATTAGTGTTTTTTGCATATTTTCCTGAATGTGCGAGAAAAGATTTTAATAGAGAATGGACCTAAGCTCAAAAAAAAAAAATATATATATATATTTTTTTGATGGATTTATCTGTATAAATGACATCGGTGTAAGTTTTGATGACGAGTATGTCAATCTTACGTTCGCTTACTCCTAATCAAATCCTAATAGAAATTCGAAACACAAATTGGGAATCATGATTATAAATTTTTGACACAATTAACGAGCGTATAATAGAAAATAACGAATCGGGGAATTAACGATAAAATAAATATGTATACATAAAGTTGATTAATTTACATATAAACGTGATTTAACCCACTGCACGTGTATTGTGTGCCTATTATTGTACATGTATTTATACTATTTGCAATTTATGGATACATGTATAACGTAACTATGCAGAGTCTGCGGCGTCTGTCTTATGTACGTATTTATTATACTGTCTATTATTATGCCGCAATCGCGTCGTTATGTAAAACGCCACCGAGGTATTGTATGTAATTATAATCAGGAGCACGCGAATATTGCAACGTGTCGATATTTATATAGAGCGTTACCTAAATCTTTAATTATAAGCTGGGTTAATTGAGTTAAGCAGAAATGTTGGAAACACGTTTTTAGGGTAACACGCACAGCATTAAAATAATTCAGTCTTTCGATTATATCGGTCTGTGCTCGAATTACGATTTATATAAGAATTCGACATGTTGGAAAATCTGTATTGTGTGATATCGTGTAATTGATGCTGACTTTGGATTAAAAAAAAAAGAAAAAAAAAAAGAAACGTTTCTACGAAACACGATTACAGTTCTTTTACAACTGTGCATAGTTAAAGGTATCCAAATTTTTACGAACGAAGAAAAATTATATCAATTCATGGAATATGTGTGGAATGTGGCGATGATTTTTTCTTTACACTTACATATCGCTCGACGCGTTCAATCGGAATTCTATAATGATGTTTGATAGTGTATTGTGTAAAAAAGAGGAAAACTCTGGCCTTTCGAATCGAGCGTAAGTTTGCAATACGAGTCGTGGGTGAGTCGAAGACAAATATTGCATATAACATGCGAGGCGAAAAGATCGAGTTTGCCTCCTTGTTGCGAACGATTCTTTATATAACAAGAGTATGATACGCAGTTTTCACAAAGCACCAAATTGAGGTTAGGGTCGCGTAATGTCATATTTGGTAGCGATAGTCCCTGCGCGCGGTGCAGAAAATACCACTTTTAACTCCTAGGACTTAAAAGTGGTCTTTTCCGTACTCCGCGCATGTGCATTCGCAAACTCACTCCACCGTCAAAGAAACATGCGTAAAAAAAGCGTAATAAAACATGCCCGAGTTGTGTAAAAATAAATTTTCTCACAGTCCACCTTTAATTGTTCAATACTGCCATGCGCATTGTGTATGTCCGTTCCCCCGTGACGGTGAGTGACCGTCAAACCGACAGATCGACGACGTCGGAATTATAACTGATTATACGTGTATATATATATATATATATATATATATACATACTCGCACGGTGTTTTAAAAGGCAACGAACTCGATGGAAACGGTCGGCGAATGTCGAGGCCGAGATCTCGCGATCTGCGGAGATCGGTCCGATAGCCGCGCGGACAATTAACCGTGAAATCATGCCGTTGTCCAGTCATCCATGATTGCCAGGCTTGATACAAAGAGAGGCAACGATGCGGTACGTAATCGAAAAAATGTCCGTTTCGCAAAAACTCAAATGCCTAACTATTATCCATAATATATGCCATAAGATCGGCACACTATTGCGGAAAAAAACTAACGAAATTAACTAACAATTTCACCTGAAATCTTGAGATATAAAAATAATACATGACGACTTAAACCTTGATATATAAAGGTATAAATGATTTGTTTCAACGAATTTCACTGATACCGGTATGTATTACCATTCTCTTTGCTTACGCTCACTCGCACGACGCGACATATTTTCTCATAACTATAATATCGCGATAATTCGATGCTGTTGTAAGGATAAATTGACGTTGAGGGTTTGTTTGGCTGAAGAAATGTTGCATGTCAGAAAATGTCGCGTAACTTTCAAAAATAATTAAATTAAACCAAGGTATCGAATTTTCTAATCTTATTAATTCCGACAATATTCAAACCGTTGTTACCAATCTATCGGTGTGATGGAAAAAAAAAACAATACATTTCTCAACGCGGCGTCGTCGTTTCGTTGTCTTGCCTTGCACACGATTAGGTGTCCGTGATTCACGACGCATGCTGCGCATCCGATGCGATGATCAGAGCCGATGCAGTTGACAGTAGTAGGAAAGCGCCGGCGCGGTGCGACATGCGCCGAAGCGAGCCGCGCAGGCGAGAACAGCGCATCCTGGCATTGTGCAGCGGCGCAATGTCATTGCCTTCTCGGCGAGAAGCCCACGGCTAAACGGACGGACGTATAACGTCAGCTCTTTCTCTCCGAGATCATGGGTATGGCGGCTTCAATCATGTACGAATGTACATGATAATTTGCAGCTTTTCTTTTTAAGTGTCTCCAGCGCTCATAATTATTATTTTTAACATTTCTTTACTCAACTTTTGATTAGTATTATTTTATCCTGTTGATTTTTCGCTATTTGTTCTGTTATTTTGATTTAGCTATTGTTATTCCTCTATCGTCATTAAAATAAATTAGTTTTAGGTTATTGTTGGTTTTTTTGTAATTTATGCATGTGGCCCTCGGCGAGTTACACTCCAGGATCAAATAAATATACTTTCTCTCTCTCTCTCTCTCTCTCTCTCTCTTTCTCTTTCTTTGAGAGCTCCTTCGTCTGCAGCATAACGCAGCAAGTAGCACGCTCGGTTAGGTTAAAATTGCATAAAATGTACGGCAGTAACATTAACCTTGGGAAAAACTGAACGCGTTTTATTCAAACACATACCGATGGATTTTTTCACCTCCCGAAATCGTTTCCATTAATCCTCCGTCGGTCGTGTGGTTTTTTTTTTTTATCAACGTTACCGGCCAACACGAACGACTTAGTCCCAGGCTCTTTTTGTCCCACTTGGAGCTTTTCAAAAATTATCAAAAAATTCAGGTAATCAGTTTCATCTGTCTACTTGATACTCCAATACTTTGCATTGCGAAATTTTTAATCAGTAAATTAGTAGAAATTGTTACGGAATGAAAAATTTTCGAGAACAACGATAAGGGCAAAAGTCAGGGTGGACGATATCTTTCATTTTGACCAGCGGAGGGTTAATTCGCGGGAACGAAGCGCCGTGTGCTTTGGTTGTTATTTATTTTCCCTTGTCTAGAAATTTTCCACAAAAGAATTCTGCAGGAAAAAAAGGCTACGGATGCTGAGCTTGTCAGAAAATGACTTGCAAGCTTTCAAGATTCTCGGTTCAGGAATCACGACTGTTAAACCGATGTTCCAACGTCTTTATATTCACCTTCGCAGAATTGTTACTGTTTATTTTTCTTTTTTTTTTCCTTCTTTTCTCACTCTTTTTTCGTTCATCTTGCTGGAGAATTGTTTTTCTTTTACTCCTCGTTAAATAGACGTATCCTGTACATCCGACAGTTTTCCACCCAATTTTCATGCACAAAGTTGGGAGATATTTTTCTTTTCTCTTTTCTGTCTTATTCATGAAAATTACAATTCATTGTTCACCCGTTACAGGCGAATACAATAAACGAATCCTCGGGGAATGGAACACGAAGTAAGCCTCACGTTATACGAAAGAAAATCCAAACTGTTTCAAATATCTTCTATAACAATAAAAGGGAGAGTTATAGACGAAAATACGACACGTTTATACCGTCCGTTTACACACGAGGAAAACAAAACAATGAGAATAACTGAATGATCAAGATACAAGGAAAAGAACAAATAAAATAGAATCCACCAAACTGATTTCATTGCACAATTTCGGTGCAGATGTATATATATATATATATATATATATATGCGTATACATATACGTTAATATACACTGCGTCAGGCATCTGGTTGAAAAAGAAAACAATTCTCACTTGCGCAAAAAGATTCGGCAACCGATAAGTATATACGCTGTTATATGTATGTATACAATGTACTATGATATATGCTACGCATACATACATATTCCTATGTGAAAACACTATTTGCAGAGACCAATTACGAAACTCGAGACACCTACGCGTACGAAGACTTATTTATCCGCGTTGATCGTGCGACAGAGAACGAAGAAAAATTGGTTGAAATTTTTTTGTTGTTTTTTTTTTTAAGAGTTTTATACGAATTAATATCACTGTGCAACGATGGAAAAGAATGTCTCGATTTGATCGTTTTCTTACGTTTTTTCTCTGTTGATCCTTTGTGTTGCGGTTGAGACAAACACACATACACCCACAAGTTTTTTTTCGACTCGACTGTTTTTAAGTTAATCTTTTCAAATTAATCAATCATTACACGACAATCATAATCAGTTATTAAAATAAACGTAGTCCGAGGTTTGAAACAGTGAAATATTTTTCAATATCAGGTAAAAAATATTGATTCAACTTTTACAGTATAGCATGAAACAGATACTTAGTAAGTAAGACGATGATAATAATTGATACTTTAATCGCGTAAGCTGATATTATTAAAGGAGTAAAAAAACAAAAACCAATTGTGAGGAAAAATAATCGATTATACCGGATTAATCGGGAAAAAAGAATGGATCTAATTCGATTATTTTTGGTCATTCCTTAATTATAGGAAAGGCGATCCGGCGTCTGCGGTTCATCGCGGAGGAATCGCAGGAGATAGAAATTCTCTATTTACTCTATTAGCGACTAGGTGAGCGACCTTTACGTAACGTTCGCGGCCTCTTCGCCGTGACGCCTGACTTACATACAGCGTGTCTACTCTGTTTATAGATCCCTATTATACATGTACGCACGTTAAATTCGTCTGCTATGTGTGCCGGTGCATCGTTGTACAAACGTCACGATCCATGGATCGATGGATAAAAGCGAGAGATAATTGGGAAGAAGAACGAATACACGATTGTAATAAACCTCGATGAATTGTCCGTGAAGAAAGTAAACGAGATCGCGTTACATACTTTATAAGAACAGCCTGTATATTTTTTTTCTTTATTTCTTTCTCTCTCTCTCTCTCTCTCTCTCTCTTCATCCACTTATCTTTCCTTCAATTTCACACTCGCCGCTAATTTTATACCCACTGCGTTTCGACGTATAAAAAAGCTCGAAGCTTGTGTTATCAATGCCGACAATTTATGTAGGACTAACTCTTCGCGTGTAAAGTGTATACGTGTTACGTTATACTAGCGTACAAAAATCTGTATCACACGTACGCACGATGTGTCGAGCGATGGTGTGTTTCAAAGAATTTTCGTTAGGACATCGATGCCTATGTGTGTACGTATAATGTGACGCGTGGGTATTTGTTCGTTTGCTAAAGCGAAATAACATGTTTTTCCGCAGTTCTACATCCTGTGCATGTGATAAAAATGTATTGAAGATAAAGTAGAAAAAAAGAAAAGAGCACGCAACTTAAACAATGTTCAACGCGTCATCATCACCGTGGCGTTACGTTAGATTGTTTTTTTGTTACAAATAAATCGTTGTACATAACGTATATCGCGTATGTAGATGTATGCTATAAGTGGCGAAGATATTCTCTTGCTAGCGTACATAAATGCGCACAAACTGCAATTGAACTTTATCGCACATGATTTCATACAATGTAAAAGCATTGCAAAGGCCGGGGGAGATAATTTATTGCCGGAATGATCGAGCGTAACGTTTCTAGTTTCAACAGAACGTTCGTGCATACGTTATATACATAATTTAAACACGGTTTGTAAAATTAAGAAGTAGAAGAAACAAACAAACAAAAAATAAATAAATATTTCCGAAACAATCAAATCCTACTGTAAATATTTTCGACGTTTTGATTTGTTATCGTTTATTTTCTTTTTTTCATACACCACTGATTTGTTTTGTTTGTCATTTTTTTTTTTTTTTTACACAGATATTCCACCTACGTTGTAATTTATTGGATGATTTATAAGTTATATTATTTACAAATTTAAATACAGTTGCCCCGCTTAAGCAACAATTGTACGAAGACTCAGACTTTTCGAAAATCACTCGATGCACTCGGTTACATTATACACGATATTTTTATATATAAATGATCTAGGAGAATTTTCTCGACTTTCTATTCGATCTTCGTTATTATATACATAAATATAAATCAAGCTGAAGTTAGTAACGTTGACGCAACGAAACCTGATGCTAACAAAATCATCCTTGTACGGACAATTTAAAAATAACTTTGAACGAGTTGACTTTTCAGAATTAAATTATACTTTTGTTTGTAGTGGTTTACTGAATCTCGGACAACATCCATCGTTACACTGACGTTACCAACCTCATTCTCGTAAATATAATAAATTCATTAATTATACGTGGATGAACAAAGAGTGCAGCAGAGATTTCTGCACTCATATCTGCTTTTGCGTCTCGCGATGACTTTGACAAAAGAGCCCAGCTTACGCAACGATATGCTTGCGACTCTTCCCTTCCTTTACCAAGTCAATCAACACCGATTGTGAGAGAAATTTTCAGTTCCGGTTACCGCTCGGTCCTTAATTATTTTCATTTTCTCCCACAATCGAAAAATATAGTTCTAGGTGAAAAATGAAAATTAGTTTTATAGCCGTTACCGGAAAGTCTGGTATCCGTTATATTTTTTTTATATTATACGTATACGCCCGTTTTTGGAACACGTGGGAACAACTTTTTCAAGGCATTACCTAAGCGCTTGCGCATGTACGATGCGTAAGGTGAAACTTTGAATCCTGCTTATCTGCATCATTTACGATACGCATGGTTGACACACGCATTTGCATCCGTGTTAAATGCAAATTCGTTTGAAGCGTGTGAGTACAATGGCAGCTCCGCGATAATACGCGTGAGTATTGTGCTTGCATATATAATATAAATGTCGATAAACGGGTAGATTATACAAGCTGTAAGCCTCCGACGTTGCATAGCGTACATTATACGGTGATACATAGATATGTACGTACATTGTGCATTGGGCAATAATAATATATATACATGTTGCGGATCACGGGTGCGGCAGTGCAAAATCGCAGGTGTAATTGTCTGGCTTTTGAACACCTGCAACAGTCGGGATTATTGCAATTATTGTACAAATTGATAGTGATAATCAAATTGTGAAATTGGAGATTAATTTTGAGTAGGTAGGCACGTACAGATGGAATGCATGGAAACAAATTGCGAGCAGATGCGTTGGAGAAAATTATATTTCACTTTCTGATCAAAGCAGCAGTGAAAAGGCAGTAATAATACAGGGATAAAAATGAAGCTGCAGCAAGGCTTCGAGTGTCAAATACTGTCGAATCATTGAAGAGAAAAAAACAAAATCATCACAGAACCCAGCTGGATCGTATTGAAATATCTCGAGACGTTATCGATCAGTTTCCTTGGTTTTTATTTTATATTTTGTTTTTTTCTTTTTCTTTTTTTCTTCAAACACGCAAGGTACATTACATTGGCGCCGTGTTACGTAACGGTGAGACTTTTAACCAGTCTCCATCGAATTATCACTCAACTTTGAACATTACTCCATACACACTTGTAATCTATTTACATGTGTGTAATATCGTATAATATATGGGAAAGGTTTGTCTCGATCAGGAGCCTTAGGCGTGGAACCAGTGTGTCGAATAACGCAAATGTCAAAGTCAACCGTACAAGGTCCCGTTTGTCTACTTTCGCATACGTATCTATCAGAGATATATTTGAAGCTTCGTATGAATAAAAAAAATTCTTTGACTTGCGGTTAAACTTGTGACCTAATTATGTCGGGGTGTTGATTTCCAATCGTTTAACAATTATTTCTTACGCGATAAATGTTATTTTTCATACTAATTTTATATATATAAATATATATGTATATAGAGAGTATATTTTTCATGAAATGATAACGAGATCTTTTTTTGTGGAGCGTTCGACTTGCTACAGAAATACGTTCTGGTCTTATCGGTACACTAATGCGTTGACAAGTTATAAAATTCCTAAGCTTAGAACAAATTTTCTTCCATGTTAGTTAAATGGAAAATGGAAATTTGCGACGAGACGCCTACAAATATTAATATTAAAAGCTTAAACTTGGACAGCATATTTCTTGTCGTCATATCGAAGAATACTTTCGACTTAAATTTTGAAACAAGAATAGTTTTTTTTTGTTTGCTTTTTCTATTCTGCGACAAGGCTCGGATATTATTCTTACAACTGTATAATTATAATGAACAGGATTGCTTTCTTGGAAGTGAATAATTAATTTATAATTATAGTCGATTATCTGAGTCGTGATAGAAAATTTTCAAACTTCACATTCACGCGTATTACGCATAGTTTAAGAATGACAATTTTATGAAATTATACAATGGTAGGATATTAATATGATTTAAGCTGAAGATTCGTCAGATTTCAATTTATTCTAATCGTAAGCCACGTGTTTTCGACTCTTTTTTCCACTCAAGAGAAAATTTGGATATTAGTGTAGGTACGGATGTGAATTAATCCCGATACGAGAATTTGAATGAAAAACGAAGACGATGAATACTTGCAAGCGATAAACATGAATATAAAAATAAATTCAATTGTCAAACCGTTTGTATTGCATGTTGTTAATATTTGATTGTAAAATCGACCGTGATCGCAATCCATTGATTTATGCTTACTACATCGTTGAGCCTGAAACTACGCACATACGTGTCGTTGTGGTTTCCTTATTTTTTTATTTTAATTTTTTTTTCTCACAAAAAAAATTGACCCCATGACGAAAACTATGAAAACGCTTGAATCTGAGCACAATTTCATTACACGTGTATATGTATAATACAATTTAATTGCGCTGTTGAGTTTCGAATCGAGGAGAGGAAGTATTTAACCGTCCAGCTGGCACAACGGTGGAGGCTATCCGTATCTGAATAACTGGGTGATAAAGAGTACCGCAGAATTCACGGTAAGCGCGTTGCGTGTAGATATTACACGAGCTTTGGGAAAAAATTAGTGGCTACGAAAGAAAGAAAGGAAGAAAAAAAAAAAAGTCGAAAAATGGCGGTTACAGACATTCCTGGGTCAATCGCTCTTCGGCAAGCTCGGATAAATAAACCGGTAAAATCGGTAAATCCTTAGCTCGGAGCGAGAGACGCGGCGGTGTGAGGAGAGGGGAGAGAGAGAGAGAGAGAGAGAGAGAATTGTACGACTGGCACGATTCACGGTCAAGTACCCGAGCGAGTCCGTGAACCATGAAGCGAGTAGAGGAACTTCCGGCCGCTTGCACAGGCTCTTTCCTTTTTGAGTCCAGTAAATAAGCATGAAAGTTAATAATACTCTTCAGGTACGAATCCGGAAACTTGATCCAAGGGTTATGAGACGACGCTGAATCGAATGGTGATGGTAATTTTGCAATCAACCCTCGAGATTTTTATAAAAAAATAAAAGATTCAAGCCGTTCAATTCGGAACCTGACAACTTTATCAAAAAAACATGTCAAACAAAAGTTTTTGGGGACAAAAAAAAATAATAACGTAAAAAAGTGTCCTATGCGACACCTTCGTGTCTTGAAAAATAAGGACGAAAAAACCTTTCGAAAGAGAGGGGGCGAAAACCTAACACTTTCAAGTAATAAAAAAAATACTAAATTCGTATATGTGTCGGGGTTTTTTTTTTTTTTTCGCATATTGCTGTAGGAAGAGTTAATCTAAGTTTGTTTAAGAATTAATTTGGATTCGCCATTTTCTGGAAAACATTGCGCGCAACACGGTGTACACCTTAATTTCATCACAGTTCAATTCACAGGAGTGACAGAAAAAAAAAAAACAGAGAGGAAATATATAACTGACATCAAAATCGGAGATGAATTCACTTGTGAGCTGCGATTTTTCATAATAAAAAAGAGTGGAATAACGTTCGATCCAATTTCTTGAGGTACATACCTAAGCGTAATCCGATCGAATTTATCTCTCGATGTCATTTTCCGAGGCAATCGAATAAGCTGATTTCGCATTCCAAATTTCGCTGGAATGTTTTCTTATTTTTAGACGGTCTGATTCGGAAGACTGACAGTGCGCATGGGGATTATTTAAAAATTCGGGATATCACCAATTGGCGAAACCTCGAGCCGACGAATACGTGGAGTGGTGATTTGCATTGTCTCCTTGTGTCAGTGCTCAGTTTATTTTTTAATGCCCGCCGTTCGGGTCGACGACTTTGCGATTGCTGACACACTTCAGCCAATTTCACACGTATCCACTTTGTCGACTCTCCGATTTCTCGAGCCAAATCCTCCGCTGCTTGTAATAAAAAAAATTCCGCTTCTAATTGAAATATGTGTATGTATATGCATATTGTAAATGGTCGTCTGTCTCGAGATGTAATGTGTGTATTATATAACAGCAGAAAATCCTATATTTAATGTGATGGAAATGAAAATTCTATTTAGATTGAACAATCTTGCTAACGTATGAGTTAAAGATATTTGAATGAAGATTGATAATATCTGACTTGACCCAACTTAAACCTAAATCTAAGCCTATGCCTTACGATTTCTTATGCGCCATTTTTTGGCCCGATTTATAAGACCCATATTCAGGACGCAAAAATATTCCCCAAGGGTCAGAACACGACGCATAAAGCATCATTTAGATGTCTTTTTGACGATTTTCAGTTTTGCGCTGACTGGGAACTTGACCTAACTTCTAACTTATCCTACCAACTTGGCTTACAAATATCGTTATATCTCCAAAATTATCGGTCTGATTGTAACGAAATATAGCTTAAAATCTATCCGGACGTTGCAGATATCTGTAGAAGAAAAATTTATCAAAATCGGTTCAGCGGTTCTGGAATTATGAGGAAGACTTTGAGTTTTACTTACGTAGAGTTACTTGGCATTCCTTCTCATCCCTACCCGAATTTTCTGAATCACCGATGCGTAATTTCTATTCCGCGTACATGAATTGCGAAAAATAAAATACAAAACTTCTGAAAAAGTTTACAAATATCCGAGACTATCGTGCGCTGACACGGTAGCAGAAAAAAAAATTTGAAATCAACTATTTTGAGGAATGTATAATTGCGTTATGTAATCGCGTAATAATATACACGCAATATGGAAATGCCGATCCATTTTCTACTTATATTTTTGATCTCTCCGTCCGATCGGGAATTCAATGAATGTACAATACGAGTATATAATATCTCAGTCCTTCGCATATCGACAAAAATCGCACTGCTTACATGTAAATATATGTATATATGGTATACGCTTTACATGTGTGGGAATTAGCTTCACGTCGCGTAGGGAACAGTTATGTAATATGAATAATAAATTGTTGTTGTAGATATAACTGGGGAAAAACATGTAGTTACACACATATTTATATACGTATATATATATATATACATACTACATTATCGTCTTTGATACGTACGGTTTATTTATTACTCCGCAAGGCGCGGAATCTACGTTTCATTTAATTCCTAACAATGCCGTAACTATTTATACAAATCATGCACTATCATCATTAATGTCGTTCTTTTTATTCATCCTTTGCATTCAATTCATCCGTACATGCGTCCTACGGTATGCGACACATATTCGTGAGCTGCACTTGTACACAAAGCATCGTACTTGGATGCTTTCCGGTCACTTGAGCCGGGATTGGCTACGTTAACAAACTCGATTATTGCGTATGCATAGCTGGTTTAATTGGCATTGCATTTAGTGTAATTTGTAACCAACGTTCGAAGAGCTCGTCTCGCTCGGCACACATTGTACATTGAATTCCAGACTCCATTATATCTTTAGATACATTTCGCGCATCGGTAAGTAGACGAATGAATCGGGAAACTTGCGATAGCGATTATCGACAATATAGCAATCCTTGCTTATTATACGACCGATTTTTTCTGATTGTCTTAAAGTTTTTTTTTTTTTTTTTTCATTCTAATTTCTTATCAATTTCTTCTCATCGATTCTTCTTTATTCACTTATTTATTCCTCTTTGTTGTGTTTACACAGTAAAAATAGTAGTGCCTGTACGCTCATAAAGACGACGAAAACGAAATACACTGTATTTTTTAAAATTATTTTCATCGACTCTGATAATAATTACATACCTGGATTTCTGTAAATCTGTCGAGAAAAATTTTATTGAACTGATTAAGTTAACTGCCTCGTGTGTTTAATTGTTTATATATATATATTTACCTATCTTATACAAAATTGAACAATCACATGTAAATCTCCATTATTATATATGTATATATATATGTATATGTAGATTCTATACGCTGAAAAATGCCCTTTCGTCGTCATGAAATTTCGAAAAATCGCCTGACAATAACGCCTCTGCACGTGGATCTGATTGTTATACATATTTCTGCACTACCGCCAGGCGAACGCCGCGTGTTTGCGGTTACAACTCGAGCATAACGATACGCAGATTGAGCATGCGGAGTGCATCATCGATACGTCGTCACGTCGTCATTCGGTTATACGTGCAAGCTGCATCGTTTACACGGCGTCGCGTCTCGCGGTCGTCCGCCTTTATGTAACGGATTTTATTACGCAATTGCGAGAAGGCGAGTTAAACTGCGCAGAGAAGAAGTGCACCGAAGTTCGTTAGACGTAATTTATACGGAGGAAGAAGAGGATGATAGTTTTCTAGCCGTATCCCAATTTTTCATCGTTACACACTTTGCAGCTACATTTGATATACTCGTGAATAATTTTTTAGGAGACATTTTTTTGCCGTTTTTACAATTTGACAAAAATTATAGCTTAATACGTATCTACGGTAATGATCGTTAATGACTTTCCTCTTTCGGCTAACTTCATTTAGGTCCGAAATTATGTGACAACGAATGGCGACGCAGTCAACGCGAGTGATTGGACGTTATTGTCACATAATTCGTACGGAGTCGAACGTGCGTTTAAAATTTTTTAATGCCTTTCCTTTACGGCTAACTTGTTCTCGGTCCGGAACAAAACGGGAGTTCAATTCTATACGAATTACGTGACAATGACCGACGATGCTGTCAACGCGAGTGATTGAGCGTCATTGACACGTAATTCGTATAGAATCGAAACTCGCGTTTTGTTTTACGACCGAAAACAAGTTTGCCGTAAAGTAGAGGGATTCGTGAACATTATTTGTACAATACGACGAATCGAAAAGGACAAATGTACGACGTCTTCCGTGCCAAGATGCGCGTAATATCTTTCGTACATCGAAGTTCGATCGTATCGCAGCTATAAATTTGGAAAAAATTGATAACTGTTCTTACAAGAGAGGAGGAACAAACACGACATAATTATTTCAAAACGCTGCATCACGCAGACGTAACTTGTGCAAGTTTTTTCGTTCGCGCTGTCCAGTTTTAAGGGTGAACTTACAATTAGCGAGGAAACGACGGATACTTGTTGGGTAACTCGATAGGATAGGCAGAGTTTATACCTACGTGAGCTCCGCGCGTTGGCTGATCTCTCTCCACGCGCAGTGTCAACGTAACCGGCATTTATATAAATCTATTGTTACGCAACGGGTCGTATGGCGGCGCTGCGCTGCGTAGCTCGAAAAACCGTAACGCGGTGCGACGCTGATCGGAGACGCGCGACTTCGGTACACGTGCTGGCATTATTTTCATTTTTATCGCCGCCACGCGCGACGCTGCACACAGCCTATCTTGTACGTACACCTACACGAGAAACGCTTACATTCGGATACCCAGAGATATATATATATATATAGAGAGATAGAGAGAGAGAGAGAGAGAGAGAGAGATCTACATATATGTGTAAAACTTTGAAACTTTTTTTTTTCAAATTGAAATAATATATGTATTGGGATGGTCCTTATTTAGGATGTTGATTTTTTTTTGTGCTTCACACCCCCAAATCAACTTCGAGCAATTCAAATATACGTAATTTCTTAATTTTTTTTTCAGATTTTTGTATCAACTCTAACTAGTGTCTGCAAGAGGGATTTCTCGATTTAAAACAGACGTGTTTCGTATACATAATCTTGGCATATATTTTATTTTAAGAGTAATAGCGGTGAAAAAAATCTGTAACTGCGAGGTTTCAGTGGACATTAGTGCTACTATTTGAGAAAAAATTCACATCATCGTACCCCGTGCAATCTTGACAAATTGCACACCCTCGAAGTCTGACTTTTTTTCCGTTTAGGTGAGGTGCAATTTGTCTAGATTACCTGGTACGATGATGCACATTTTAATGTCCACTAAAACCTCGCGGTAACAAATTTTTTTTAACATTATTACTCTTACTCTGAAATATATGCTGAGAATGTTTTCGAAACATGTGTATTTTAAATAGAGAAATCCATCTTGTTGGTGGCACGGATTAGAGTTGAGATAAAGATGTGAAGAAATTTCGGAATTATTTATGAATAATGTAAAGTTGATTTGGGCGAGGGTGGCCCGAAAAAAATTTGTCACCACCCTAAATATATGTACACGATACTTGGTTGGCAAATGTTCGTTGATAATATCGCAAAACCGAGTAAACAGAACTTTTTGGCAATCATGAACTCGGGTTTTTTTTTTTTTTATCTGTTGCACGTGACAAATTTCTCGAAAATGTTTTATAGCGTGGAAATTTTTCACCGATTTATTCTCTACATTATTCCATCGAAACTTTTGACCTGAAATACGAATCGTACGATCCGATAAACTAGTTTAGCCATAATGACATGAATTATTTTTCTCTGTACAGTTCTTGCCAGAATTTATTATACCTGACACAATAGAAGTTAAATTTTCGGTTATCTTGATTATATAGTTTATTATTTATTTCTTTTCCCCGTAAGTTTGAGGCTGTTTCGAGTGTCTTACGTACCGAACAAAGACACGGTTTAGGGTTGACGAAAATTTGCACAACAGTGAACCGGACAAGCGTTACGCCTTAATTTCGTATCTGACATAGAAGAGGGGTGGAAAATAAATGACAGATCAATGAAAATAGGAGAATCTGGCCTTTTGTATTTATATTTAGGCGTTTGTACGCGGCGGGGGAAAATTCTGTGTTCCATTAACCACATTATTTCAGTGACGAGGACCGATTCTTTTGAACTTGACGGTCTGAACCTCATTCCGGGGATTCCGAACCGACTTACCGAGCGAGTCTAGGCTAGGCCAATCAACTCCGTCAAGTTTGAATCATTCTCTCGTTTTACTGAACACACGTGTCGCTCAATTCATACGAGAGTGTTACTTTCCGTATCATCATTCAAGAAACGAGAAGCGAATTAAAAATTTAATCGGTAGGCTCAATGAAATTGTGTCTAGCGGGAACTGTAACAGGAATAACTATAATAACTTGAACGTGAATTGATTTCTCACTTAAGCTCTGATAGTGAAAAAAAAAAAGACGATTAATCGGTGTACACAGGAAAAAGCATTGGTGTTCGTTATTTCTATATACCGTTGATCTGTATCTTATGATAGAAAAGTATACTTTTCCTCCTCCGTAGAAAAGAATAATCAGTTTTATTATATAAATAATTTAGGTACTAAAAAAGTTAGTCATCCGGCAAGTAATGCCAGGTATATTGTCTGCCAATTTATTTATTTATTTTTTTTATTGAAAACAGAATTTTTCCAGAATTGAAGAATCGGCGCAACCATGATTAAAAAAAATAAATAAACAAACAACGATAAAAAACGAAAAATGCAGAGAAAGAAAATTCGTGTAAAATTCAACAATAATTTACCAAAGTTGGCGGAGAGAAGGAGAAAAGAGAGATGAAAAAAAAAATGAAAGAAATAAAGAAATGCCTGCGAGGGGACAAAGATGATCCGCATCGGGTTTAACGTATTACGATTCGCCAGTGTGTTTTAACCGCCACAAATAAATCTGTGAGTCCGAGGTTATATGCCGCAGTTGAAAGAAGTCTCGGCAGGTGGCGACATGCAGCCGGCGCGGTGGGATCAAAGTTTACATAACAGAGTTTGACAGAAGGCGAGCACGTGACTTAATGTTATCTTATCTAACCGAATAAATTCTCACGATTTCACTGTTATCTTTGAACCTTTATATAACCGCGAGCATCAATTGCGATCGCTTCTCGTCGCTTTGTGTATTTGTTATTCCATGCATGCATGTATGTATGTATGTATATTCACACTTACGTGCCTGCGTGCACTTGGCACAGTAATAAAAAGAGAAAAAAAAAAATAAAAAATAAAAATCAACCTTACCTTTCACGTATGAAATCGAAATTTGATTTCAAAGTCTCCCGATCAGTTTCATTGTTTTGAAAATTTCTCACAGTTTCGATCTGTTTGATAAAAAAATTCGCTCCGTTACCCGAGTTATGTCATCTGCCACGATATGATCTGTCGAAAGATCACGTGGAAAGAATTCTTTATACACATTTATATCCATGTATTATCAACCGTAATTCACTGATAATTATCCGTTTCTATTTAAGTGACGTTACTGCGTTAGGTACTTTGGAAAACACATGTTTTGTTCTTAGCCAAATTTCGGGGCCCGTTATACACAGGGTTATAATTTTATCAAACAAACAGGCTGAACACGCGTGTAGGTAAGTTATACCTAAAAACTACGTAACGATGACGACGAAGTTCCATCGGAAAGAAAACGACAAACGCAAGAGCTTTACGTAACGCGAGACGCGAGCCGAAGAAGAAGCTCCCATATTGTGCACCATTTTTACATCGATCTTATGCCCGGTGCCGCTGCTATGCATATACAAGGTGTACGTATATGACACGCGTACATAAAGGCCTGGGCATATCTGTACGCGATAAAGGTTTAACGGTGTTATAACGTTTGCTTAACACAGATGTCGGAATGACTCACTGTTTGCGGCCGCGGAGGGCAGTTGTCGTTAATTCAGGAAGAGAAGAGAGAGACAGAGAGAGAGAGAGACGGAGAGAAAAAAACAAATTAAGAAGAAGGAAAGAGAATAATAATAACAATCGTATTCATCCATTACATAATAACCGATTCGGAGAGTATACGCCTATCTATTTTCAACTTCAATCGTAATCCTAGATTATGTATACATGTATATAATATATACCATTATACATGTTATACAGTCGTGTTGCATTATTTTTTTTTTTTTTTCTCTTGCGTCAAACTCGAGTAACGAGTGTAATAATTATTGAATAAAAAATAAAGAAAAATTCCATTAACCACGAACGCGATTCATTGAATATGTATTAGACATGTCGCGTTCTTCTCGGTGAAAATTGAAACGATTTCTTTCATAACTATTGATCGAAACTTCTGTATCGATGTGTCACAATTTTTGAATTTCATCCGAGATGTGTGGATTATGAAATTATACGTGCACACATTGTACATATATATATATATATATATATATATATATATATATATATATATATATATAATTAGGGTTTCAAATGAAATAATACGAGATTCGTTGTAATGTTGTTATTTTAATTATCGGTAGTGTTACACCGAATCGAAATAACGGTATAATCGTAACGAGTGTCATTAAGATTGTCTCATTGAGACGAGATGAGGAATTCGATGTTTCCTTTCTCTCCGTTGGATTTCGTCTCTCCTCAGTCTCGTTAGTTATCTCCGTTTACCGACCAACGGTTTACGTAAGATTTAATTCTACTGCAAGCGATCCGCGTTCAATCAACGTGCAGCACATAAGCAGGAGCTGCAGCAGCACCTAATCTTTAAAAGAGCAAATGGGTTAAGGGGCCGTAAAGACGTTACGTCACGTACGACACTCGGGCGAGACGTAATGAAAACGGAATGGCGAAAAAATGGAACAAACAAAACGACAACGCGTAACAACAATGTAACACCGGAATGAATTCATATATATATATACATGTATGCATGTACATATATATATATATACACACACCTATACGTATAAACAATCGAAGGAGAAATGTTTCTGTAATTTCAAATACAATAATAATGAACATTATTATCGAGCGTGACGTAGTTATCTTGCGAAAATATTGTGAGATGGATGAAAAAATAATCGGTGACGTAATATTTGAAAATATACGGTCCCTCTCGGATCACGGATCGATACGTATAATTGATTGCCGCTGCGTTATTACACCTATATGCACGTACATGCAAACGATACAATAGGTGGTTAAATTTCAATTTCTTTACAGAAGGATGATATTATTAACGGATAATAATACAATAATGTACATATTTGTTTGTGCTTTATATACATACATACATACATACGTACATAGAACCGCTATCTAAATGTGATGTCTGTTAGAATTACAAGTATCGCCGGCGTGTGTTCGAAGATAAGTCGGACATTTTATCTTATTATTGTTCAACGGTAATCAGAGACGTGCGTACATGTATATATGTATATATATATATACTTATATATACGTATTATACACCTTTGCGAATATGCATATTTGTACAATCGGTTTTTAGGTAGGTTATTATATGTATACATACACGTATACGTGTACACCGATATAATCGCTTTATTAAATATTCTCCGTCTGTCATATTTATTTTTTATTTTTTTCTCCTTCCCCTGACTTACACGCTAGTCTCTAAACGCATGCGAACTATAAGTAAGCATTTCACGACATGTCGATTAAGATTTTACAACGATTTCTCAGATTGGCTTTATAATTTTTTTTTTATGAAGCCACATGACGAAAAATGCAATCGCAATTTTTTTTTCAGAATATTTTGAATCAGCGTATCTGGAGTGTGATTTGAAAACTGGACAAAGAAATCCGACTATCTAGAATTTGTAAAATCTTACAAAATGTAACAAAATTTTCGACACCTATTAGAAGATGAAGATTTCATAACTTCAAAAAGAAAGATGGAAAAAAAAGTTGTCAGGTATTATTGGATTGCATTGCAAAATATTGAATAGATATTTTTTGCCCCATATTACAGTGAGCTTTGACGTTCATTCATATGTCAAAAATGCAATAGAATGATAATAATGTTTTTTTTTTTTTCTTCATTTTTCTCAATAATCTTTTGAAGTTGTGAAATCTCCGTCTTCTAACAGCTTTCAAAATTTTTTTTGCATTCTATAAGATTGTTCTGAAATTTTTCAGATTCTAGAAAAAAAAAATCTCGTTTGCGTTTTTCGTCATGTAGTTTGACACAAAAAATTATAAAGCCAATCTGAGACATCGGTGTAGAATCTTGATCGCTGTGTCATCGAATGTCCCGTATACTTAATAATAGCCATTGGTCTTATCACTTCGATTATTCAAAGGGTAACTATTGAAGTCCTTCTCCCACGCGTCTGATAAATTTCGACATTGTATCGAAATGTTGATATAATTTTAGACATCAATATGATAATAATTACATCACGCTCGTGCGAAAGAAGTTTGCGTAAAGAATTCGTGACCGTGGCAAAAAGAGAAAAAATAAAACACAGTTACAATTTACTAGAACTACACATCGGGAATGAGTAAAAAAATTCTTGCAAGCACAGTTTTTTCGTTTTATTTTATTTTTTTCAGCTTTATTTTTTCATTTCCAACGAATCGCAACGACGTAAGTCGAAAATGAAATTTGAAAACACGCCCCAAGGAATACATGATTTATTTATTAACAATGTTACGTATTTATCATTGCATATTTTCACCAAACTATAACGTGCAATTTATCCTGAAACGAGATCCGATATTTTGGGGTGTGATGAAAGCGTGATGATTCAATTTGGCAAACGCTGTAATAACTTGTCGTTTTGGGACTTGCTTTTACGGACTGTATAAATAATATATATATACGATAATAAATCGGGGTGGAGCGAGGAGGTTGAAAAGATAAAATAAAAAAGATAAATAAAAAAATTTAAAAAAAAAGATGAAGAAAAATGTTAACGCGAATATATCAGCGTTTGATCCAGACTTAAATTGGTCGGCCGCCCACTCCGAAGCAGCTCTCGAAGCAGGCCACCCAAGCAATTACATAAGTCTTACTCACTACTCGCTGATACAACGTGGTGTTCGCGAAGCGCGACTTGAATCGAAAGACTCGATCCGGTCGAAAGGCGCTTCGACCTTACGCGAAACTGAAAAGGCTGCATCCTCGAGGAACCAAATCGAACAATTCGGCTCGATCTGCGGATCGTCGTTTGTTCAGATTTATTTGAATCGGTGTTTTCCCGCGCTTACTCGCGTCGACGCGTCCGCGACGCGCGCACACGTAATACACGCGTGACGTAACCTAACCTAACCGTTGTGTCTGTAAAGTCACATAACGCGTAGGTATTATTCAACTCTCGTGTAAAACTCGGTCGGCCGTTTCTTTCGATTCATTGAATTACCGCTCTGCGGTTTGGTACGGTTATACCTAGCAGGTATAAAGTACGACATAAGTATATTGTCAGTTTGTATCGATGTACGACAAAATTCATCCGCGACTTTTTTCGTAGAACCTACCAGTAGGCGTATTCAACCAGGCTGAAGTTAGTAACGTTAATTTAACGGTGTGTTCGAAACTGAACATCATTGTTTTGAAAATTTAGAAGGACTTTGGAGGAATTTCATTTCCAAAATCTGAATGCAATTTGATTTTTAAAAATAGATTAATCGATTTGGGACGATACTAAAGTTGAGAGACAATGATTGTTTCCTAAAAATTAATCGTTGCGTTGACCTTACTAACTTCGCTCCCTTTATATTTAATCCCTCGCTGCGTCATGACGGTGAGAAAGATTTATCAATTGCACCACAGTATTCGAGAATTTGTGATTCATTTTTATTTTTATCCAACACCTTGAAAGGTTCATTTCAAACGAGGTTGAAGTTAGCGACGTTACCGTAACGAAATGGGTAAAAAAAAAAAAAAAATCAAAATTTTCCTACCTTTACAATGACTTTGAAGGAACGAAGATTTCAAAATATGAGTATGCTTTGTTTTATTACGGTTTAACTGAATTTCACAGTTCCAAAATTGCGAGGTAACGGTTTTTCCTCAGCGTGAATCGTTACGACAACATTACCAACTCCAACATAATCATTTCAGTGGGTATAGATAATTAAACGGTAATATTTTTTCTTCCACATAATATCCCGATTTCTCAATTACACGTTTTATCCGATTACAGAAGCAGGCGAAGTTGACGATTCAAATATCAAAATCAAAATTCGTCGGAAATTTTCAATCGGAATATGCCGACGAATCAGATCGTTCCTTTTAAAATGTTTATCGACAAAAATTTGTACCTAACTGTAAATCTGTTTAACGTAATTGAAAAGTTTTTTTGACCAGTCATCATTTATTACTATTGTTGTACAATTGATATGTTTTCCCAATTACATTGCCGAAACACCGCCACGCAGCCGCGCGATGTAGCGATCATAATCACGCTACGATATCCTGCCGTTGCGTTGCTATTGCTTGAAAAGGACAAGTTTGAATTTCGCAGGTTTATAAATCCGCACCGGCTGCGCGGTTTACAAAGAGGAAAGTGTACAACTTTTGCCTTGACACACTTTGTACTGTACAAGCATACGGTAGATTAATTTCGTTCGTAATTACATAACCTCAACTTGGTCGCGGATTTGTAATATGTGTAACGAAAATTGGGTCACGCCTCCTACCGCCGATCGAAATTCAAGACAATACCTCCTACGTTCGATCTATCGTCGGTATTACAAATCCGAATAAGGCAAAGCGAGAAGCAAAAGCGAAAAAAAAAACAGAACAAAAAAACAATCAAAAACGAAACTATCAAACGAATTCAACGTCAATGATCGGCAATTTCGACGAATCTAATCAATTTTTCACACATGTGTGACTTCCTAAATGAATGCATACATATTTTTTTCACCGCGTCGGCGATTCGATCATTCTAATATCGATTAATAAAATTTTATACAAAACGCGCGATGGACAGTCTACAAATCGTTTTAACTAAAAATATCAAGTTACCGTTAGAGTTGTCGTGTAACTTGATTAGACTCAATTGTGCTACACTCTCCATTGCGAACTAAAGATCTTACGCAATTGCGGCAACTACACCCAAGCGGAATTTTGAGCGAAGAGATTTTTCATGGAGACGAAAGGAGGTAAAGTAAAACAAGAGAAAAAAAAAAAAGAAAAACGCTGTCCTTGTATTGATTTGCAACTAAATCGGCGGTAATGACGGAAGCTGTTTCCAAAACGAGTTTCATTCGCAACTGCCGAACAGGCACTAAACGTATTCAAGTTGACGCGGTCAACCTTCTGATGACGCGCGAACTGAACTTTTGATTAAATAACAATTGCGATATTTATAGTCTAAGTAACGAAGTGTAAAATTATTATTAGCATATAACCGGCGAGTGACCATCGTGAATTCCAATTGCGTAAAAAATTTAACCGGACGGCATGTAGGATACATATAACGTATATAATGTAGCATACTGGAGGTAGTCTAAACGCGGTCAGGAATTAATATCGAGAGAAGAAGATGTCGGTTAGTCGTCTTAATTAATTCCGAACGAGGTCCGTTCGTTCCCCGAAGCTAAATAAGCCCATGCGGAAAGACGAGGAGATGAAGAAATTTGGGTCGAATTGCAGACTCCGGCTAACGAGCATCGAGGCTGATAACACGGACCTACGATCGTCTTTCCCCCCATAAAACTGAGTAGTAACTTCGGTAGGTGTTAGGTACGAATCTTTGAAAAAAATATTTAAAAGATTCTATATCGTAGATTTTCGGAGAAATTTTTTTTTTCCTGTTTTTTTGGTACTACTAGAGTTAACTTTCAATTTATATGTTAAATATATGTGTTGACAGTCGAGTTGATATTTAAATGTTCATCTACCCTCACTAGTTGTCGTTTATGGTGATTTCAGGCATATTTAGAGCTACGTAAGTACGAGAGAAAAATATTGAACCGCAGTTTTGAAAAAAGTATAAAAAGATTTCACAAGGTTTTTTGATTTATCTATAATCTCTTGAGTCCTGTTTAAAACTAACGCTGTTCAATTTACAACTAAACATTCAGTTTTATACTCGTTGTATTTTATTTTTTCATAATAATTGTTAAAAAGATCCGTAAATACGCATATCTTGCATAAAAATAAATCTCGATGTGCTGTAAAAAAATTAGCACTACATTTTAATTCAACATACCTAAATACCTGAAAAAAAACCATCATTACTCAACGGGGAAATTAAAAGTTACATTTCGCAGGCCGGTCTAATCGCCGCCGGACCAGGTGAAAAGACTCGATCGTAATCCGGGTGACAAATTAACGCTAGTTCTTATCTACTTTCGCAAAAATAACGCCAGTTAAAACTACAGCTGGCTTTACCGCGCGTTATCAACGCCCTCAATATCGCGCTTAATCGTACCTTCGACGCTTATTTTAAATGTAATATGCGCAGACAGAAAGCGCCAAAAGTCCGACGCTCCAAAGTTTAATCGATACAAGTTTAATTATCCCTACTCCACACCTCGACGGGCATCCCTCAACCTCGGCCTTGGCCCGTTGACAAATGCACGGAACAAACATAGGTATTTCGGTACACACTGTGAATTTTGTGCATCAGGCATAATACGACGCGCATCAAATCCGCTGACTAACTTTGACAGTGTCGCAATCCTTTTGCTTTTTCTTCCGTACTTTTTCTCTCATCTCGTTTCTCATCCCAACAACAAATTTACGAGACAATTCTTACGACAGTATAAAACCTCTGTTCACCATTTCTATGTACATTATACGTTGTACGCGAGCTTGGAATTCATTTCACGGAACGAGAATCTCATTTGCGATAAAAGTTGCAATTAGGCTTTGAAGCGAACTGCGATTCTGTACGTACATCGGTCAAGTTGTTTTATTTCTGCCGGTATATCCGTTGAGATTTTTAAGTTATATTCGGCCGGAATTCATTGATTGCCGCTCATTTTTCAAGCGTAATAAGCTTGCCACGTATTCGTCGTAACGCGATAATTGATACAGACCTTCGTCTGGCTCTTCGGAAATGTCGTGCGAAAGATATTTCGAATTGGATATCATTTTTTTTGGCAGAGATTCTTTTCTAGAGAACGACGGAGAAAGAGAGAGAGAGAGAGAGCGATGAGTTCAGAGACCCCGACAGACAGAAATTAGACCATTTCCTAAACTTGAGAAACGTCATGATGAACAAATGCGTCGGATGAGATATTGTTCTTGCTTTATCTCAGGTTTATACGCGACTGCAATGAAATATGCCATCATCGATTACTGACGGTCGATATAACTAGCGGACGATTATTCCGTAAGTCCGAACCTTACGTAATCCATTCAGGTCGTTAACTTGTTCGTTATCTGTACATCAAGATGTAAATCAAGTTTTACCGAAAAATCATTGCGTAGTGAATACCGGAAGGCTGTTTTATACTTATTCGTGGCAACCAACTGATTATCTGCACTGAGCGAAATTTTTAGTTACGGTTACCGCTCAGTCCTTAACTATTTTAATTTTTTACCACGATCGGAAAATATAGTTCTAGGTAGAAAATGAAAATTAGTTTTCTACCTGTTACCGGAAAGTCTAGTATCCGTTACTATTCTTTTTCATTGCGATCACTGTCGCTGTATTTTCTTGCAACTGTTGCGAAAATTTAATGCTTGTGCAAGAATAAATTGACGATAAAGCCTTGTTTAACTAAAACAATAGGGTAAACCGAAGAAACTGATTTTGCGTTGCAATAACCAAAAAAGGATCGACAATAGCGCAAAATGGTTAGGCGTACCTCTTTTTTCGTAATTCCAACGATATTCAAACAATTTTTTTAACGATACCTGTTTCACTAAATTTTTCCAGTTACCGTAACAAATGAAATTTTTCTCAGTGTGATCCCTTGAAACCCCCGGACCGGAAACTGTACATCATCTGCACAATTTCGACCACCATATATTTTCGTAATCCGTGCTGCGGTTGCACCTTTGTATAAATTTCCGAGTTCCGCACGGAGTCGGATGGACCCGATCGTGTTTTCGCGGTACTCGATTGTTCCTCCCGAATGCCTACAGAGTATACCTATAACCAAATAAGTGTAATCGGAAGTGGTTTATTCCTTCTGGTAAATTCCTCGGCCGCATAAGCTCTGCGGGTCGGGTCTATTTTCGACCAAGCTGCTCCCCGGTGGAGCTTTGGAGCTCAGTGGCTGGTTACATTTCCGGTTTAACCTCTCCCCTTTCTCTCACTCAGCATCTCGGGATTTCCCCGATCATGAAGATCGAAGTTTCTCGAATTATTTAGAAGACGTTGTAGAGGACCTGAACTCGAGACCGTGTATGTTTTATTTTCATCGTGCCTCTCGGTTGGCTAGTTTGGCTTATCATTGTCGATAAGGTGCGCTCTACGCTATGCTCACAAGCGTGTCTCTCTGTGTATAAATATGTATATACATACACGTATACACACCGTATGTACTCGGACTATACATTGTATAATCGAGCCGGCAAGCTGACTGCTCGCGTTACGTAAGAGGCATAGGTCGAGCGTGTAGAGATGCGTCACCTTTGACCGAATACTTTGAGTGGGGCTTAAGTAGTCTAATTTTTATTTTCGCACGTTGTTTCGATTTTATTTTCTTTTTTTTTTTCTATTGCTTCCCTCTCCTCAAGTTTTTCACACCTCAATCATATCGAATTAATTAATTACAGATTAACGGAACGCCAACAATTCGATGATGTAACATCATGCCCCAGTGCGTAAGTGAAATAATAAAATCAACAAGATAAACTAGAAAAACTAATATGTACTCTTACGTTCCATCGAAAAGTAACTGGTTAATTTCAATTGATCCAACAAGCCGAAAATTTTCTACACTGTGTACGGAAATACGTTTCGTCAAAACGATCCCTGCAGTAAATTGGTTTCGTTAATTGTAATACATCAATGTCGATGCGGAGTTCCTGATCTCTCTCCTGTCACATATTCCTATCAACGCTGACCTACGCATCGCGTAGCACGTATGCATACTCTTTATACCTCCTCCGACGTGTTTATCCCCTAGGACAAGAGTTAATTATAGACATGGCACCTTACGTGGGGACGTAATTCTAGAATGCTTAAACGTGTAAGCGTGTAACCGTTACCGAGGCATATTCATAGACGAAAACCGATGCGTCGTTATAAGCCTGTATGATTCTCGTGAGTTCATGGTATCGTGTGTAGAAGCCTGAAAGGTGGAAGGAGGAGAGGTAAGGAGAAGTATCTCGTATGGGTTTACAACTGAAAAAGTGTCCGCCAAGAAGCAGCAAATAGTGGTTTGACAAGTTACCAGAATGGCGCTCATAAGCAATAAGGGTCACAATCCGATTTTCGCTTAGCAATCAGGGTTTAATCGGGTTCGATGTGACTGACGCTTTAAGGAACTTTTCCTGCATTCTTAATTTGCCTCAACTTTACGGACACGGTCTATACATGGAGATATAGTCTGCCTTACCTCTACCCTCAATATTTCAGACACAAGTTGACCGGTGCACTGTAAAGATAACCTCGTGCAAGGTATGGACTTCGGACGCTGTCGATTCCAATACATCGTGAACCCTGTTATGGTGTTTCACAGATTGGAGTTTGAAAGTTAAAGATAGAACGCCGTTTCGTTCGTGAAACGAAACGCTCGGCGTAGGTCACAAAATAAGTCTACTTGCCGTAACATCACCGACAACTTCTCTGATTTCGCTGACGATCCGTTGTCGGCATTCTCGTAATCAACGCGATTCTTGATTCCGTATAGCTAGGTAAGTGCGCCTCGTGCGACACTCTATTTTTGACTCCGTTCGTCGTAAGAGTCGGTTTTCAGTACAAGCACGTACACCACCGGTCATGTGGCTGGGATATCTCCGCGTTTACTCATCGGACTGGTGAGGCGAGGGGGTCGATCGTGTAACGTACACCAAGTACGGGCTCCCGGAAGATGATTCCTGCCTCGTTGCAGTCGCTCGTCCGAGACTGACATCATCCGGTTGACGTTACGAGCCCGATGACAACGCAGCGTTATTAGGTGCGATGGAACCGCGCAATCCGTCGGTCAATTATCGGCTGCCAGCTCTTGAGACCAACTCGACGGAAGAATACCCGAGACTGTTAAGCCATGGGCAAATTTTCGTGACGTAATGTGGCAGGAATACTCATAGCTGGAGATTTGTGCAATTGCCAATTTGATTAGTCAGATTCTTATATAAATTGACTCGGTGATTGCTCGCGACTTATGACTCCCCTTCTAAACTGGTGAACGTGCCGGATTACTTTGGCGACGTTCCCCTTTCTCTGTCCTCTGATTTCAAGTATACTTACATAGTTACGATACACCTTATCGTCTGCCGGACATGAATTGATTCATTCGATGATGTTCTCCTCTTATGGGGCACTCGATAGAACCGATGTAAGTCCTTACACTCACTTCGGTTTGGTTCGCTTCCAGAAGAGCGTGACGATCAAGTGCGTCAGGTCTTATCGGCAACGTTGAACGGTTCAACGATCAAAAGAATGATAAGAAATTCGATAGGAAATTGACCCGGAGAAGCTTGGACACGAATCTTCGGGTTTCTCGTAGATTCGATGACATAGAACATTTTTAAATTGAGGAGAACGATAGAGTTAAAGTTTCGAGAACGCTGATTGTGGCTTCGAAGACCTCCCACCTTTGGTGTTAGTCTTGTCAGATTCCATTGACAACGAAACTCCCTCCAATAATAATCGTCCTTGGCCACATCCTCCTGATCGTAGTCGGAATGATTTGACCTTGCGCGTCCAAACCTAGGAAACGAGGTCGAGGCCTATTTCGAGAATTAATCGATCAGCCAGGGACGTCATTTTGAGTGATTCAACTCTGAACGGCGCACCGAGTACCTGTGCGTACACCATTTATAGAAGTATCCGCAGAACGTGTTCCGCGACATCGTCACTTATTCGAGAGGATAAGATCATGCGGGAACTGGGACGACGTACATACATGGAAGGTGTCGCTTAAATGGAATGCTAATTTTTTTCAACCGAAGAACCGAGCCAGGCAATGCATCAGTTAAAGCTCGAGTTATTCGAAGATTTTTATCGGTGAATTGAATCCGCTCTCGTATTTCACTATAACTGCCACACTGCAGCAGCTAGTGAACGTAATAACTCTTTACATATGCAACGTTATCTAACGTCGCGTATCGCAACTTGGTTAGAGTGTTCTGAAAGTTTCCCTGATGTGGATGTACTGTAATGGCGACAACCGCTGCCCAGGTGCATCGATTCGACGATTAAACCTACATTAATGGGTCATCGATGACCACAGCTTTAAGGGCGTTTGAGACAATCAGGGAACCCAGCACGTCAGACGAGTTTCATTTACACGCCGGCGTCGTCGGACGACGAGCGGTCTCCTACCACAGTCCAAAAATTGAAGTCAAAGAGTCTACTTAGACTTCTTCAAGCGTCAGCAGAAATAGATTTCTACGTTACTCCTACAGTTGTACCGAGGATCAGTTGAGTGGTAGGATACAGAAGCAAATGGAACACATCGCGTTGCGCTTGAAGCAACTGGTCGTTAAAACGACCCCCGTGCCACCACCTGGCTCTGCTTCCACCGGCCTCTATTTGCATTCCATTTTTTTCTCTTCATCGACTGTAATTTCCAATTTTTGTACCAACGTCAGTGAAAACCGAAGACCCAAGCCAGCAATGGAATGGAACCACGTATTTGACAGTGGTAACAATTTCTGGGATTGTACTACGAATGCTGCTCAAGCCTGGATTTTACTGATTTTTAAGTTCAAAGATTTCCTTAGATTTCAAACTAATTTCAGCAAAGCCAAAGCTTCAGTCACGTGGTTGTAACAAAAACTATTCTAAGCGTGTTTATAAACCGTCGTGTATGATGGTCGAGACGTGATGAGCGACACGAGTTTCTTCCGAGCAGCGTGCGCGGCGTATAAACGTCATCGTGACAGATGCGACAACGTGGCTTTTGTCCGTTCAAGACTATCTTATCTCCTAGGCCCCGCCGAGCTGACACAGGCACGCCGACTAGCCGTTCTCTTTCTTTCTCTTCTCGTCAGCTGTATTATCGCGTCGTAGAGATTCCATCGGCAGTGCTACAGTGTGTGCAGGCACGTTAAACACACACGTGCGAATACGAATTCCGCGTGACGATGTGTTTGGATATTCTCTTTCACGTTCATTATCAGTCCGTTATTCACCGTTATCGTGTGTTTTTTTCTTTTTTTTTTTTTTTTTTCTTTGTTGTTATCAAGTCATTTCTTCTTTTTCGCACCAAGTCATCGCTGTCAATGTGGTCTCGTGTGCGCATACTATGTCTCAGCTTTTCCTACGACATTTGAAAATCGTTTTGGCTTTTCGAGAAGGTTTATATAAGAGCCCAGAGTGCCAGGTATAGCGCTCTGCACTCTGGCCATGAACTTACGCCGTTGGAACGTCGACTGCACCAGGCTAGGGTTCTGGTGCTTGGCTTTGTCTTTTGTTAGCTCAGACTGGTGCAGCGTGTGCACGTCGCCGGTGCATCGAGCCATTATCTTTCAAGGCAGAACTGCCAGACGGTCGCATGTGCGCCTGGTCTGTCAGATTCTGAATATCTTGAATCGGGAAAACTCCTTGAGAGTATGCTAAGAATATGCATCATCGTCGATCGGTTGGTTATAAAAGCACGAAAGCCACACTAGGTAGGACGTGGAAAATTTTCAAGAATGAGTTTACGATACTGTGTGGGCTTGTTGTACTTTGCTGACGTTATATTAGAGACATATATTCTTCAAATCCAGGAGTTCAGATCCCAGCGGGAATCAAATTGCTCTAACGTAATGTCTGATAAAGAATATCGGCGATAGATGAATCGACGTGATCTAGTCTCGTAAAGCCTGGTGCAACAGGCAGCGGAGATGCGACGTTACCACCACGCTGGGATATAACGTGTGATTTATACTTTCTCCCTCTTTTTTCTTCTCCTTTTTACGTAACGGGAAGCCAACGAAAAAAGCGTCGCATCGTACCAACGAGATTTACGAAGGTGTAAATATAGCAGCCAATGGGGAGTGGATAACCAGGACCAGATTCCTTCCTTCTTTATACATGAGTACCACATACAACCGAGTCGAGACAGGAGCGGATGTTTTTTGTTCTATAATATATCGTTTCACCGTGTAACACCAAAAGATTGGCAAAGTGATCGAATTACGAGATTGAAGTGAGTAACGTTAGCGTTGAGAAATATCAGGAAGAAATTCATTATTTTGCATTTTTAGAATGACTTTCAAGGAGTCGGCTGTTTGATCATATGGACATGTTTGGTTCGGTATGGTTTACCAAGTTTCAGGCAATTCTAACGGTGAGAAGTAACGATTTATTCCTGAACACGCATCGTTACAGTAACGTTACTAACTTCAACCACACATCGAATTCGTATTATGGGTACAGAAGTGTTGAAATTGTGTCACCGTGTCAATTATCACCTTTATTCAACAACTGAATCTAATGGTACAACTTTCAGCCGGTCAACGTCGAATGGCTGATGGTTGGGAAGCGTTTATCTGACCATATCTCCGAACACCCTGCAACGAGACATCCGGCCACCCCGAAGAAAAAGTCAGAAGCAGCGTAACCGTAACCAGTCGCCGCAACACCCTACGGTAAATATTTGTCAAAAGTCTGTTTCAATTCCCGTTATACTTCAAAGTCTGGAAATCCAGACAAAGGAGCTGCCTGCGTGTGTCACAGACGGGTCATCAACCAGAGTCGTATACGGCTGGGTGATTAAGCCTCGCTGCGGCTCGGTTGCTGGCCGCTACTGCGGTGCAGTAGTAGTTCACAGTTAGTCGGGGAATAGCTTTTTTCATCATCATTATTTACTCTCCTTCTCTCTTCGTCTCTGGAGTGGCTGGGCAATTCCGCGCATGGCGCATGTGAGCATGTATCATCGCTCCCTGCTTAAGCATGGGCACACAAGCCTCGGCCCATTAGTGCCAGTGGAAATATCAGTTGGTGAATTATCGAAAACGCGGGTCAGAACTGTTTAGAATACCGTTCGTAAGAATAACTCAGGCAATCAGATAACTCCCGGAATCGGTTACAACAAAGGCGGGTCATTCCTGCATCGCGCTACGTCATAAAATCAGCGTATAACCAATAACCAGCTTACCTACGTAACTGTACGACCGCCCTGAACTGAACGTAACTCAGCTACATGTCGGCTACGACGTGCAGGCTTACCGCACCTACGTGTTACACGACTAAGGGAACCGTGAAAATTTACGAAGCTGAAGCTAGCCACCAGAGTTAGCAGTAAAACGTGTTAAACTTTTTGGAAGTAGAAAAATGCAGTTCAGTCTTATCCTCTTAATTTTATGAAAAAAATATTGTAGCTTGACGGTATTTCACAAGATTGTGATTTTCGGACTCTACTACCTAGTTCGAACGAACGCTGGAACGTTTGGCTGCTAAGTCTCGTTTAAAACTTTCGTTACTCGTACCGTCTTATCACATGGAAATGAAAAGCAAGGTGTTGCCGATCGCCAACCTCGTGTCCAGGAGTATTTGCTACACGTGAGTCCAGTTCAGGAGTGTCTCACGAACCCGATTCAGCACGGCATCCGTAATTGCGACTACTCTACCGAACGAAGGTGTCTGAAAAAGTGGCTGAGGAGGAACTCACCGAGTTGTACGGCTAGGTCGTAGTGCTCCAGGGCCTGAGCGACCTGGCCCTCCTTGATGAGCTTGTCGCCCTCGTGTCGGGCCCTGCTCGCCTCGGCTTCCCGGGGCCACCACTTCTCGACGAGCCTCTGAACCAGAACATTCGTCTCGCCGATGGCGCCGAGCTTCTGACCGCAGACCTTGCAGCCCTTGTTCGGCTCGAAACAGGTCCTGCAGTAGGTGTGTCCGCAGGCCGCGGTCACCGGTTGGAAGAGGGTGCCCTCGCACGCCGGGCAGACGAAGGAGGCCTCGCTTCGTCTTCGCGGTCCAGCCGCGCTTCGGACGCTGTCGAGCAGTGCTGAGGCCAGGTGCTTCAGACTCTCCAAGGGCACGCTGCCCAGCCTGAAGCACTGGGCGTAAACGTCAATCGCCTCGCGCACGCGGCCGCATCTCGAGAGCGAGTCTCCGTAACCGAGGCATATCTCGTAGTTTGGATTCTGCTGGTCAAGATAACGCTCGTAGATCTCTTCGGCAAGGCCGTACTTCCGGGAAGGCTCTCGCCCAACTTCCGTCATCTTTAAAGAGATCCCCCTCTTCTTACCGATTGCTTATTTGTTTTTTGTTTTTTTTTTTTATTTTTCCACGACTTTTTACTATCTCGGACCGGGTAGTAACGCGACGGAAAATCACGACGCTACACCTTGGGTTAGATCGGGCTCTACGAGGTATTCTCTCTCGCACTTGTCAATTCCGAACGGCCAATACCGAATGGCGATGAGACGGCGACTATCAAAATATACACACTGCACATATTCGACGGGCACAAAACGGTCGATCAATTCGACGGGGTATCTAGCACTGCACGCTCATACGAACCTTATCACATCGCGGTAGCGGAGAAGAAAGAGAGAGACCAAGGTTTGATTCGACTACACGATACCAATTATTAAAATCGCGTTTTAATCCTTTCCTGAAATGAGACACTGGAACTACACTAGATTCTTTTTTCTTTTTTTTTTTGGTTGTCGTATCGCCAAGTTTGCCGCTTCACTCTTCGCGCTACTAAGAAGACGGGCAAAATCCACTTGTCAGTTTGACAGTTGTGGCCGCACACGCGGTCGTCTATCGGATCTCTGGACCAACGAAGTCGGTCCGCAAGTGTCCGTGTGGTGTCCGGACTGTCACTGACTGGTAAGCGGCCTCGCTAGCATTGGCAAGTGTCAGACGGTGTCAGTGGCAGCGCCCCCACGGCGCGGCAAAGACGCGCGGCGTTCGTCGAAGCCCCCACTACAAAAGCACCGCCTCGGCGTCATCGTCTGAACGGCAGCGTCGACGTAATTCTCCCTTCTTTATCTCTCCCTCTCTCTCCCTCTCACCGCTTTCTTTCACTATGTCCACCTTTGACCGGCTATCGCGATTACCGCGGTTCTCCTCCTTATCGCTCCTTCGACGACCAATTTTCGGGGAGCTTGCGCAACTTTCGAAATGATATTCGAATTGACGTCTACAGGATCACTGGTTTTGCGTAATTTAGTTACGCGGTTTGTCTATGCAATTGTTTCACGAGAAATTCGCACGAAACTTAGTCACTTTCTTCGAAAAGATTCTTCATTTTTTCACTCGATTTGTAATGCGATACGTTTCTTTTTTTTTTTTTTTTTATTTTTTCATACGCACGTATCTACACACAAACTCATCGACTCAGCGTAACGGGTAATTAATGCGAAATCAATCTCATCGAACGAGCCTTGTTTCTGACGGTCGATTATTATCGACTGTACAGTTATATTTTTCAGAGGAAATTATATTGAGAGAAAATTCTGTGAAAAATTACTAATGTTTTTTAATTTCACTATTTTCGTATTAGGTTCCGATTACCGTTTGATTCAATTCATTTCTCTCTTACTTTTTCGAAAACAACTGATCTCACTGAAACATCGTAAGGTAATATAATACCGGTATGAGAATAACAGGTGCTGCGAAAATTGACTTTTCAAAACAAAATAACGTATATCTTAGCCAAAATATTGATTTACGCTGTCGTTTTATATTCAGTTTTTAAATATTTCCTGATTCACTGCAAAACCGGGATAAATGTAGATGCGTAATAAGTGACTGATTTAACTGCAAAACACGCGACCTTGAAACTTCAAATTAGACAATTGACGTCTTCGACTCGTTCAGAGGGAAAAGAGAACTAAAAAAAAAAAAAAAAAAATAGGTGAATCATTATCAGTCGATAGTAATGTTTTAAGTATTATCCGAAAGAAGCCTAAGTGAGTCCGAACCTTAATTCACACCGAACGATTATCTTCGGCATTTCATTGCAGTCGGGTGTTTGACGTATTTTATAATTAAATATTGGAATGCCACTGAAACGGTGCATGGATCGGAAGACAATTAGTTACAAGCTGTAACAATCGGTATGCCCACAAAACTGGCAACTGGAATTGGTGATTTACAATAGTTACATAATGCTGTTACAGCTGTCGTTATAAGCGAGGAGTTTGAAGCATCGTTTTTGACTAAAAATTTTTATACTCCACTAAATTCGGTTCAATTTATACCTCGTTACTTGTTACAATCGTTTTCGTAAATAGTTAAATACCGATTAAATATTATATACATTTGCAACAGTATAATAAAATACCGAAATTTCAACGAGCTCAAACTGACAGGTGAGAAAAAAAAAAGTTCTCTATAAACTCTGAAGATGTATAAGATGCAGAGTACGCAGTTATAAAATTGGCGGGTAAGAAACGGGATTTATTATTACCTATCACGTGTTTCGAAGTTTTCAAGTAAAAATTTTAGTTTCTCGCGTAACACTTTGCTCCATTACACACGTGTGATATCTTGTACACGTAATACCGAATTACGTAACAAGTCACGAATCGGGGCCGCGAAGCGTGTCGCTAATTCGCCATTTGACAAAACAGACATTTCATATGCTGTATAAGCCAGATTATATGCATATGCATGGTAGAACAAGGTAAAAACGCGCGAAACCGCCGCCTCGAAAATTGTCGAAATATCTCGTTCGTCTCAATTGTGAAACGAGAAAATGACGTTTCAACTTGGAAAACCAAAAAAGAAAAAAAAAAAACAAAAATTTTATATAATTTGATCAACTCGACGTTAATGGTAATAAAATTGAGATCAAGCAATGCTGCAAAATACACGAACAATGAAAAACGCTAAGCTCCGCACCGTCAACGTGGAATAGTTGTTATTATACACACTGTGCTTCCTCTACACGCTACGCGTGAGAGCTTCCTCGCGAATCAATAAAAGTGTACGCGCGCAGCGCGGAGCAGCAAGAGAGCTTGCAGGTCCCGGATGAACGGGGCACCAGAGTCCTGTCCTGCAGTGAAATTGTTGCCATTTCTTCACCCGTAAGCACGTGCGATAAACGCGATATAAATTGAAATATTAATAGCAGCAATTGGAGAAAAAGAAAAATTTCAAAACCAGAACGAATTCCCTCGAAAAGTTTCAACATTTTCCACCGTGTGCGGTATTATATCCAAACAATTACACGTAGATGCTTTAACAACGGTCTTGAGAAAGCGACATAATGTTTTCGCTTCGTCTGATCGGGGGGGAATGGAAAAAAAAAAACAAAAAACTAAAAAACAAGAAACGATTGAGCTTATTTTTACCCACGTGGTATAAAGTGATGAAAACAAAGAAAGAAAAAAGAAAAATTATCCGCACTCGTTACACGCTCACCAGAATTATTTTTTTACCGAGGGATCCTCGCTGGGCGATCGATACAAATTCCATCTGATATTCTCCCGATCGCATTGTCAAAATCGGCCTCCCTCACTCCCAATAATTCCCTCCGATTGTCGGCGCTCGCACGTCTTCGCTTACGTAAAACGTCAACAACGCGTCACGCCGTGGCGGGAGCTCGACGGATTCTGATTGGATCAATTATTTCACGGGCTAGCCTCGACTCAGGCTCCCAGGTCTCTCAGCGCATGCGCGAGCTTCTCTTTACTCTTACGCTGACGTTGCACCGTACGGACGTACGGAAAAGCTCACTCTCACGGTGTTTTCTACGTGCGAAAAGCGCGGCGGCATCGTCAACGCGACGGCGATTCGGGGTGATCGTTATCAGTGTTGCCAACACCTACCGTAATTACGGAAACCTTACCGTATATTTATACATATATATATATATATTGATCTCGCGTACCACGTGCCATAACCCGTAGATGTACCATAATTCACCCATTTCACATTTTATTCCATAATTTGTACCGTGATATCGATGTTTAGAAACGATGTCTACATTTTTTGCACTATTTTTTTTTTTTATCGGCAAGAATCAATTTATCATCGCACGTCACTGCAAGCGGCATACGATACGTATTTAATTAGTTTATTAATTTATTCATTTCATTTTTCTCCGTCAAAAAGCTACTGTGGAGAATATTTTTGGAATTCACTTGTGCAAGTAAATACGTGTTCGAAGAAAAAAAATTACGAACAACCTCCAATCATTATCTTGCTCTCCTTTCCTAGTAGGATTTATATCATAAAAATACCGTCATTTTACGGCCCTGATTCCATAATGCGATCGAAAGATGTTGGCAGTGCTGATTGTTATCTACATTATACTTAATGTGCGATTCGCGCGTTCTCAAACGCATCTTGGCTTAATCGGTGATCGTTTTTACCGTATCTAGGAATTAAAACTTTTGGTCACACATTTTTCGATTCGATATTTTGGCCCGAATTTTGTTACTCGGAGGTTTTTTGGATCGCTGATTACGAATCTGAGGTCAGAATTTGTTGATTTCTCAATGCAAGATGGCGGATTCAATATGTCAGATGTAAAATCGAAAAAACTAGCGAAGTTGGATGATTCTGGCCAAAACTTATTACTCGGTGGTTTCTGGGGTTGTACGAAGTAACGAAGATCATTTGAAGTTGTAAATAAATTGTGATAAGGCTTGGAAATGGAAATTTTTGAGATGGGACGCTGAGCATCCCACTGTGACTGAAAGGGTTAACGATCTGAATTTTTTTCGCTACAGAACTTTTGATCATTCGATGTGAAGAGCAATTAAAATCGCTTATGCAACTGTCGCCAATTTCCTCGAAGTCAATGAACTAAAATTAAAGCTCTGAACTTATGTCGATCTCACTGGTTTTTTCTCTTCTTTCCCCGTTAGTCTGATAATTGGAATTCTATTTCGAAAGACAATTACGATATTTATGTATAACTATGTATAACTCTATGCAGCTGATTGATTGATTCAAATTTATACCCTTACTCGATATTTTGAGAGGAAACGCCATTTTCGCGAAAAGGAACGCTTGGTTACTAATTATAATTCTATATCTTTGATGACAGAAGCTGGTTCATGCCGATGCGAGAAAATCCCGCGTCCTGAAATGTTCTTCAAAAAAATAATATCACTGGTTTCTTTGAGTCTGTAAAATTGCGCAAATATACCTGCTAAAAATCCAGGACTAATAACGAAATGGAAAAATTATATTAAACGTTGATTTCCACAGCTGAATATATGTAATAGCGACCGTCATATCCTGGATACCCAGCTTCATCTCTGCCCTCGAGTTGTTGGAAAAGTTCTGCCAATTTGAAAAAAAAACCGCAAAAATTGCCGAATACAAGATTTCGCAAGAAATTATGTATTTTACGCTATATACCGTACGTATTACACGTGTAACGCGATTGCGACCAAATTTTCTAGCCCGAAAATAGATATAAATATCAATTGATCACACACCGATCATATAAGGTAAGTCTATCAGTTATTGACACGTTCAGACCCAATTATTGACCCTTATATTTTACAAAATTGCAAATCGACGTCACAAATTGTAAATTTCTCGACGATTAGAACCAATTCTTAGAGCTTCAGACGCTACAAATTTATTTTTTCCGTAAATTTAGATCCAAGGATCGAACAGATGCAACCAGAAAAGACCAATAATTGGAACAGGGTCAAAACTTGGTACACTTACCTTCACTGCAGTCGTTTTAGTACGGGATACGTTACATTGGCGTACGGAATTCACGCTTTACATGCTTCTCGAAGACGTTGAAAATTACAGTAATCTCGACAACGGTTGTTCCCTCCCGCTTCCCGCACCTTCTTTTCATCTCATCTCGGCTCTTTCACCTCCTCATTGAGAAACGTGATACCTACTCGTGCTATAATTGCCCCATGAAATTACCTACTTATATTACCTCTCCATCTTTCACAGTTTGCCTGTGAAATTAAGCCCCCGTATTTGCACACTGACAATACGGAATTCGAAGTTCCGTTGCGTAATCGGTGAACATATTACACTGCATATCGGGTCTGCAACGTAAATTTTTTCACAACCATTTATATCGCAAAAAGATAGGAAGAAAGAAAGTAGGTATGATAATTAGTTTGAATTTTACACGAGGGAGAATATAAATTGCAATCGCAAGTTGCGGAGCTTTTTTCTAGAATCTCATCACCGATTCGGTACTTATTCACCTTGAAATTTTTTTCGTTCCTGTAAAAGAAAATCAAGAAATTACAGTGATTGAGTAAGCGACAAGGAAATTTTGAAATTCAATCGGTCGCTGCACAGTATACGATATTGCAATATGCACTTTGGTGGAATTAAATGACTTTGAACGACACACGCACAAACGTACACTTAGAGCTCAACGAGGAGCAAACAAGTTCAAAAATAGCCCCACCGTTACATAAAGACACATCTATATCTGTACGTTATTAACAATATTATATTATACGCACACGCACCTGCATAATGCGTGTATTGTGATTATTATGTCTATGTGTGCAAGCGTCTATTTTATATAATACGTACAGGGACGTAGGGAGTTGAGAATTGGCGAACAGGTCTCGACTGGAACTAAATTGGCAATAGTGGACGACCGATAACGATTCCAGTCTACGACGAATCGTGAAAATTTATCGTTCGTTATTTATTATTGGCTGTAAAATACGATGCAGATTTCGGTGCATAATAAAGCGTTTAATCCCGATCGTCACGAATTTGATGACCGTTTTATCGGCCACGTAAGTAGTTGTCAGTCTAATCCGACTGGGTGGTAACGTTTTTTAACGGGGATGAATTGAAAAGTTTCATTTTTCTTTGGTGAAATGAAATAATCTCACTTTGCGAGTTTCTGTACGAGAACATATCGATTTGAAAATTATTATAGGATCATTTATCGAATAACGACTCTTGGAGTTCGTTCCTAGATTTATATCGACGATACTTATTGCGGAATCATCCGGGGATTTAGTTTTTTTTATTTTTACACCTGAATGTGGCATTTGAAATGCTTTGAAAAGTTTTGCAACTTCGGACGCAAGTGTATATTAATAAAATATATTTACCTTACGTTTTCTCGAGTTTATTGATTAGAAATCCGTGAAAATTGATAAATTATTGGAAACAAGTATACCGATGCGAAAAAACTTGTTTCACTCGTGGTCAACTGATCGGCATAATCATAATCGTTTCTTATTATAAAATAAGTATATATAATCAACGATAGATTATTCGAAGTTGAAGAAACTGTGAAAAAGCGTGACTCTTTGAAATTTAAAAGATTCGCGAGTGGAATGTTTGCATTAAAAAAAAAAAAAAAAAAAAAAAAACAAAACTTACATCTTAGAGTATAGTAAAAGAGCAGAAGAGAAAACAATCAATCAAACAAAGGCGGATCAAATCCGTGTTCCTCAGCGTTGTTTTTGCAACTACGTATAATAATGATTGTGAATAATATTAAATTCACTTAAGAAAATTGATAACAAATAACCGTTGTCGAAATTTTTCTACAATCACGGCGCCAAAGCGAAACGACGGAGAAATTCGCTTGTCAGAAGGGATAAAACTCTTTACAGGCACAAATTTAACGCTGGCGTTGTTGCTTCGCCTTGCCTTGCCTTACAAAATATATCGCTAGTACGAGTAATAAATACCAACCCGCGGCATGACTAAAAATAAAGCAGCTTGGTAAACACTGGGATCATTTATGTAATGAATGAGTATAAATCGCGGCAAAGTAGGAGGGCGGCGAGGGAGGGAGAGAGAGGGAGATAGAGAGATAGAGAGATAGAGAGAGAGAGAGAGAGAGAGAGAGAGAGAGAGAGATGTTTTCACGCCGAGCGCATTTCTACCGCGCAGTTTAAACACCTTGCCTATATGCATTCCCTAATCACTAATGCGCTGTGTAATCACTTGGGTTTGCATATAAAGTGACTCTGACTGTACGATTTGAAGAAAATTGCGTAGCCTTCTGCGAGGCAAGCGCAACGTACAAATTCTGCTGTTTCAAATTTTACTTGTATTTTTTCATAACTACAGTAAATTTACAGTGCGCGTATGCACGGCAAAAAAAAAATTTTACTCGCTGCACGATTGACGCGTTCTATTTTGCTATTTTTGTTTGTCTTTCTTTTTTTTTTTTTTTTTTTTTTTTTTTTTGTCGTAGTGGGGGGGAGGGGGCTTTTTTTCCCTTTCGATCCAAAAACAGAAATTTTTTTCATTGATTTCCAACGATGAATCAAAATTCGATTTACTGTATTCGATTGGAATAGACTGGAATAGAATATGAAAAGAAAAAAGAAAATTTAAATTCTATCAATCCCTGCTCGTATAATTGGAAACTGCATCTTCAACAAAAGTTCGCTGCTCATTGGCAGCTTTTTTTTTTTTTTTTTTTTCTTTCCGACCGACCGATCTCCTTCGTTGATAAGATGGAATGAAAATTTGAAACAACAAAAAAATAAATAAATAAATAAACAAAATGGAATAAAAAATTCATAAGTTACCGACACCAATATACCAACAATATAATCCCGTTCAACGAACTGCTAATCCGGGGATTCCCCGATGGTTCACTGTCCTAACGTTAGATGAGAGACTCGCTAGATCCAGTCTTAAATATAGATTATATCATCTTTCGATTACAATGCGAGGCTGTGTCGGTTCACATTTGCCACGATCTTTATTTCTCAGACCATCTTTCCGTTCCACGCGTGTGAAATTCTCCCCAGCATGTTGCGTTCTTTCTCTTCATTTTTATTTATTTATTCATTTATTTTTCTCGCATCCAGAGTTATCATCGGCACCCCCTTTTTGTTCGAAGTAACAACACTCTAATTTTCAATACGATATAATAAATGAATCAGAGAAACATCAAGTAAATTTTGCACAGTTTACGAAATTTTTGATCGTGTTTTTTGTTGTACTTATTCTGAAATTGTAATCCAGGAGAAAAACGAGTAAGCGAGTTTTTTCATTGGTTGCACTTTGTTGTATCGATAGTTCTAAGTAAATCATCACGTGAAGCTGGTCGACTTGTTTCTGGTTTTGAAATAATAATAAGATGAGAAAAAAAAGGTTTTCATCGACAGGTATCCTAGTTTTGAGGTTTTTGGAAAAAAACATATCTAAGAAATCTGTGGAGAATTTCACGAGTTTTGATTAAGCATCTTTAATTTTTTTTTTTTTTTTCTTTAACCGCGACTTCAGTCTCAGAGCTTTTATTTCATACCTATACGTGAATAAACCGGTGTAAAATATCGCGTTAAACAAATCTAGCCGCCTTTGCTTACACTTGTTATGTACTTACTTTTTTTTTTTACACCTAATATGTATTTTCTGACTGTCAGCAATGTTTTGATAGATTTATTGTCGGAGCGGATTTAGCGGTCGTCGACCCTGCCAAAATAGTAGAGATAGTGGGAGGAGGAGGAGGAACACAACGTACGGAGAGACGAAACGGACAGACATGAAGTAATGTTTGAAAACCAGAAACAACAACCAAATTCACTGGCTGATTTTTGAATTTGAGGAAGTCATTTTTTCCCTCCCGTGTTATATTCGCACTTCAACACTTGGAGACAAAATTCGATTTTTTTTTTCTTTTGTCACTGAAATAAAAAGTTTCTTCTAATAAAATTAAAGCTATTTACTGAGTGTAAATTTTTAACTGCAGGATCATTTTATGCGAATAAAAATTCCTTCACTTTCAGAAGTCAATGTTTCTATCTGATCACGGTTATACTATTTTAATTTTTTTTTTTTTTTTTTTGACATAACCGAAAACTGCAATGCTGAGTATAAAATGGAAGTTTGTTTTTCAGTCGTGAACAGATAATCTAGCACGTGTTTACTATTCTTTGTTACAACGGTAACTCGTACTTCGTTATCTTGTAATAATGAATGACGGTAATTTAATGTCGGTGCAACGATAAATTGATTTATTGAGGCCTTATTTAACTTGAAAATACCGGAAGTTGTAGTGTTGAAAACTATAATCACCCGCACTCTAGATAGTTACTAATTGAAGAAAATTTTCTTGTAATTTCGACAATATTTTCAAACCCTTATCTTAATAAGAATTTCTTATTAGCAATCATAATTTATTACATTTTACGCTGTGTGAATAAACCCGTACTAAAAAAATTATTTCTCGTTATCAACTTTTGTTTGCAACATATCATCTTGTTATCCTTTTCAACATCACTCTCGATATTTATCAAAACTTTGAACAAAATTCAGGTCAGTTACTGTTTCAGAATTAGGAAAATTGCTGAAAAAATTTTAATCAAAATGAAAAACGGCGAAGCTCACGAAACGTTGGTTGGGTTCGCATGGAATTCACCATAGAATTTTGGAACGGGTTTTCTTCTCCGTTCCCGACTTCTCGTTCAGGCCGATTGGTCCTCGAGTTTCAACCTTCCTTTCCATGCCCATGACGTACTTCTCGTGGCATCGGAGTCGAGCCAAGTAAGCCGAGGAGTCGGTAGAACGTGTCCGGAATCTGAATGAGGAATGGATGTTTCGGGTGGCACCGAAGGTGCTAATATCGAGAGTGCACGAGCATCTTTTATTTATTTCTCTGCGGTCAGAATTCCGTCAGACTCCTGAACAACTTGTTGATCCCATTTTTCCACACGTAGGTATCGACGTCCGTTCGTGCAATCGACCTTCCTGCACCGTATTCGAATGCCAAATTATGCGGTACAGACTGACGGAGCTGGTCGTCGTTTCCTCGTGTCCCGGGTCAAACGCATATAAAAATTCCCATTTCCTTTTCGTCCATTGCATACATGCCTCGAGTTGCGGTATTTTGAATTTTTCATGCGAAGGTTTTGCGTCCTTTTTCGCCTTACTGAAACGTGCGAATTGATGAAAATTATCTTCTTACCGTTGGGTTGTTTCGGTTGTATTTATAACAACTTTGCCTACTTTAATTGATTTCATTTTGAATGAAATTTCATTGATCATTTTCTACCTGAAACTATATTTTTCGGTTTGTAGTAAAAAATGAAAATAGTCAAGGACTGAGCGGTAACCGGAAATAAAAATTTCTCTCGGTGTAGGTTTCCATGACGGTCCAGTGAGTCTGCGAATGCGCATGTGCGGAGTACCGAAAAGACCACTTTTAAGGACTAGGAGTTAAAAGTGGTATTTTCTGCACAGCGCGCATGCGCTGTCGCGAACAAGTGTGACATTACGCGACCCAACTTCAATTTCATGTTTCGCGAAGAAATGCGCAACAAACTCTTGTTATATAAAGAACGGTGTGCAACAAGAAGGCAATGGTCTTTTCGCCTCGCTTATTTGCAATATTCGTATTTGACTACACCTACGACTCGTATTCCAAATTTACACTCGGCCCGAAAAGACCGAGTTTGTCTCCTTGTTACCCAATATGCTGTCAACGACTCTGTCAATTTATTTTCTAAACAATGCAAACTTCCAACTGTGAGGGAAGAAAGATAGAAGCCTGCTCATCAATGTATTCCACTTCATTCATTCATCCTGTACTGGCTGCTCGTGGCGTTTAAATCATGCCGAATGAATAAGCAAACAGAATTACGAGGCTGAAAAAGATTCCAATGCCTTTGTACAAGGTGTATAAACGTATGCTTGAAACGTTTTTGATAATCTCTGAATCGATGAATAATTGAACTGTTTTTTTCATGCACGGAATTAAATTGTCGATATAGTGAAAGTTGGGTCTTATTACGTGTTTGGACGCTGTTCGGGACACGCGATTTCTGCAGTTCGTTGTAATCGTAGACAACACGTTTGAGTGAAAAAAAATGGGTGTTTTCTTTTTCACTGAAAAATTCTAGTGAAAATATCGTGGAAGAAAAGTGAGACGGTTGATTTCACCTCGCGTTTCGTGCCACGCAACACAATTCCGTGGTACGAAATTATTGTGCGTGAGACAATTTTTGCCCCGCAGGATTGGAAGGAGCATCGTAAAGTTTTACTGCCCCTCATTCTTCGTCTCTTCCGCAAATTTACACTTACACACGATATTGCGGATTTATTTCATCACCGACATTTTCTCACTGAAACAACACTGCGGGAAAAGGAATCGGTCATGCGTAATACGGTAATAACGGATTTCAAAAATAAGCTTACTTTTTTTCGGTTTTCCTTTTTTCAAAATGTACGTCACACGATAATTATGTCACTGTGAAAACGTTCCACAAACGACAAACGGCCGCTACCTGCACGTGAAAATTATTTTTACAACAAGCCTCAGCCGATCGAATAACTGATGTTTAACATCATACGTAGATTTCGATATAAAATAGGGTCAGATTGCGAGAAGCAGGAAGTGAAAGAAGAAGCTTAATCCTTGAATTTAGAGGCGATGTAACGCGTGAAATAAAATAAAATGATTATTGAATTTTTAAGAAGCGAAGTTCTCGATTGCTCGTTTCAATCGGTGTAAAATTTTCAAACGTTTTTTAATCCGCGATCTTAGCCACCTTCATTCGCACTGACATTGTCATCATCATCGTCATCATCGTCATCATCATTATTATAATTATTATCGTTATTATTATTACAACCGACAAACTTATTCACTTTGTAACTAATAAACCCGTTACGCAACGCGCGCCGCTCTTCCTCGAGGCAGGGTATATACGTAATATCATTTCGTTCAATTTGTGTATGTACCTATGCCTCCAGATACGCGCGCCGAATTTCTAAGCGATCCGAAACTCACGCGCGTTTAAGCTTGATCATAGATACGCGGGTTAACGATTTCGGATATTCGCCAACGTGCCAAGAGACAAGTTTGATAAACAAAAAATAAAAATGTCCGAAGACTCGGAATTCCAGCTCTAACGATTATACGCTTAGCTCTGATCGTCATTAATTACCGTTTCATTTTGTTCGATTATTTTTTTTGTTTTTTTTTTTTAAATCATCTTTAGCATCATTTTTCTGTACATACAGATTTCATGAAAATCCGAAAAATAGGTTTTTAGAAACATGTCTGTCCGACAAAGCATCGCGATGATCTCGGAAACGGTTGGATGAAAAAAGTTCACAGTTATATAGTATTTAACAATCAAACGATGGGCGTAAAAAAAAATTAGAACTTCTGGTTCTACCGGTAACAAATCGATTCTCAATGTTTTTCCAACAAAGTAAACGATCAAGTTTTTCCCAGCTTATACGTGTGTAAATTTCTTCTTTTTTTTTTTTTTGATGAATAAATTTTTAGTTTTTCACAAATTTTTTCTCTCTCCAATTATTATTTTCAAACGTTTGAGAATTTTCAATCGGCCCATTTTTCGAAATCATCGCGGAAGTTTGTCGAACGGAGCGACAAACTCTTCCCCGATTCACAGCGACGATGAAAGGTGTTGCGAAAAAAGTGTTTTTTTTTTTCTCCGGCTTGTTTCTACGATTCTGTAACGACGAAAATGCTGCAACCCAAAAGAAGTTGAGAAATTTGTTGAAATTTTGGTAAACGGAGAAAGGCTCGGAGCCCAGAGGGAGGGAAGCAGACTGTCGAATACTCGCCGGTATCAAAATTTGGTCGGCCATGACCTGGTTCCAATTACACAAGGCTTTAAACTACACGGTCTCGCGATGGCCGACGAACCGTTTCGTTGCACCATCGTGAGAACGGCTTCTTCGTCGGCCAACGTGTTCAACGTCGTCGTGCAGACGGCTGCCGCTGCCGGTGAAACGACGACGATGTCGGTCTCCAGACGAGCAGAGGTGAACACCCAGACAAGGTCAATCCCATCGGCTGCGATGCATTCCCCGACTGCACAATGCAACGACTTTTAATGAGGGGCGGCGGGAGCTAACCGGCCAAGCGAGAATCCGAGGAGCGAAGGGATCGCGAGATGTTTTTCTTCCTTGCCTGACTGACTGACTGATAGTTATGCGGTCGGAAGAGAGGTATGAATTGAAAATATTCGGGATGTGGCTGGGTAGAAAAAATTACGGGGACTTTCGAACCTCCGGAACACAAAACCGAAGTAATTTTTTAACCGCATAGCCGGTGTTTAGGGAAGACGGCAAAATTTTACGTTTTTTTTTTTTTTTTTTTTTTTTTTTTTTGCCATTTTCTCGAAAACCGTTGTCGACGGATGAAAAATGACTTGACCGTCGCGTGGAGCGGAAAATTTTACGACGATTTGTGTCCTGGTACGTCGGAAATGGCGTAGGATTAACAAATCAAGAAAAAAGAAATTCTACTTATCGACAGGATCTGGGGAATTTTTATGAAATAGTTACTTTTTTTCTTAACTTGTTAATCCGACTTCGTTTTTGACGTTTGACGACGTAATTCGATGTAGAATTTTCCGCTCTACACGATTGTCAAGTCGTTTTTCATTTATCGATAGCGGTTTTTGAGGAAAACCCAAAAATTACTTCAGACTTGAGTTCTTGAGAGTCTGAAACCTCGGTACACAAAAATGCACCCATATCGGGAATATTTTTAATTGAGACCCATTTCGACTGGACTAAAAACATCTCTCAGAATCAGCCCTTCGTTCCGCAATTCTCGCTTCATCTTTCTTCATCGTATTTTTTTAGATCTTCCTGGACCACCTTTTCTTTTCGTCCTGCGACGCGAGGTTGAAGACACGTTATATTCTTGACATTTTTTATTCTTAGCTGCAATTAGTTCGTTTCAAATGAAAAATTCCATTAGGTTCGTCGGATAGAATTACGAGAAATGATTGACACCTATTCTTTCTTTTTTCAATTCAATGTTTGTTAGCAAAGATACAGGCAGTTGAATTTTGCGTGAAGTCATAACGTTCACATTGTAGTATAATTGTATCTCTATGCACGTCGTGACGTCACGCGTTAATTTCGAACTGTTACATCTTTGTTAATAAACACTGAATTGAAAAAAAAAAAAAAAAAAAAAAAAAAACAAAACAAAAATACGTGTGAATTATTTTTCGACGTTTTATACGACGGACTTTTTCGAAATCTTTAATTCAACGACCCAATTTGTACGCTCACCGTTAAATTATATGGGAAACCTAAAATTTTATCTACGCGTTTTCGATTCGTCGATACTTTTCCTGGAATTCTTAGCAGTCTCTGTGTACCGAAAACAAATAACACTAATGAGTGATTTTTGGATAAGAATGAAACAGTCCCGCCTTTCCGAATTTGTAATGCATCGTGAAAAGGATTGTCGAAAATTGCCAATAATAAGCACTTTTTCTTCTGCTTACATTTTCACGTATTAATAATAATACGACAACGACCGAAACGTAAATTGTATTCATTGTGTTTTTTTTTTTTTTTTCTTTTATACGGTAAAATTAACACGTTTTGGAGTGTGGCCGATTTTTTTTTATACAAGTATTGAATCGATGTAAATATTTCAGCCACGTAGAAGAATATTAACAAGATTCGAGAGTAATGAAATATTTAAAGTGATTTAAATATGTTCCCATTTCCAGACGAAAAAAATAAAACTATTTATTCGCAATTGGTCGGAGTTTATTCCATAAAGTCATTACGTATAGATGAATAAAGTACAAAATTTCGTGTAAAATTCAAATAAAGAAATGTGCGGTTTTTTTAAAAATTGTATATACGTATACCGTTCAATTAATCGGTAACATTCTAAATCTTGATTTTCGTAAAATTTTATTACTTGTTAATCTTTAACGATCGTAATGCCAGATTAATATTATCGCAATGTTGCGTATTACGGTATTCATTTCCTGTATACATATGTACAAAAATTCGTCCGAATTTTTATGTAACAACTGTAGTAAATCCGATGTCATTATAAAGACCTTGCAGAATTCTTCCACCTCGGAAATGATCGCTTATTACTCGCGGCAATTCTAATAATTACTCGTTCCACCATCTCACCTTTCCAAACTGGAAAATTCGACTTATTATACGCAAAAATTGGCAATATTCCTGGGTTAATTCGATCTGCACAGGATATTTCTCCGAAATTCGCGTACGAATTGGCGAAATAATACCTCGGAAAAATACCGTATCGGTATTTACAACGGCGCTGGTTTCCCAAACCGCAAAATCGTCGATATAATTGATCGTATCGCGGATTGAATTCGCGACTAGGCCGAAGCTAGAGTTCGGTTTGGTTCGTTTGACTCTGGCCAATAAAACACGCGACATCAACGCTCGGAGTAAATGGTTTACATAATCTGGCTGGTCTGCCTTTAAAATTAGACAGCCGTCTCTCGGCTAGCTAACGCGAATAAAAAATTGCGAGCATGCGAGGTATACCCGGTATACACCTACGTACGGTTGTGCATCGATCCAACACCTTGTTACACCTACTTTACAGAGGTTGTTTGGCGGTTCGGTGATGTGCGAGATTATACTCGCGTAACGCGTGTAAGAAGTCACCGTGCAAACTTTACGCCTAAGCGTATGCGTGCAGCAAGAATAATTCGCATAATATTTTTATACATCGAGTATGAACATTTTTCGCTACGACGCTAATTTATTACACAACGTTATGCTAAATTGACTCGCGAGCTTTTATGTCCCGCCTGCATGCTCGTTTACTGCATTTCGTGCATTTTTATACACGGTCAATATATACTCACGAGGCTGCAAGATTTTTGCATAACGCGGCTTGCGGTTTCGCATACGCAAATACGTTACGTACCTAACTCTACGATTATTATATTATCCCACATGCCGCTACCATAGAAATCAATATTAACCGAATCACGGATTTTATCTGCGATAAGGTTCGCCTCGCATATATATATATATATAAATGTATATATGTGTGTATGTATATATGTATAAGTACATATGTAACATAACTGGTGTATCTAATAATAAAGCCTCGTCGAACGAACGATCGAATCGTTCGCCAAGGATTTCATCGGCGGTTGCAGATTATTCCTGCTGCACAGCCGATTCGTTTGATTATTCTATGCGATGCAGCTGTAAAACGCCTACAGTTTGGCTTCTCGTCTTGACTGCCAAGAACTGTGGGGATTATTTTTTATTTCATATTTTTTCATCAGTTATATACGTACACCTGCATCTTATACTCGTTTTATAAATATTGCGCGCGAAGATCGAGGTTAATTTCTTTTTTTTTTTTTTTACTTCTATCCCCGATTTCACGCGTTCGTATTTCAATAACGAAATACTGTTGCGCGAATACGGTCTTGTTAATTGACTGAAATAGTTTACGGGATACTTGACGATCCAAGCGAAAGTTCGTCAACCCCTTTCTTTCAAAATACGCGAGGTATAGAATCGCGAAGATATTAAAACTGCAGTTCTTATAAGTGTAAATTGAATAAATTTATGATACACAGTTATAAATTGACGAAAAAATTGTATATTATTTGTCTTACATAGTTGTTTGAACCATTTTATTTACTACGTTATAATGTATTTATTATGCTTGCGTGTGCAGGGTTATAAATTTACAAATTACGCGTGTACGGGAAGATTTTCTCGCGTATTTAATAATTCGGAACAATTTTTACCAACACCTATAAGACCTGTGAAATTAAAAAAGATATTCACACAAATTTCCGATTGCGCAATGTGTCGAAACGGAAGGAATATGAATAGAAGAAAAAGAAACTAAAGAAAAATCCAACAACCGTGTAGAAAAATCGTTTTAAAAGTCCGAGCGAAAATCAATAAGGTATATTATATATTTTTCAACGATTCGTCTCGTACAAAACTCAACGAAACGACGCGAAGCATCGTGAAAATGGTAAAATCGGTTACATAATCTTTGGTTCTCGAGGAATAAGAGAACAAAAAAAACAAAAAAAAAAAAAAATAACTAAATCGACGGCGAATTATAATCTCGCAAATTGACGTGTGACGTGACAAAAATGTAATTGAAACTTGATTTTCCGTAAATAACACAATTGACTTGCGGTGAAAAAAAGATAATGAATGAGAGAAAAAAAAAAAAAGAAAAACAACAAATCACCGTTTAACAAATACGGGATGAAAATTGAATAAGATTGAAAAAAAGGGGGGAGAGGAAGATGTTATACAGCAGCAACGGCGTTTATTTAGGCGAGTCGTGTGGCATTACACGTAGTTGCGAAAAAGTTTTCGTAATGAGGTGAAGTTACGTAAGGTACGATATTAAGAGGCTAAAGGGTGGGGTAGAAATTGAGCTTTGACTCCTATAATCATACTCAATTAACCGAATATTTATAACGTGCAGATGACATTATAATAACATTTTGTAAAATTACAGTCATTGAGCATTTAGTTACGTTATTGTTATTCTTAAACACTCTGCGAAGCCTGCGGGTATATTTTTTGAAGATATATATATATTATGCACAGCGCCGTGACAGATTATCTCTCACTGCAGAGCCGAGCGAATTGTTTATATACAGTACGCGAGCAACAATATTGCAAAACGAAATGCGGAGAGTTACGCTTTCACGGTTTATCCTATAATCACATCTCGTTATTAACGCTGGACAAATATTTGTCGGATTTTATTATGTTATTATATCCTATTGCCGAAATTTTGTGCAAAGGCTCGAGCTGGATTCGTTGGAAATTCACTCCTCCGCACGGTGGTTATGAAAAAGATACACAATTACGTGCATTACCTTAGTTACGAAATTTTTTTTTTTATTTTTTTATTTTTTTTTTTAATACGTGGTTTTTTTTCGATTGCAACATGCGACGAAAAATCTTGAACGTTCAACACTGGATATACTGGTTAATATTTTGACGCGTCGGATATTATGTAATATCGTATACATCGTCGCGAATAGAGAGCGAATCTACGATGTATCGAAACGAACGTGCGTTTTGTTTTTTATTTATTTATTTGCTTATTTCTTCAATCGATACTAATTAGTTTTCGATCAGCGTCGCTTTGTCACAGTGCGAGAAAAATGAAAGATCAATCGGGGAATTTATTCCGGGCTTTTTTCGTCGATTTTTTTTTTTTTTTTTTGTTTTATTTCTCATTCCATTTTCATCCGCATCGTAAAATTTGAGTCGGTATGGGAATGCCAGATTTCTACATAATTTCTCGCTCGTTCGTGACGCGTTACTCGCATCCGCAGTGCGGATCACCAGAAGCGAGTTGGCAAATTATCGGTATCACGAGCGCAGTCCGAGCCTATTACGATACCGTGTCATCTAAGCGATCCTTTGTTGCTCGCTGGTCGCACACGTACAACACTTTGTTGCATAATGGCCGAGTCTTCGGCACGCCGGGCATGCTTACGGCATACACGAGGCTTTATACACACCTATACCTAGAAAAAGCTGCGGCAGCTGCCACGCTATCACGACGACGACGACGTCTTACGCCGAGTTAGTTACGTAACTCGGGACACATTACCATATTATGACACTGTACAGCCGAAGTGCGAGGCCCACCGCATAGGTTTGCAATAACGCTCCCGCAATCCCGCAATCCGAGGATCACCTGCCTTATTGGGTCTTGTCTATCTCGGCATGAGCTCTCAGCTGTACCGCGATAATTGCGCAATTTTGCGACACTCGATGCAGCCAGCGAGGACGAGGGATCGAAAATTAATCATCGCCGGCCGATCGTCGTTCCATTTTCACTTACGAGTTCGAGTTGGTCTGACGAAGCAGTAGTAAAAGGCCGGTTCTCGATGCAGATTCCTGCACCGACCCATTACCGACACTCTCAATGTCGGTATACAGGAATCTGTAAAAAAAAAAACGGCCTTATACTACTACCAACACAGCCAAGGATTGATTGATTATTCGCCCTTGCAACTCCGGTGTTATATACTCGTAATAACGCGAAAAAGTTTGTCGCTGAAACGTGCAACGTCAACGAATTATCGAACTTTGTTCACAATCGGTGAGGATTATTATACGCGTTGCACCGTTCGTTACGGTATCCGAAAGAAAGAAAGAAAACAAAAAAGAAAAAATTTCCCAATCACCATATGTGTCAGTCTGATTTCATGTTATTTTAAGTATTATCGCTATTTCTTCTTCGACGAATCCGCAAGCAGGAATTGAATTCCGTGAAGAGAATCTCGTCTGTTCGTTGTTGAGTAAGAAAATAAATGAGAATAATTAAAAAGAAAAAGAGGCGAAACGTGAACAGTAAATTAAAATAGATGATTCGAAAGTGCATAAACGGGGAATAACGAAGAGCGCAAAGTGTTTGGTTCGTTTGGTGACCGGACGTAAGCGATATCAATTTACCTCGCCACGACATTACTTGCCTCGGTAATAAAACCGCAAATTTATAAGATTCCGCTCCTTTTATTACAGGCATAGCTCGCGATAATATCGAATAAAACAAATAAACAAATCGTACGAAATTGAAGCAATTCTTCAGGATTGAACGCATATGGTAGAAAGAATTTATTCAGTTCGTAGACCCGATATTATAATTGTAAAGGCTTGAGATATTTCGCCGCAACAAAGGTAAAACAATGACGATAAATATGATCGAAGCTTTCCTACTGATTTTTTTCCCTTGGAGTGGAATTGATTCGCTATTTATTGTTTAACCGTTATTGTTATACATACACGTATCAGCAGTGCACCGCAATGATAGACTCGAATTTCCTCCTCAGGCAGATTCTAACAGACGACCGATTTTGCACGAATAATTTAACACGCGCGACGCCTCACGGCCAAATTATATAGTCAGCTGGTAAAACTGTGTTACAGAATCGACAGACTCGCTGTCGGCGTGTCACATTCCCTGGTCTAAGTTACATAATCGTCGTAACGATGCCCCAGCGCTGATTGTTGTTACATATGTCGTTTCATTTACGCAAAATATTCAATCCAACATTCGACAATGATGGCATTCGGACGCAGGATGAGCCGATTTTCGACTTTGATCCAGTATAATATACATGCACTGAGAGAAATTTTTAGTTTCGGTTCACCGCTCAGTCCTCGACTATTTTCATTTTTTACCACAATCGACAAAATATAGTTCCAGGTAGAAAATGAAAATTATTTTCACAGCTGTTACCGGAAAGTCTGGTATCCGTTGCTATTCTTTCCCATTACGGTCACTCTTGCTGTATTTTCTTGCAACTGTTGCGAAAACTTGACGCTAGAAAACTAATTTTCATTTTCTACCTGGAATTATATTTTGTCGATTGTGGTAAAAAATGAAAATATTTAAGGACTGAGCGGTAACCGGAACGAAAAATTTCTCTCGGTCCAGTCGCAATGTTAAAAGCGAACCTCCGAAGCAGCCCGTACAATTTACGATTTTAATTGATTTTTCGTTATTCATCTCCATGTTACGATCAGATGAGTGATTCGTCAGTTGTATTTTAGTCGTTTAATCACCCGCTGTTCCGGCCAAAGATCGGCCGTTTATACATAATATACTATATACTATAATATACTAATAATAGTATATATACATCTGGCAGAGGCTTGCAAGACAATTGCCGTGAGTCGTTGAGTGGTTGAATTTATATCGTTCGAAACACTGTTGTCCGGTCAATTTATAGATCCCTCCTGTTTCGTTGATTTTGGTGTACATGGTATTTTAACGCGCCCTCGATTCTTAGATTATTTCTGAATTCCACCTGCAGGTAGTTCAACGTTGCGATTAAATTTGTTCGTACCGCTGCTGGATATGTAATCGGGTGAATTTGAATGATACGTTATGCGAGGGGCCGAGAATGCAAGCGGTGTAAGTCCTTTGGGGTCTTGGTTACTCGTTCCGGTTTCGATATACGAGGCATTCCTCGTCTGACCCTTTTTCATTGCTCCCAAAAACACGGAAAACCAAATTGGCTTGAAATTTTCCTAAAAGAATCGTTGCTAAAAATAAAAATTTTGAGAGCAAGGTGGAAGCAGGCAAGCTCTCGGCTTGAAAATAATTCATCATTCTCCTGACACCAGAATAATGCCAATAATCTCAGATGCAAATTCCTGGTCAAAGAGGAAAGTTGCGGTCCTTTTTCGAAAATAATTTTTCGTCGACCAATCAGTTTTGTTACGGATCCGCTGCTCGGTAATATATCCGATTCAGATTCATCGAGTGTAAACATCAGGAACGCATGCATTTCTTTGGAGTATCAAAAGCGGGAGAACGATATAATTGCGAGACTATCGTTTGGTTGAAACTACGGCTGCACGCTCAACTAATTTCAAGGATTGCCAAATCCGCGTCTGGCCGGTCGCAGATATTATCTACTTCTCGCTTTGTTACGTCAACAACCTGTGACTTCATCCTGAATAATACGTACCTATTATGTAAAACGCGATATAAAATATACTAGAAATTTATTACTCCGTCTTGTTATTTTTTTTCTATTCCTATCAGGGAAGGTCACTCGATAGACGGAAGAAATTAAACTGATCATTGATATCTATAATTGAAGAGAAAAAAAACTGTTGATAACCTACGAATTACAAGAATTCTTTTCGAAATTTGCTAACTCTTCGACTTTACGCGGTTCTGCAAGTAGCTACGCCGAAAAATATTTTTAATCTTTCGTTGCTGTACGGTCCTTAACTATTCTCACTATATATCGTATCTAACTGAAAAATACAGTTCTGGTTATAAAATGAAGACAACTTTTATAGCTGTAACCAAAAAATCCAGCATTGGTTACCGATCTTTTTGACTATCATTACTGGGACTAAAATTTGATATTGGACATGCGCAACAATGAAATAATGTTAAGCCCTTATTTGATAAAAAAAAATATAGTAAACCAAACGAACAGATCCAATGTCGTCATAACTTTCACGTTACTTGTATTCTTCCCTACCCGAACTTGAACTGGTTTCAAATTCAGTTATTTTTCTCCTTACTTAGCGAAAGAATAGGTATACCGCCAGAGCTTTTGCTCCTGCAATATTCTCCAGCGATACACGCTTCACTAGAATTTTCTGGAAAGAGTGCGAAATGGACATATTTTCAAAAATTGTGCTTAAAATCGCAATTACCCGTCGAGAAAATTATACTTTGGTAGTTTGGTGGGCAGGAATATAAGAATGAGATGCGCACGGTACAATAACTGTACCTACAATTTGTAATATTCATTGTTTCGAAAACATTGCGATTTGCATAACGCTGCATGGTAAAACAAGCAGCCGCTCGACTTGATGCTTGTTGCGGCTCTTTATTCCACCCGTGCGGCAGCATTGCGGACATTATATTCAACACTCGGTATTATACCTATAACAGGTATAATAGGTCTAATTGTGAGCCGTGTATGAAGGTAGATTCTGACAAAAACGGATGTCAATAGACGCGTTAGAAAAATCTCTTTTTCTCACTAATTTTTCTTCCGGACGATTCATTCGCGATGTAAACTAGAGTACAAGAATAATTGATACGAAAATCGATGAAACTTGATGAGCCTAAATTCAGGGATTTTGATATTGAATTCTGTATCGAAAATGTGCGCAATTTGTGCCCACAGTTTTGAAGACAAGACAAGGGCTCTTTGTGACTCCTTGGTGTTGAAAATGAGGAAGCTGTCGAAAAAGATGGATGGCGAAGGTAGTCTTTGGATGAAAAATGGATGTGGAAACGCTGCAGGCGGTGTAATATATTGCACAACGATGCAGCGACGTAAGAAAGTCGGCAATACCCTGAATGGCCCGGTTGCAGTGTAGGTATATCAGCCATGGGCGCTGCCATGCTGGTAGAATGACTGCATATAAACTGCAACAAACACGGTTGTAAAAATTTTACGTGAAAGTGCAAGCCACGAGGTGAAATACTCGATTGCCGTTGGCTGACTAGTCACTTGTAGACTTTTACGCAATGCGGGTGGGTGCAAGGCGACTCCTTCGAAGGTACAAGATTAACGTTTCCATCCCCCCCCCCCTTTTTATTCCAACGACTTTGTGTTTTAAGCTGCTACATTGCTTCTTCACGGAGAAAAAGTTCATTCGTTACAGTAAATAGAAAAATTGAGTAAAGCAGGTATCGTTGAAAAAACAGTTGCAATATTGTTGGAATTACGAAAAACGAAGTACGCCTGACCATTTTGCGATATTGTCGATCCTTGTTTGGTAATTGCAACGCAAAATCAGTTTCTGAGGATTGCTCTACTTTTTTAGTTAAACAAGGCCTTAACGTCAATTTATCCTTGCACGAGCATTAAACTTTTGCAACAGTTGCAAGAAAATATAGCAACGGTGATCCTAGTGAGAAAGAATAGTCACGGATACTAGACTTTCCGGTAACAGGTAGAAAACTAATTTTCATTTTCTACCTGGAACTATATTTTTCGATTGTGATAAAAAATGAAAATAGTTAAGGATTGAGCGGTAACCGGAAATAAAAATTTCTCTCAGTGTACTGAAAGATTCCGGTTAAATGAGGTGAAAGTAACTATTCATTGTGACTATTTAGTTGTCGATACTAAATCTTTCGGTTAAATGCAATGAATGAAGACTGTTTGTTTAGTTCACTGGATTGTTTCAGCTAACCGAAGTATTGATATGAACTTCTTGTTGTGCACCAATATCAAACTATTGTGTAATGCTTAGTCAAGAGAAGAAATGAAATTGTTTGTTTTGTAGCGGGAAATTTAAACCGATGAAATTTCATCAATTTTTCGATGTACCATTAATACGAACGTATCATATCAACATCTGTATTAAATTCGTTAAGAGGCCATAATAAAGCAATAAACTTATTAATCATTGCATAGAAACCGTGGCGATATTTTTCGGACGGAATTTTCTTATTTTTTTTTTTTTTGTCAATTTTTTTATTTTTTCATTTCACGGAGGAAAGAGAGTGGCATTTTTAATTATAAAAAAGTTTTCAGGAAATTGAACGTATCAATTGGCTCCTCGACGCGGTTTTGTCTCTGCGGCGGTCAATCGGTATCCCGAATCAATTTCTCTCGCATATCTTCGATCCCCCGATTGCAAAAACAATTCGATTCCGCAGATGGTCCGATAGACGTCAAGGCGAAGGGTGGCGAAAATCTTTACCCGCGCACTTTTGTTACGGCAGCGTTGACTCGAGAGGGACTCTGCGTGTCACAATTATGTAACTAGAGGGTGATGCATAATGGTCGTATAGGTATATAATATGGAAGGCTGGGTGACGCAAAGTCGGGCTTTCGTCGGTTGGACGTCGTATTTCACCAGCGGCGTTTGTACAGCCAGGTACAAAGGAGTGCCCGCAAGATAGGTGAGCTGCTGCAGTTACGCAAAATCAGCCAAGTTCGTTGATTAGGAATAGTGGGCAACGTAAGAAGGTTATCGCGTCAGCATTAAACTCGGCTAGCTGGTTCGTTTGTTGGTCGGATCGGTTTGTTCTGTATACACGTGGACATTTCGTAATGGGCGATCACGTGTACCTCGTCGACACGTGGTGCAATCGCGTCTTCGTCCTAAGAATGACCAAAAATAATACAATTATTTTTCAAACACGATTAATCATGTATAATAGATTATTTTTCCTCGCAATTGATTTTTGGTTTTTTTTACTCCCATTAACGAAGCGATACAAAATCAACTTGTGCGATTAAAGTGTCGAGTATTATCATTGCCTTACTCACTAAGTACCTGTTTCATGTAATTAGTGAAAAATTAATGAATATTTTTACCCGAAATTGACAAAATATTTTTAATCAAACTGTAAATTATCATAAAACTTTTCTGCCGTCGTCAGGACTACGTGCTGAAATTTACGAAATTTTTCTTTCAAATGTACCGTTTCAAAAAAATAAGAAATATTCGATTAATCGATTAATTTTATTCCGATTTAATCGAGTCACGTTCGATTATTTTTTTCTAATCGTTCAATCGATGCATCGTCGATTATATTTTTAGCTTAGTGGCTCGCGCTCCGTCGCAGGAAGATGCAGATTTCGTTAATTCGATTATGCAGGCCAAATCGCATATTATTTCATTACCAGCTTCGGTCGGAACGAATCCTTTTATTCATTCACGTACAGCACTAAACGTGTGATTTTATTTTCAGTCCGTGTTGAAAAAAGAATATGGAAAAATTATGGCAAATTGCGTTTAACGATTTCCGATTTAAGACGCGAATGGAATTTGGCCTATTTTTTGCATACAAATTCACGGCTGTGCAGTATATTTGCATAAAAGAAAAAATGTCAATCCTAGTCGTATATCTAAAAATGAATACGGCATGTGTAAAAATTATAATATACGTGTGTACACAAGGTATCACGCATTGAACTATGTATGCAATAACTGTACGCATATGCGTGTAACTTGTCGCTTGTCAGGCTATGTTTTTCGTACGAAAGAAAGAACAAAAAAAAAAAAAGAAAAAGAAAGAAAAGAAAAAAAAAAATATTCATACGCTGATAATTTACGAATATATTTGTAACACCATGGTGCAAATCGGAAAGTGTCACATGTACGGAAGCTTTAAGTTTCCCTGCGCCGTTTCACCGCAAGCTGTGTAGTGTTAATTGTCCTGGTTAATTTCCGAGTTACACAACGGTCCATAACTATTACCAAACAATAGATTATTCCGCGGTGCGGGCTGAGAGGAGGTTGCGCCTTATGCAAGCACGTTACATACATTTGGTTACATTACCAAACTTACGTAATCTAGATTGCAAGAAGAGAAGGAAAAAATAACGTATGTACCGGTAAAATTTGTTTAAAAATTCCTCGAAGCGATAATATGTTTGAAATTAGTGAGGGAACTGACGAAATTAAGAAGAAAGAAATGACTCAACGAATAATCAAAAGAGTAAATAAGCTAATCGAATTAATTATCTTGACGAGACTGAAACGTCGCGTGTATTATTATCAGTCGTTAATTCCGCGGTAACGCAATGAATCACACGGCTGAGTTAGTTTTTCTGACTCGTAGGTATGTACATATTATTTCTGTTTATTACAAGACTTTTTTTTTTTTACCTTTTATGCGAATTACCGCGGAAAAGTAGCGAAGGGAAAATCTGATTACCCGAACGTTGAAGAGAAGGGCGATCGAGATCCCTCTTAGTAAATTGTATAAAAATGAGAAAACATGTAAACTCGATAGTGAAAGTGATCGATGGGATGTTAACAGACAATGTGTCAGTCATATAATAGGTGAGAGAGAGAAGGAAAGTAATGAAGCCGATCGTTTTTGGTGGATTACTCGAGCGTCGAGTGACGAAAAGCGGCGTGCAAGCAGCCGGACGATTATTTCGTTAGAACGAATTGATTTTGAGGAAAAAACCCGACGGAAAACAAGTTTTATAATCAAATACGACTCGATCTCTGTTGCGTATCTCCTACCGCCAGATGGCGACCTTCGATGCGGCCGGATTAATCGATCTTTGCAGATTTTTCCGATTCCCGTTTATCGCTTTCGTTGACGTTACGAAACCACCACGCGTAGATCGTATTTTCTTGCATTGCCAACTCGGCAGCAGCCTCTGGCACCTTGGCAGGAAAGGGTCACATAAGCAAGCCTACGTCGTAAGAGATCCGTTACACGAGCGTGTAAATATTTCACTTATGCCCGGCTTACTCCGCGCGTTCTCTGTTTGCAATGCGGTATAATACACCAGCCTTAATTACGTAATCGCGCCGGCTACGTTCTTGCGCTTGACGTTTATGTAACACGTGTTACGCGCGTTTTCGAACGCCGGCTTGCTTCCGACGAAGCGAAGGTCTCCTCTTACCGACGGTCGGTAATAGCGGTTCCGCGCTTTACGACCGACCACCGAACAACGAAAAAACAACGCAAAGCAGTTTGTTTCAAATGTGCGAAAACTTTTTCGCACCGTATCAGCGGCCGTTGGGTCTTACGCTGAATTTGGAATATTGTTGGTAACGTCGGAAAGCTGTTTCAATCGTCAGCTAACGCCATCTTAGATCGATCCTAAGGCCTAACTTTGTTTCGTCGCGTCGATGATTTCCTGACTTACCGACGGCAGGTAACCCATCACCCGGTAAATGGAAAGATTAAGATTCATTCTAGCTCCTGCCGCGCGTTGCTGGGAATTATTCCGTAGTTGTGAAGAGATCGTCGAAATATTTGGTGCGATGTGAAATAAAATCTTGGTTTTTAAATTAGCGAAACTTGGAACTTGTTGGTAAACTTGAAAATTCGTGAATTCTACAGCGAATTATTTTCGTTCACCTTTACAATACACGATAGCTGCTTACGACTTAGTGAAAAAAATATACCCGCCGCCCAAATCACAACAAGTATAACATTCAAAGTACCTTAAATATTTTATCCGATTTCCTCATCAATTCACATAGCTGTCTCGTATCTTTGTAAAATTGTACGAAAAACGAAACCTACTTCCTCTACAAAATAGCAAACATAAACTAATCAGATCACCAGCTTTCAAAATATATACTGAACTTATCCGTGTATAAGAAACTGATGTTATTCCATCGGAGTATCTAATTTCTCGTAGATGAATTCTTAAGATGTTTGGCTGATTTCCTGTCGGCGGAAATACGCCGTTGCTCGTCAGCGATAAGCGCAAAAATCGTCGCTCAATATCAATCTCTTGAAATCCCTGTATACGTATACGCGGCACCTGTAATAACTTGTCACGGCGCTACCACGTTTCATTTATTATAAATAATAATAATAATCCTTATACTATACTCTGCGGTTTCTCTCTCTCTCTCTCTCGCTGTTTCACTCCATCTCTACCTCTTCCCATCAACTTCCCACCCTTGCCGAATAGAATCGATTGTATTGACAAATCGTTGACATGATTGTTGGATTGCACTGCGGTTGACAGAATTTATTATTCGGTTGATTTTCGATGCGTTTTAATTATTATATAACCCGATGCGATCGGGGATTACAATTAAACGATTCTGTACGAACGACGGATAATTATAACGAATTTATTTTAACCAGTTGTGTTTGGTGATTTTTTTTCGGATTCTTGAGTGCTCGTACGTTCGGAAATTTTTTTTCCCGCGGCCAAACGAAAATTAACGAACACGGAGATATACTCTCTGTTTGAAATATAAATTTTTTCAATTTGTTATCGAAGATCAAATATTTGTCCGATTGGGCTTTGAATTTTCACGCTGTTTGCTTTTTCCTCGCTTTTTTTTTCCACACTTTCCGAATTTGCTTGAACGCGATTCGCACACGTCAAGTTCTTCTCGCATTTTTATCGTTACTCGGCAAGTTTGGCTAATCGAGCAAGGAACGTTTAACACGTTAGAAGCACGAGTCAATTTATCCCCCTCGATCCTTTCGCACAAATTAAATTGTTATCCACTACTCGGTTGAAATTGAAACGAAAATAACAAAGCATTGACAAATCTGGTCAAGGATTCTTTTGGGGATAAAATAGAAATTCTTCACATGGTAAACAAATTTCTCAAGCCTAAATTCACAAAGGTAACGTAACGCCTTTTCTCTTATTCGTTTTCTTCAAGTATCATACATCACACCTTGACTCGAGTAATAAGTTGAAATTCGGTTAAATGTTTTCTTTGAAAGTTATAAGTGGTAATCAACGGTTAAAAATCACTGAAAAGAATCGCGTCACGTTTTTTCGCGATTTCAAATCTGTCGAATGAAATTTCACCGAAATATGTAAAATATGTCTCTGTAAGGGACGAAGTGATTTCGTTCATGCTTCGCCGCGTCTCGAGCCAAATCATATTTCAGATATTAACGCACGCGGTAAAATCGCCAGGGATTGTTCGCCGTTTTATTTTATTTCAGTCCCGCTCATTTTTTCCTTCATCCTCCTCGCCATTTTCTTTATTTTTATTTTCCCCGGGTCCATCGTCGAGAGGACAATCGACTCAGCAGCAGGGTGCGAATTTTCGGGGGTGGATATTTGCTCGACAAAGCCGGAAAGCCGTTTTCGTCGCTTTTACGGTTGCCCATCTTTACGCCATGTGCTATTTCGATGGGGGCTTTGTACGGGTATTTTCTTACGGCCCACGAGCCGATCGCACCGGATATCCGGTAGCAGGTGTCAATCTCGCTTTTTCTCCGCAAAGCTTAGCCGTTTACTACATTCTTCCGAATCCATGGAACACGCGGTGCCCTTATCTTTTTTCACATAATTTACAGCTCTGGTATTCTCATCTAATTATCCCGGAGCCGGGTTCGGAAATTAAAGTGCAAAAGCTAAACAACGCGGATTATTATCATTCATGAATAAAACATACTCACGCCACCCGAACTTCGCGGTGGAATTTAGAACGCAGGGGAAACCTGCGTAATTATCAAAATGTCATATTTAATATTTATACACGTTACAATGTCCTCGATAAGACTTTTGCAAAGGATAAAGATCACGGACTCATTCCCGTAAATGTGGTCGGGAAAAATGAAGACGTCGACCGGTGTTCATATTTTCAGACCCACAACATTTGTTCGCTTTTTTATTTCAAGTATCCCGAGGTGACTCATTTTTTAATTTTTCGTATCTTTAATCGAAAATTTTATTTCGAGAATGATTTCAGCTGGAATTCGGAGGGCGGGGTTGAATTGAAAGAAAAGTAAAGTTTCGATAGACCAAAATTCCGAAAAATAAAGTTTCGACAGAGTAAAATTCCGAATATTAAAATATACTCACACAGCGTAGTTTACTAAACGAGTGGGCGTAAAAAATCGAAAGAAAAATTAAAAATCAGAATAGCCAGAATTCCGAGCGTAAAGATATAGAAAATCCAAAACAAAGAAAGTTCAAAGTGGTGAAATTTCAACAAAACAAGATATTCACAGAACTGGAAATCTTCGATCATTCGGAATTTCGATGTTTAAGATCATAAAATTTTCCCATTTCTATTTCACCATCGGAAATTTGAGCGTCGGGTTTCGAAACTTTGATGTATCGTCAAAGTTTGAGTTCATTGCTTAAATTTTCGCCACAAGAAAATTCGAAATTAGACGCAGTCGGAACTTTTGAAATTCAGAATTTCAACCCAAATTCGGACATTTGTTTTCTCATAATTTATAATTGACCAGCTATTGATCGTCATTGCGTTATTTATTTCCAAGTAGATAGGTACGCGTATTTCATGTTCGGGCGGTAAACGCGAAGGAACGTCAAATTGAGAGCGTCCACATGAGCCATAATTTACCAACACCTTCGTTTATGAGCGTTATCAACGCAATATGTGATTCGAAAGAATTTCTCCGTCCGATACGTGCGCCGGGTGAAAAAAAGCTCGCTGTTCGTGGTCTGGAAAATTTATTGCAGGGCGCGGATAACCGAGACGTGTAGCTCTTCGGGTTTTATGAAGATGCAGAGCCTTCGCCAGCTCTGCAGGAATCGCGGTCTCTCAGAAAATCGCGAAGCGAGACCTGCCGCGAATCATTCGGCTTACCGCTGTCAGCATTTGCGAGTAAATCGTCCGGAAGAACTTACTTCTTATACCGTTTGATATTACTCATGTAGGGCTGTCCACTCGTCGCGAAATTCCGACCCAAACGCATCGTTTTTGTAACTATTTTTTTTTTTTTTTCTCAAATTTATTTATTTATTTTTTTTTCTTTTATTGCTACGAGAACAGCAACAATTGCCGACGTAGAATTTCGCCCGGACGTAGCATTGATTTAAACATCAATTGATTGGAATAATTTTTTACGACCGACGAATTTTTACTTTTCGGGAAAGTGGAAAATATTTGACTAGATATGGAGAGAAAAAATAAATCATACAAATTACCGTTCCAAACGAAACCCAAATATTTTCTGCTATACGAGTGAATTGAAATCATGAAATGTGAATATTGAAGATTTAGCTTCGCCATGAATGAGTTCTGAGGCAAAAGCTTAATTGCCGTACGAATGTCTCGCATTTTGAAACGATTAGCAAACACCAACTTATTTAGCTTTTTTAAATTCAAAACAAAGGGATTTGACGCGTAGAATTTACTAACTAAATAATTAGAAATTAATTTACCACCGTACGGCAAAGAAATCGAAATTACGTCTAACATAACGAACCGATTTACGACTTCGCCATAATCAGATTCCGTAAACTTGTAAAACGACAACGCTTCGTGCACAAAAGACCGATGAGGTGGTTTTATAAATTTTAATTTACAACCTTTAATTACGCCCAAAACAAATTAATCTGTTGTAATGCCGGATCAAGCAGTGAAAAAATAATTTTTAACGTCCTGCACTCACCGTTATTGTTTTTGTGCCAGGTTTTCTGGAAGCCTCGGTTCTTCGATTAGAATTGACGGTAATTGTTTTTCAATTTGTTGCCCGTCCGAGGGTTATATGAATTTCTGACAGGCCGGCTTCGCCAGTTTCCTAATGAAGAAGCTCCCAAGAAAGGCATTTTAGCTGGTGCCAAGGGCTTCAAAGGCAACTCTATCTCCTCGAGCAATTTTGCGTTTCGCAATTTTTCCGACAAGTCGTCTCCAAACAAAAATTCCGTTCCGATTTTAATTTTTGTAAGCTTGTTTTGACTTCTTTATCCAACCCTTTCGCGCGTTCGTGTTCTGTAAGTGAACTTTAGATAAAAGTTTCGTACAATCTAATTGTTATTTAATTAACTGATGTCTATCCTTACTATCCGGGTCTTTCTTTACCAGCAACAAAGAAAGCTCTGCCCCGTCTTACAGTCGACGCAGCTGAACCGACAATATTTTGATCAACGGCGAAAAAATTGTCCCTCTTTATAAAACCGGTATCATTTTTCTCACCGTGTTTTCGTAATCGAATGAATTATGTTTCTATAATAAATTAATAAATGTTTGCATTTTTATATTATCACGTTTTCTTCGGTCAGAAATAATTCACGTCTCCATGGGAGTGAATAAGAAGTGACTTGTTTCGCGATCGCGTCTGTGAAAAAAAAAAAACTAATAAATAGTAATTGGTTTTCCACTGCAATGAAAAGAAACAAAACAATTTTTGTATGAGCGTAAAGCAGAAATTTACAAAACGATCTGCTCGTACAGTTTCGTTTTCGTAAAAAAAATATAATTGCGAATTTATAACCAATTGAATTTCGTATACAATATATATAATATATATATATATATATATATTTATTTATGTATATATATCGTGTGTCTGATGGCAAAAGGTCGTAACCGCCAAAAATGCGATTTTAGTGGGAAATGAGCGTATAACTTTGTTTTTTTACCATTCACTCTGAAAATGATCAAAACTTATAAAGTAAATGAAACCATGCGTTTAAAAATGTAAAGGTCAAAGGTCATATATTAAGCAGGTACAACTACCTTCCATTGATACAAGTATACACCAAAAAAAGATGAAAACAGAAGGTCGTAACCGCCAATTTTTTCTTATGTTACAAAGGTTTTAAAGACTACTTAAGATGCATAAAAAATTGAAACTAACAAAGTTATAGGACGAGGACGTCGATTTTCTGAACGTTGATTATCCAACCGTCACTTATCGTAATGATAGGAATAACAAAAAATGTATACAGATATATCAGTTTACCGAGTATTTAAACTTTCAACGAGAACTAAAATTTTTCTATGTCAAACGAATGGGAAATAGAAATTATATAAGGTGACCTGCTGGACTTGAGCTAAAGAACTCATGTTTTGGGAGGTTTCTTTTTTCTACCACACGCTAATATTTGAGGGTGTAAAAGTGAAAAAGAAAAAAAAACTTTTCTTTTTGAACCATCCAAATACGTGTATATATATATTTATTTAGACATAATAAGTGTGTGGGTGTTTTCATATAATGTAACCGTAAATTTCAATCTCCTTAAATTTTCGTTTAATGGAAGAAAGAAGAGAAAAAATTTCTACCTACAAGTTATTTTCATTTTTTTTCCACATACTCGTTACGCGCATATTATCCCTACAATTCATGACTTTATTTTTTTTCACCTTAAAACGCATGACCGGGGTTCGAACGTACCCCGGGTTTTTCCTGATCGCGAGACCGGCCCTATGCCGTTAAACAGACTTTCTCATGCATGGTTTTCCTCTTTCGTTTTCATAAGGAAGAGAACGATCTGCGATAAATCTGATTTAGTTTACATTTAGTTAATGAAAAACCCATTCTAAGAGTGAAAAGTTGAAAGTTCACGCGGGGTTCGTTCGTACTCCATGGAGTCACGAGTCGTAGGTTTAAGGATATGCATGAAATTTTTTCATTCAAACACCGAATTGTTATTCAAACAATAAATCGCCGGGCAAAGGCGCTCGTGTTTCACGTCTCCAGCTTTTCCGAGTTGCCTCCGCAACACAACTCGAAAGGGTGAAAGAGAGAGAAATCGCAATGAAAAAGAACTCGAACGATCAATTAGTAGCGTTGAAAAACGCCCTCAAGAACTCCCTCACGTTGCGGGAAGTAGAGCGGTATTTGTCGCGGGAATGAATAATAAACGTCTGACGGATATGCGGGGGTGGTATAGGGTGGAAAAGGGGGGAATTGGGGGGAGGGGGGGCGGCGTCAGCGTCGCGACGCCGAGAGACTCGCCGCGTTTCGTCCGTCATTGACACGCGAGGCATCGTCGAGTTCGCCTGGACGCGGCCTCCGTCTCCCGGCATTCTTGATCCACGTGCCGCAAGCGTCGCGACGCCGACGTCCGATCCTCCGGATCTTATCGAGAGGTACAAAGATTTCGTAAAAACTCGCCGCACGTGAGCTTGCGCCCCGATACTCGACGAGGGGTGAAAATCGGGAAAGAGTTGAAAATCGAGACCGTTCAGTCTCGGAGGAAACGCGAGACTGCGAAGACGTTGTTCGACGACGTCGACGATGGGGGTTTTTTTTTTTTTTTCTTTTCTTTTTTTGTTTTTTTTTTTTTTTTTTTTTGTTTCTACTCTACGAAAAGGTCACGTTCTTACAGCGGGGAGGGGGAAATTTCAAGGCGATCAACAGATGCGTGTAATCAGTGAAGAGTTTCCAGTTGTGCGGTTGTGTGTTTGTGATTTTTCATTGTTTCGGTAAGGTTACAACGATTCGGTATTCGGCATTCTAAGAACAAGGTGAGTGCGCGAGTGATACCGACGAATCGGAACACCTGCCGATAATAATACACAACGTGACGTAACGCGATATTGATTGACGAATATTTCGGTGACCGCGACGCGACGCGATTCAAGTAACTTTGATTATTTCTACTTCAATCAACGGTCGGACGATTGTTACGTGTGTACCGTTTTTTTCTGACGATTTTTATAATCAACCCGTTGCCGTGACGTGAGAGACGAAATTGTACATCGAGGGTCGGAGGATTTGCCGAAACTTTCTTTCATCCCGTTCGTGTCGTCAATTGATAACACAGGCCTGCGAAATATAACTTCCAATTTCCTCACTTTTTTTTTTTTTAGGTATTTTGGTATGTTGAAGTAAAATATAGCGCTAGTTGTTTTTTACAGCGTATAGAGATTTATTTTTAAGCAAGATATGCAGAATTACAGATCTTTTAACAATTTTTACGAAACAATAAAATACAACGAGTATAAAACTGAATGTCTGGTTATAAAATGAACAGCGTTAGTTTTGTAACAAGACTTGAGATGAATGAAAAAGACTTGTAATATCTTTTTCTACTTTCTTCGAAACTCCTGTTCAACATTTTTCTCTTGTACTTACGTAGCTCGAGAATATGCTTAAAATCACCATAAACAACAACTATTGAGGGTAGATGAATATTTAAATATCAAAACTACCATTAATACGTATAATTAACACAGAAATTTAAAATTTAACTCCAGTAGTACCGAGAAAGCAGAAAGAAACAATTCTCAGAAAATCTAAGTGATGGAATTTTTTAAATATTTTTTTAACGGATTCGTACCTAACACCTACCGAAATTACTACTCAGTTTTGTCGTGGGAAAATCATCGCAGGCCTGTGTGATTGAAGATGATTCATTACAGTCCTCTTTTAATTCTTATCTTCAATCAAGCTTCCACCGCTGAACCGATTTGTCCGTTATTTTCAAAACACACGTGCCTAAAAATTTGTCCCAATTTTCGACTATCATAGCTACGTTGATGTTACAGAGTTCGAAGATTCGAGCAACGGACAAATCAACTCACGCCCGTTATTCAATACGCCTTCGGTTATTATCATCTCCCGGGAGATCGATCTTCCTGTACCCCGAATTCTCTCTGGATGCATGCAGGTGCATCAATTCCGCTTCACCTCAATCCGTCGGTCTGTTGGTTTTATGTCTGAATTCCGTGCGGCGGAAACTACTTCCTCGGATCGTTAGAAAGATTCCCATTCGTACCTCAACTTCTCTTATATAGGTTTACTCCCAAGAGTTTCTTCGCCTTTTGTTTTTCCTCCTCTCCGTTCCTTTCTCTGCAGCTTGCACGCAACTCGATTGTATTCTCCTGCGCGTAGATCGAACATGTCTGTGGTACGAATTCGTTTCCACGTTAACCCAATTCGATCGATCGACATTTTTCCACCTTCTTCGGCGCGATAACAGAATTAACAAGCAGCTTTAGAACAGACGTTAGCCGGTCCTCGAACTTCCCGTTCTCGCACTGCGGGTTCCAAGTTCATAGAGAAAAATAAAGAACAATAACCAATTCGAATTTCGAACTACAAATTCAGATGCGTGATCGATTTTAAAGCCCTCGAACATCGTATTACGTGAAAACATGACGATTTCTTTTATTTTTTACCACTGTAATACATCCATCATTACAAATGTTGGAAGTCTGACCTTGGATTCGTTATCGCTGATTCAAAAAACCTCCGCCTACCAATTTTCACCGGAATCGGAATATTTTTAGATTTTTTTCCACCACGTTGGATCGCTATTTTCGAGTTGGCAACCTGACTTCAGATTCGTGGTCAGCCACCCAACTAACCGACGAGTACCAATTTTCATCAATATCCAAATGTTTTTAGGTTTTTTTTCGGATCATCGAATACGCTAGATTTAAATTTTGCAAATCTGAGCTTAGATTCGTGATTAGCGACGCAAAAAACCTAACGGTACCAAATTTCATTCGAATCCATTCAACCGTTCTCGAGATATCGTCATTTTTATTTGACGTTTTGGAATTTTGTTATTTGAATAATCGAAAAATTACCAAACCAACATATCGTCGTAAAAAAAAATTGATCACATACGTACATACATACACGCATACACACAGACGTTCGTCCGAAAATTATTGGAGGTGATTGTCTAAACTTCAAAACGTGGAGATCTAGCGAAAGCTAAACTTTTCATTATCAGGGTGATTACAATAACTTCTTTTGTTCTCTGACAACAGAGACACGAGAAGTTGAAAACGGACCTTTCCTTTTTCCCCCGTTCAACTCCGTCGCACGTCCTCGTGAAAATTCTTCGGCAAATAAAATCGAGTGCAACGTTTGAATGTCCATTAAATTGACATTCGATCCTCAGTCGGCTCCAAGGAAAAGCATCAATTCGTCAGTTCCGTTCGCGCGGCTTGTCGATTTCCAAAAACAGAGCTAAGACCCATCGAGCCGATACTAAATTCCACTTATCGTCTCGGTTAATAATAATAATCGGTAAGCCTCGCGATAAATCGGCGCACCCAAGTGATGCTGAGTTGGACAGTGCGCGGGGTCCAAATTGACGAGTCTTATCGCGGCCAGTTAAGGTGGCTGTAATCAGCACGATCCTTCGAGGTGCCCCGGATAACGGCGGGGCCTACTCGAGGGCGACGACCCGAGACGAGGGCCAGGAAGGCCCCGTCGCCCTGGACACTTCCTGCGGGATGGCGGAGCCGGATCCCTGTCTTCCTCTGATCCTGCCGCCGAGGTACCGGCTGCGGGACCTCATCCTGGGCGACTATGCCTTCAACGACGACGGCGAGAGGTGAGCGGAAAAGATGATCGCGTGGAGAAATGTCGCGGGGAAGGGAAGGGAGTTTTGGAAAACGGGGAGCTAGGTGCGGAAGTTTTTTTTTTTAGTCAAATGTTCAAAACGTCAAAGCTTATGGAAAAAAAGGTTCAATACCTGTTTTACGGAAGATCTAAGCGTAGGAAGAATCCTGCGATTTAAACTCTTGTTCATTATGCAACGATTTTGAATAATTATGGTTTTTATTTATTTATCCGGTCCCATTCGAACCCGACCAACGCCTGACCCTCGAAATTTCTGATTTTGATTGAAAATTTTTCTCCAATTGTACGAACTTTGAAACAGTACCCTGAATTTTTTCAGATTTTTTATTCAACTGCTCAAGTATTTATAAATATTGAGAGTTATTTTAAAAAAGGTCTTTTTTCTAAATTTTTTCAACATTCTCAAAAACTGTATTTTCTATTTCAAGCGTTTCAAAACCGGGCCCATGATGTGCCGATTATTTTTCCATTTTTGTTTCCAGCACTTTCAATTTTTTTTTGGTTAATTAAAATGTTGTTTGAACTTTCTAAAAATTCTCGAAAAAATCATCAAAATTTCTATTTCTCACTCAGAATATTTCTAGATCGATTCCACTACGCAGCGATTTTTGACGATTTTTTACTTTTTGGCATATCAAATTCATCCTGAAATCGGTCTCGACAAATTTGCAAGTGGAAAATGGCAGTTTTAAGAATTTTTCGGGAATTTTCAGACAGTTTGAAAAATTTTTCAGTTGATTATAGTATATTATGCGGCATGCCTGTAAACTAGGTGTTTTTAGGCGAGGATAATAATTTAACGTACAAAGTGTAGGCGAGTCGAAACCGAGTGCTGAAATTATTATTCCAGCCGTACTAAATTTGCTCCGGAAAAGGATCGAAATAATCACTTTGACGCCAGTGTTGAGATCCGAGCTTCGCCTGCGCAACAGAAGTCAGAACTGTGGTATAAAGACTTTATAAGTTAGTTCCGAAGTTGGCCATTTAAAGTGACACTTTTGAGGATGAAAAACGGGCGTCGAAAAGTGAAATAAATTGAAAAAAATTGGCCGGTCATAGAACGGATTTTGAAAAAGACAATGCAGTTTTTGAGAATGCAAAAATTGGGAATTTTGAAAAAGATCCTTTACAAAATCACTCTCAATATTTATACATAATCAACCGGTTGATCAAAACATATGAAATAATTTAGGTTACTATTTCAGAGTTGAGATGATTGCAGAAAAAAGTTTGAACAAAATCAAAAATGTTGAAAGTCAGACATTGGTTGTTTTCGCATGGAATTCCCTATACGCGTACACTTCGACCTTTCTAGATTCTGACTTTTCGATGTTTTAATAATTCTACAACACAGTTTTTTCACGTGTCTTTGTAAAATTCGATATCATGTGATTTGTACATTTTTACCGTACTTGCGAAGGTTTCACTTCACGTATGTTTTGGCTTCGTTGTGCGTGCGTATGTTTCCAGGATTCTTTTCGTCCCACTGTCTCTCTCTCTCTCTCTCTCTCTCTCTCTCTCTCTCTCTCTCTCTCTCTCTCTCTCTCAGACCGTTGGCCCGCGCTTTTTTTATATCGCGTGCAATCTCGCCGCGTACCTACGTATATATTGATACAACAACAGCCCGGTAGGAGATTCTCTTGGGAAATTTATAAATATATTTTCAACGATTTTTACCGCCTCGCCTTTTACCTCGAGCCCTCTGTATATACGTAAGCAGTCACGCACACACGCGTTTTTAACCAAAGTCCAGAAAAATTCTTCAAGTCAATCATCCGAGAATATGGAAGTTGATGGGTTTTTTCGTTTTTTTTTTTTTTATTTTTTCAGATTCGGCACTTTGATAATTTGGAGGAAAAATAATTTCAGGTTGTGTGTTTTCTTTCCTCATCATTGAAATAAGTAATTTTTGAAACGGATAACTACTGCAGATTTGAAAAATGCGTACCGGTGTGACGTCACCTTGTACAGCACGTTAAAAACCATGATTCTAAATCGCTTATACGATTTGAAATTATCCTTTTTTACAATAATGAAAATAATCCGAACCGATTAATATAAAATACTTTGAGCCATGATTTTTTCCCCATGAAACTTCCTGTTTGAACTTTAGGTATGAAAACTTGTTAGAAGAAATGTTTAAAAGGTCTCACTGAAGCTTGTTTATAGCTCAGAATTGAGCTAAAAAAAGTCAAATCCGTCATGTAGTAATAAATTTATAAACACAAAAAATTCATATCACTTGTTCAATTCTTACAAGCCTAGCTGTAGCTCATATTTTATTCGTAAATGAATTATCGGCAAATCTTTCGAATTATTAGATTTCGTATAAGAATATTGTATTTTTTTCTGAATCGTAACTTTACGATCTGTAAATGTTAGCACTAGTTATTATACGCAAGGGTCGATTATATTTTTCACCGGTCGACAGAACTAGAGAAACAAATCTGCTGCAAACAATTTGTAAGAAATATATTTGCGAATAAAATGCGCTATCTTTTACTCGAATCGGAAGAAATGTGTATATGGATTCATCAGTATTAGAATAATAACGTAATTTCTCTGACGTTGGCGTTTGGCGTTTAGCGTTGAATTTTAACGCTTCAACGTTTTATCTGTATCACAAAGATTCTTTATAAAATAAGATTTAACTTGTTAGACAATTCTCATTTTCTCCTGTTTTTGTTTATACACATATTTTTGATCCTGCATTCATCGTTAAATCAATGGCTCAAGGCTTCCGATATTGGAACGAGAATTATCTTCCATATTAAATCGCGGATTATCTGAAAATAATTCTTCGATACCGCAGAAACGTCCCATCGGATTGGGCAAAAATCTGTTTCCATCAATTCCAATTTTCATCGAAAACGTAAGTATCCTCAAGACGAGAGGTAATTTGCGTGCGAACTGTAATTCGGTCAAGCTTCTTGATTCGAAAACAGAATTGCACTTAATTCACGGCTGGTGAACTCGGTAATTGTAAGCCACTTGAATAAAAAGCGTCACAGTATAATTTCGGTTACGTTATTCTTTTGAAATTTTACGTTGAAAGCGTTCGTTCGTTACCGCCAACTTGATCCGACTTTTCCTCCAGCCGTGAAATTATTCCGCGTTTTCTGAATCGCGGAATTTCAACGCTGCCCTTTTACATCAATCATAAATTAAGGTCGTGCGGTATTCCTACCTTTGCCGACCGAGCAAACTCGGTTTTATTTAATATAAGAAGGAAAAAATGGCGAGTTTGCTCGGTCGGTAAGGGTAGGAATACTGCATGACCCTGACAAAAGGAAGAAATTTCGTCAAGTCTTCGTAGCAGGTAGAAGCGAACGGAGCAGAGTAACGTACAAGGTCGAAGGTGAAAATAGCGCGTGGTAAAAAGATTTTATTGCTGTGAAGTACGAGCAGACCGGGTTGTGGAATAGAGACATTTCGTCTCGAAGGGAAAACTTTAGGGACGATTCGGTGAACCCGACCGTCTGGAGCACGATGCATGTTACGATTAGGAGGGTAGAAGAGGCCGTCTTCTGCGATTTTAAGGGTCATCCTTAAAGTCGTACCGCTTCTCGGAGAGCCGTTGTGGTTTATGTTAGGAGACTGTATGATCCATAATCCGTGAAGTTTAAGCGTTTCATCCGACCGGCTGATCCTGCAATCGAGAATTCACGAATTTAATATTTATCCTCCAACTCGTCCCCGAGATGAACGTTGATACGCGCATTAATCATCGACACGGTGAAATTTTCTATCGTTTTATCTCGAGCCAGCTCTCTGCTCTTCGATCTCAATTCATTATTTAGAGACCCGTCTTATACAGTTATCGATGATCCGTTTTCATAACTGACATTTCGATCAGGGGTGCCAGGCAACTTTGGCTAATTGCGAAAATAAGAGCTCACTCGTAATGAAATTATTTATTGTAAAACAAGCGAATACATATAAATACATATTTTATACGAATATCTTGCATATTATAAGCAGAGAATGACAGCCTGTTAAACATATAAACTATTGAGACTATTAACTGTCAAAAAATAGCAACCACCGCTCTATTGCAATTAATATATTATTGCAACCGTTACTCATAAGAATGGTTCAACATCGTCGCGATTGTTCGCATAAACTTACGAGTTCGTCTAATTTCATTTAAGATGGCACAGGAGCCAATAATTCATGACCAAGAAAACTTTTCCTCGTGGATACGTAGAAAGTTTCGATGAAATATGTCTTGACGCGGTTCACAAATCATCGGGAAGTGATATTCGTGTCAACGTTTTTTAATTTCATAACTAAAATTAAAGTAATTTTTGTGAAAAATGACCTCTGTTCATGCAGTTCAGTCCTTGTTTTTTTTTTCATTTTACCTAGTTTGAAACCCTGAATATTGAAATCAAATAACCAAACGATTTCCGAAAGTCATCAATCGACGGTATTTCTTTTTCTACGGTATAAAGTGTGATTACAAAGTCATTGAGTCACTGGCATTCACTTTGGTCAAGGAGAACTTGCACCGTTTGCCAAAGGTTGACACCTGGGTATGACACTCCCTCGCCTCGTGGAAACGGTGGACGAGTTTAGATCAAAGTGATTAGAAGATATCCCCGTAGATCGTTATCCGAGAAATTTATCGTTGCTTCGCGTTGAGGCAGTCAAACTAACCAACCAAGTGTACTTACACATACAATGTACATTGTATATTCAACGAAAAACACAACCGCAGAAGTTACACTATTAATGCAAATGTTTGAATATTCTTGCCATTTTTTTTATCAGATGTAAACAAATTTGGTCTAATCGATTCGTTCGTTGTTTGACAAAGTTGTATAATTACATGTGTATTCGGCCGGTTGTTTTTCTAACTTTATTCTTTTTCCATCTGACGTATTCTTCGAAAATTTAATTTTCAACCTCAAACTAAGTAGAATTTTAATAGCTTAAGGATTTTTCAAACACTCAAACCGAATTATCTCGAAAACTATACAAGTTGGGAAACTGTTTTTCGTTCCATTTTGTAGGTAGTCAAATTTTTCTACAAAAAGGTTGAGACTAACATACATCTAATTGTAAGTGGTCGTCTTGTCTTCGATACAAACATTCAAAGTCGAGTACAATGAATAAATGAATGAAGAACAAAGTGGGTGGTAAAGTTTTATTACTATTATTATTATTATTATCCGATAGCCTACTTCCAGTATGTTTCGCTACGTTTCAAAATGGTGGAACTTAGATTAATTAGAAAAGTTTCTGTGAGTTAAAATGAAAAAATTCTCCTATCGACGAACTGTACAGTGAGCGGTAAAAGATAGAGAGAAAATGAAGAGACGTACTATGCAGATGATATAATTTCCCATGAAATAGTTTGCCTAGCATAATTCTTATCATTTTATAACACGAATGAAATGAAAATTTACAAGTTAACAAGCGGCTTAATTCATTTGTTCAATGCACTCAACTTCAAACGTTAGCATACCTACACGTATATCTATCTACATTAGTCTCGACCTTTTTGATAAAAAGTTAGATTATCTACAAAATGAAACCAAAAACAGCGAGATATTTCGGTTAGAGTGTTTGCAATATTCAAACCGGATAAGTCACCTTTTAGAATTTTACTACCGTTGTCCGATTTCACGAGGCTTGGTTTGATGTTAAAAACTGAATTTTCGAAGAATACGTAAGAACAGAGAAAAAAAAATTAAAAAAAAAACAATCTGCCTAATATATACATGCCTATATATGTGTGTGTATATATGATGATTGACCATCTAGAAATGAGCCATTTGGTGAAATTAGCTGAGAAATCTGACGCTAATTTCACAACCACTGTCAACATTGAACGACCTAATTATCGGCAAGCAAGGGTCTTACCTTTTTTCATAAAATTAATCTCGTAAGGTAAGGTCACGTGTAGGGGTTCACGAAATTTTGAATCACGGTGTTGTAAGGTGGCGAAATATCGTGAAGATGAACACCATGATTTGACCGTGTGAGTGTTTTGGCGCGTATCGAGTTGCGGAGGCGGAACAATTTCCGTTCATAATTCATCCTCACTGGTATTAGTTTCTTCATCTTTTTCTTCTCTCTCTCTCTTTACGCCTTTCTGACAAACGTGTATATCAAAGTAATTTAATTTTGACGCCAAATTTCTGAAAAGTCTGCCGCCAACGTCCGGCTCAAACGTTTTCCCGTCTTTCTTCTCTCAGAAAAGTTGAACGGTATTTTTTCCTTCATTTTTCCCATTTGCTCGCTAACCAAGAACCGGGATTTTTCGCTCATAATATGTCAAAAGGAAGCACTCCACGAAGTTTTGAACGAAAGTGTATGTTTCATGCGTGCTCAATACAAAAGACAGCTGGTTGTATCGTACGGGGTAAAGTTTGCTGGAGAATGTATGAAAGATCAGGGATGGGGTTGAAGTTCCGATTTTGAAAAGTTCCGAAAGCACCTAATTCCGAATTCTTTGGTGGCGAAACTTGAAGTAAAGAAGTTAAACTTTGAAGAAACAACAGAGTTTCGAACGGTCGGAACGCCGATGGCTCAAAGTTTTGAAATTCAAGTTAAGATAGAGCAAGGTTTTGAAAATTAAAGTTCCGTTAGAGCAAAATGCCAAAAAATTTTTCACTCAAACGTTTACTAATTCTTGCTGGTTGTTGGGGGAGACGAAATTCTAAAAAAATCGAATTCCCCCGACTTTGAAATCTGTGAATTGTTGTTCATTCCCAACTGGCTAGACGCCCGACTTATAATTTGGTAATACACCCTCGTGGCTGCGGTAGAACGTTTGGAGACTGATTAAAAATTTTCTATAACCAACCCCGGCCACCCATCTAGACCTGGTTAATTTTCCAGGCCTCTAAAGAGGCACGTAGCAGGCTGGCTAGTTCGTGCCGACGTAGCGACATGGCCCAAATAATTACTGGGCCAAAGGGCAAGAGGTAACACAGCTTTACTCGACATAATTGGAGGACCTGTCGGCATTTTCATGTGAACATCTATACAGGGAGAAACAGTCTATTCCGTATATCGATCATCACCTTCGGTCATCGAATGAAGAGGCGTTTGACTCTTTTAGTCGCACGTCATTGTGCCGAGTCGACTGATGTAACAAAATTGTATTCTACGGGTTTTGGGGTCAGTAGGAATCTGAAATCAGATTTAAAAAATTCAAGATGGTAGATCTGACATCGTGGACAAAAATTTTAAATTTGATTAAATAGGGTCTGAAAACTGCGTCCAGAGGTTTTCTGAGCCGTTGATTGGATTTGCCATGAAGAATTTTCAAAATTTGAATTCAGATTCGTAATCAGCGATCCCGAAAACCTTTGGACAGAGTTTTTTCTGGTTGAATTTGAAATTTTCGTCCGTCCTATTGGATCCACATCTTGAAATTTATAAATCCAATTTCAGATTCGTCATCAGTGACCCCAAGAACTTACAACTTAATAACAAGCATGCATACGCGTAGAGGGATAACTTTCTTAAAAATGAATTATTCGTTAAATTTTGACAATTTTCTTCATCCAATTTGTTTTTAACAATAACAATTTACATTATATCGCAATAATTACTCTCGAGTATTGAAAATCTACTAGTATATCATCCGAATTAGCATAAGACCGCAAAGAAATATCCTGAAAGTTTTAAGAATACTTACCGCTACGACTCAAAACTTTGTGTCTGACGATTGTACGAGAACGCGAATAGAAAAAAATGGAATGATACGTTTCCGAATGGTTCAATGCCATATTTGTAAAGCCTGAATCGAACAATCAACTGCATGCACCGAGTGTGACTGATAGTACGCAAGTGAAAGAACTTTGATCAGGCTCGGGAGTACAAAACGAATCGAAAAACGCCCGAAATGTGGGATTTCATAAACGAAACACGGTTGATTGAATCCGGTGATGTGGACTGACAATGGATTAGAGCAGAATTAAAAAATTACTCAACGATGTGGACCGAAATCTGCACCGAACTATCAAAATTTTGTCTGGGCTGGTGGTATTCTTGGATTAAACAATCGTTTGCCCAGTAATGAAAAATTTGTCCGGTTTGTATTTTGTAATTTACCGAGTATGAGGTACCTACACGTAGCATCTCAGGTCTTGAAGCGCTACACTTGACACTAATTTGCATCGACCCGTGTTTCTATTTCTGGCGAACCTGGTCGTAAATATATGCAGCTGAAATATTTTCATCGGAAATAAATTTTAGGAGAATACTACATCTTTTTTGGCGTGAGCTTCGCGATTCAACAACCTGAAATAAAAAAGACGTGTTCGCATTTTTTTTTTTTTGTAAACAAGGTCTGCGGCTTTCTGGGGAGATTTTTGAAAAAAATCACTTTGCGAATGCATCGCAGAAGTTGGAAACTACTGTCAATGATTAATTACGCTGTTACGGTGTGCAGAAGCAAAGTCATTTAAAAATCACTGTGAATCTTACAATTTTGAAGAACGTTCGAAGGATGTTTTAAATTTTTCGCAGAAACTTTGATACGAAATTGATTCGGCCAGGTTCTCCTGAGTATCGATAACCCTTAAAATTTCTGCATCTGCACTTTTGAACGTTTGGTAAGCGATAACGTGCAAGCTATAAATCCGAGACAAAAATGTCTGAGGTTTTTTTTTCACGTTATTAGAGTCTCTAGATGGGCATTTTTCAAAAAAAAAATTAAAAAATTTCGACTCAATTTAGGGGGTTTTATTACAATTTTCATACCTTGGATGGCAGTGCACTTTAAGCTATAACTCTAGGAGAAATCTTTCAATAAGCATTTTTGTCGTCTTTCAATTCTCTAAATTCGTATCTTTTTTTTTTCTTTTAGTTACAAATTATACGTCCAGAAATAATGACATTTTTCATCGTAAGAAAGTGGGATTGGGCCTCTTATATTTTTTTCTTTTTTGATGTGTATTTGTATAAAAAAAAAACGAATTCGAAAAATTCGAATTTACGATTGAAGAAAATGAAAAAGAAAGAAGAACTTTCCTACAAAGCAAGTAAAAAAGAATGGAATTTAAAAAAAAAAACCTTTGAATACGTTTGCAAGAAAAATAAATACGCACGTATTTTGATAAGAGAATTGAAAAGGGAATAAAAATGCTCAGTGAAACATTTCTCCTAGAGTTATAGCTTAAGGTGTACTCCGATCCAAGCTATTAAAATTACAATAAAACCCCTTAAATTGAGTCACAAATTTTTTTTTCAAAGATACACATGTAGAGAATCCAATAACGTGAAAAAAACTCCTTGGATGTTTTTGTCACAGAGTTACAGTTTGCACCTTACCGCTAACCAAACGTCAAGAAGTGCAAATGCAAAAATCTATGGTGTCATCTTTTATCGTGAAATTTTTCTCCCTAAATTCACGGAGAGAAGAAGATTCGGATATAAAATTGAACCCGAGGTTACATAAAGATGATTAAATTTCAGCTGCGTTAAATCGCCGCCGCAGAGCAACCATGACAATATCATCGTGTCACGGACGATATATCCGATGTCTTTTCTGCCCGGAGATGCAAAAAGCGGTTAACGATTGGAAAGAGAATCGAGTATCGCTTTCCTTTGATTTAGGATCGCGCTCCCTTAGAATATTGATCTCGTTGTTTGCACCGAGTATAATAATTCGCACCAAGGATCCGAGCCTCGGAGCGGAAAGGATCCTTAGTGATGACGCTTTTAGGGATGGGGCTCTTGGCATAATTAATACACCGGAATATTTTTAAACTTCCGGTACAAACCTCACGACGCTCCTACTTCGAATATTTGATGACTAGGCTGCTTTAGACGATGAATTGATACGGCGTAACTCGATTTCCATGCTCTTTTACAGCCAATAATACGCGCGGGTTGAAAAGTCCACTCATTCGTTTCACAACTATTTATATCATACGTCGAGATGACGGAACGAAGAGGAAGAAACGATTAAATTCGTTTCGGCATCGCTTTAGACTGCATCGAGAATCGTTGACGCTATTGCTTTTCTGAAAGTCATGGAGGGGGAATGCAGCTAACGATAAAACCGGAAATTGAAGAAGATGCTCCAACTCTCGTGGAACATCGTTCAGGGAATACCTGATTTTTTCTTTTTTTTTTTTTTCTTTTTTACTTTTTACGGTCAATTCAATCTCGGTCTGATTCATATCGTAATTTTGCGCGAACTCTAAAGTATGGAAATTTATGGACTTGGGAAAAGTTTCAAAAAGGGTAAATCTCTGAAGTGCAACTTGCCTTCAAGCTGCAGCTACGAGTACTTGAAGCTTCGCTTAAGATTTATCAGGTTTACAGTTCAGTTTAAACAATGTCCAATCGAATGAGTTATCAGATAAAGACCGAACGAATTAAAGTCAGGTTACTCGAGTTTAATTAGGTCTAAACAATGTGAAAAAAAAAACTGTTTTGAATAGGCAGAGCTTATTAACAATTTTGAAGTCTCCGTACTACTCAGCTTTTTTCTTTTAAGAAAAAAAAAAAAACACTGTAATATCCATATCCAGTATGAGAAAAAATCCTCTTCTTTTTTTTTCCTCTCTGTTACCGAACTCACGAAAAATCGTCTGTACCGAAATTTTTATTCAGCATTTTAATTGCAACCGGAAAAAATTAACTGAAGCATAAAATTCATACCGTATATGCCAAAAAAAAAAGAAAGTTTTATTTAGAAATATATTCATCTCGTCAAAAATCCAGGTCAGACGATCTGTGCAAAATTCATTTGTGAACAAGTTGAGCTGTTATTTATCTGTCGGAATTCGACCAACTCTCTGTACGAATTTGATATAATATAAGCTTTCTCAGACCATAAGTTGATAGTCGCTAAACTGTTTCGATAAAATTTTACGTGTCTTAATTTTTTTTTCCCCTTGTACCAAGCGTACAATACTTTTCCGATAAAACGTGTAAAAACTAAATTCAATTATTGGTTTCAAACATCCGTTCGTTAGTTCTGCCGCTGCGAACTTTTTCGTTCGAACTGTACACCGTACTGTACATCCTTAAATGGGTCGGAAAACTTACTTACCTCTGCTTGTACAATAAACACGGTGAATAGCACCGAACGTGTATACAATGTAAGGATGATCGATGGAAGGCTGCAAAACGCGTGTAAGACAGAGGTCCGAAGGTATTATCGGTGAGATATTCACCGCTATATTCCCATTCTGCGAATATGTCAGCTTGTGAATCCTTTCATCCTTTGACCCTCTGAACATTTTTTATTTGCACAATTCAGAGCTGCGGGTGCGGAGAAAAGACAAACCGACACCCATATTTGTTCAGGATCAGTGTGTCAGCACTGGAGTAGTAAAGTTTAAGTACCACTTCTCACGACTGTCCGTTAACCATTTAATACCTATTCGTCGTTTGTACCCGTGATACAATGCAGGCTCGTTCATTTCGATCAATTCGCTTATTTTTAGTACCCAGAGCACAATCGATATGGAGAAAAATGTTTCGACGATCAATTTGCTCGACTTTCAGAATAAATGAACGATACGTCAACGTCCGGATTGATTTGCCTTTATTTTAACATACCGTCTCTCGGCGACGCTGGATTGTAGATACGAAGAAAAAATGAGTCTCTTTTTACCACGTACCTGCAAACTTTGTGAAATTATCTAAATAAGCCGGTCTTTGTTCTCGGATTTTTAGAAATCGCTGCGATTTAATCGAGGAAACAGGAAGCTTCGTTGCGAAATGATTGCTGCCATTTTCAACGGATATACGATCGAATGGAATTTCCGGTATATGGAACGGCGTGAGGAAAGAATGTGAAGTAAAGTGATAAGTGCGATAAAGGGTGCAGTCGAGCGAGGATAACAGCAGCAGTGAAGCACCAGGAAGGAATGAATTCATGCGAGGACGACAATAGCTCGGAAATGTAGCTTCGTTGACTTTCTCTGCAAAAACGTGTTTAAACGTACGTCGCCGCGTTCTCTTCGTCGGTTCGCGATATTCGATAATCCATTGTTATGCCTCACCTTCCTCGTGAAAATTGTTCTCCTACGTAAAACTCGCACTTTATCTAGAATCACGTGCCGTTTAAGGAGGTTGGTTGGCAAGGAATCGATACTATTCATTGATTTTATTTTTTATTACAAGGTAGTCGTACACTGAGTATTCATCGCGTTATTATAATCCTAAGCAATGAAGATATATTACACTGAGAAAAATTTCGTTTGTTACGGTAACTAGAAAAATTCAGTAAAACAGGTATCGACGAAAAAACGTGCTTGAATATTGTCGGAATTACGAAAAACGAGGTACGCGTAACCATTTTGCGCTACTGTCGATCCTTTTTTGGTAATTGCAAGGCAAAATCAGTTTGTTAGGTTTAGTCTACTTTTTTAGTTAAACAAGGCTTTGACGTCAATTTATTCTTGCACGAGCATTAAATTTTCGCAACGGTTGCAAGAAAATATAGCAAGAGTGACGGCAATGAGAAAGAATAGTAACGGATACCAGACTTGAAAAATGAAAATATTTAAGGACCGAGCGGTAACCGGAACTAAAAATTTCTCGCAGTGTTTGCGACTGAACAGGTGTATCGTGAATTTATTATACAGTAGGTACATGCATAAAGATTCCTAACAGATGTTTAGTAAATTTATCGCAAAGATTTTATCACAGTTATACTACAGCAAGCATAGTAAAGCCGTATATTCGAGAATGCAATATTCAAATAGTATCGGAGTTTTGTCAGGATAACCATAATTTATTGTCATTGCCGCTATAAATTATCCTGCTGCTCTTAGTGTAAAAATATGTTTGAGGTTTTATTCCATTATACTGCAGAGTAAAAATATAGTTACGGTGATCGTAATTCTCTCTCGGTGTGCGCGGTTGATTCTTATCGCCGTCCATGTTATTGCCTCGTAATCGTCGTTACCTCCGCCATTCGAATGGCCGTAACGAAATACGGATGTGACGCTGAATCAAAATCAAGCATCAACTGCCAATTAACACGTTGGAGTGACGGTGAAATTGCGCTTTTGTTACACGATTAATTAGAGAACGAGGTCAGCAGTATTTTTAGCTAATTAAGGAGACGAAGTTCGACGCCTGGAATGAAAATATGCATATTGAAAATCCAGCAAAACGCTTCCTGCAAGCATAAATTGCTGCACCTTTTCGTCTATCGTCCTTGGTAAAAACGCGTTGCTTAACCCTTTCAGTCGCGGAATTTAATTTTTTCGACGCCGAATGCAAATCTCGTGTCAAAAATTGATTAAAACGAAAAACAACCTTTACAATGGGGTGAAAACTGGATGTGTTGCGAACGTTGTTTTAGACAGTGTTCTTGAATGAGATTTATATGAATATTTATCACAATTTTAGCCCGAGAATAGATGGAATCCCTAGTACTATCTATACGCACCCCTAAGGAGGGTTAAAACTATCCTTATGCATTGAATTTTGTAAATCTATTGGCCATTCTGAGATCTCTGTTTGTCAACCGATGAATTCCAAGCGTTTACAATACACGTTTATCGTCAAATTTCTCCGCCAACGAATTACATTCACGATAATACCTTTTTTTCTATATCATTGCTCAGAACAATCGTAAACAATAATTATAGATTCACAAAAAATTCTAATCGTTCCAAAGTTCAAGTGTTTTCTTTTTTTTTTTTTTTCTCGTCTGATAATACACAAAAAATTGAGAATTTTGCATGTAATGCAAAAAAAAAAAAAAAAAAGTAACGAAAGGAAAAAGAAAATGTGTGCCACTATAGTGGCTTCTCTGACTGAAAGGTTATCATCCAGTTTCCGCCAGCCGTTGTAATCTTGATTATCTACTCAACGACAGAGGGCAATTGGCAATAACCGAGGCGATTATGTCCCGTAATAACAAGGATAACGTGCACCATCGGCGTCGGGTTGCAATCTCCGGGAGAAATCGAGCCCGATCTTCCGACCGAACATATCCACGATCCTTTTTTTTCCTGTTCCATTTGTTTTGAACATTCGCGAGTTAGAAGGGATACCCAGTACGAAGAATGATAAACGATGCGCTCGTTAGCGAGGGTGGCAAAAACTGAATTTCTTTCCCTCTTGATTGATGAAAATACTACAGGCTGATATATGTGACGCGAAAAAATTTATTTCGGGCTCAGACACTCGCACCCATCGCTGTAGCCATTCAAATCCTCGTGACATTGCTCTTCAAGAATATAATCAGGCTTATAAATGCAAAATCTCTGTTCATTCCCCTCGTCTCAATTTCTGTTACTTCGCTGTATGGTATCTCGGGAATCTCGAGGCTGCGAGGATTATACGACTCCCATGATCATTGCGAGCGCGAAGACCTTCCACAAGATACTCGTGATGTCAGCTTCGAGATGATGACTCGCGTTTGTACTTGAAAATTCATGAATCCGAGATACCGTGACACGCACGCCGCTGTTCCTAGCTTCTTCGATGGAACAGGGTGCTTGTTCGAAAATTTTATGCCTCGTGTTACGACGAAGCGGTGATGTAAACGATAGAGCTTTGTGTTTTTAGGTTAAGCGGTATCTTTACATGCTCACGGCGATTCTTTGACAAAGGTGACATAACCTCGACATGAATTGCCAACTATTTCAAAGCCCAAGACTCAATGATCATTATTTTTAGTGTATTTATATCCCCTTGCAGGGATATATTTTTCCTGAGGTGCGATTCGCTTGAAATTTTGCATATTTTGGCTTTTGGGGTCACTGAATTCGAAGATTCAAAATGGCGGATCCGAGATGTCGGTCGAAAGTTCGAGAAGCCTTAGAATTAGCTGATAATAAATGTATACTAGAATTTTCGAGGTCGCTGATCACGAAATCATCGTCAGATTTTCAAAATTTATAAAAAGTTTACAACGTCGCGCGTGGCCGCTTTTGCCTATGTTTTGAATTTTCATTTTTGTTTCGAGCGTAAAATGGATGCAGAAATGTTGATCTGACCTAAAAACAATGAGCCTTATCACTTTTATCGCCGTTTCGTTTTTGACAAGCGGTAAAATTTCAGAACAAGGAGCCAGAATCTATTCCCTCGTTTGAAAAACCGATCTGCAGTTGCAGTCGAATTTTGATACTCGCCTGTAACTGATTGTACGCTACGACGATGAATTGATTTACACGTATTGATTGCGCTTGGTTATTCAATTATTCATTACCTTTGATTGAATAATGTCGGCGGGCGCTGATCCGATACTACTAAACCTAATTCTCCAATTGGGTAACACAAGATACATCCTTCAGTTTAAAAAATATAAAGAAAAATATTCATTCACATCTACCACATCTTAATTATAAGCAGAGAGAAGTGTGAATGCAACTGATTTAACAAAATCATTCAAAATTTGATTCAAATTCGACGTGCGGCAAATTGAGAAATACTCAGTTAGTTGGAATTGAAATGCGTGAAAGACCCTTAACCTACGGAAGACAAGCCACCGGGTAAATAGATAAATTCACTCAACATTTCACCCAAGAAACATGGGATAATAACGAGCTCTCGTCCCGCCAACTTTTTACCTCTTAGGCATCATTTACAACGCGGATAAAATCGAGCAGCCTCCCGTGGGATTATAGGCTTTGTTTCCTACTGTCAGACTGAGCGTTGCGGTCCTCATTTACTCCGCGATAATTACAACCGCAAATTATCGAAGAGGGGACAACGAGCCTCGAGCCAAGTGGGGTCAAGAAATGGAATGGGACACACGGTCGAAGAGTCAGCACATCGAATTTTCACGCACTGTGAAGAATTTCATTTTTTACAGTAACTAGAAAAATTTAGTAGAACAGGTATCGTTAGAAAAACGAGGTACGTCGATCCTTTTTTGGTAATTGCAAGGCAAAATCAGTTTATGAGGTTTACTCTACTTTTCTAGTTAAACAAGGCTTTAACGTCAATTTATTCTTGCACGAGCATTAAACTTTCCCAACAGTTACAAGAAAATATAGCTACAGTGATCAGAATGAGAAAGAATAGTAACGGATACTAGACTTTCCGGTAACAGATACAAAACTAATTTTCATTTTCTACCTAGAACTGTATTTTTCGATTGTGGTAAAAAATTAAAATAGTTAAGCACTCAGCGTTAACCGGAACTAAAAATTTCTATCAATGTAGACACATATAATCTATTTCTTCGAATATCAAAACCCCAAGATGAAGTATAGAATGTTTCTATGACACTTTGACCTTTCTAGGTACCTTGAAAAACTATCAAGTAGATATTCAGCTCGTTGATCCCTTTTTATATTATATCTACGTTTCACGATTTCTTGACATCTTTCGAGTCGATCCACGTATCATTTGAAGTTCGGCTGAAGCGTTGTTTGAATATATTCCTACGCAGAACACAAAAGGTCTTATCGAGTTCTTTGGTAACCCGGTGGTTTTGAGACGCTGGTTCTTTTTTCAGATACCAAGCTTCGATACGGGAGTTTCGTTGCACGCTTCGCGGTTCAGCAGCTTCTTGCCGGAGACACGATGACACGTGCCGATAATATCGAGAAGGGATGGGGGTGGATTTCCTCTGGAAAATCTTGCAAAGCCTCAATCCCCCCCTTTCTTATTTTGCGCTCGTTTACCCTTCTGTTTTCATTCATCCAATTTTGTATTCACAACGTCCAACGGACCTGCCGTTGAATGGTGGAGGATAATTTTACTCTTCCGCTTTTCTTCGACGCGTTGAGCTCCGACATTGGCTAATTTCAACCCTCAGCCCGACTTGATTAAGCCCCAGGATTCACAGGACCACCAATTCGTCGTGTTATTATCACTTTTTTTTTTAGGCTAAGACTATAGTGTTATATATAGATGTAGTGTTAATAGAATCGCTTGAATCTCGACTCCTGGTCTTCTTCATCTTCGCCGTAATTGTATAATTTTACACCAGAGTACGCAAAGCGATGAATTTCATTCAACTCGTTTTTTTTTTCATGTCAAAACTGCTTCACACTGTTATCAATGACGCTCTCTGCGCATAAAGAGAGTAAAGTATTACTGGGCAAAGTTACGGTGGCAAAAACTTGTCACCTCTCGTCGGAAGTAATCACGTTCAAATTTGCGTTAACCTTAAAATTATCTCCGTATAAATCAGTCGTCTCGAAAACAGTGCAGTGAGCTGAATTTACACAGGAACAAATCGATCGGTGCTACCAAAGTATTAAACAAAATAAGTGCTTTGAATCCAGGACTGAACTACCAATGTTAGAACTGTAAGGTTTTTTTGTCTCTTTTCCGGAAATAACAGTATTTCCCTGTTCCTTTTTTGGCTCAGGTGTACATTTAGTCGTTGACAATAATCCGGCTAAAACCACGACGTGAATATTTGATAAAACTAGTTTTTAGCACTCGCGTCGAAGCTCTACTCTATCTCTGGCGAGTAGACGGAAAAGGGATAACTAATTCAGCAGCAGGCCAGAGAACATGCCAGGTACGCTGGGTAGAGTGAAAAGTTTGCGTCACGATGCAGACTAGATAAAAGAATGATAAGTTTGGGGGGTGGATGTGCTAATTTCAGGCGATAATGTCCGCCACCAGCGAAACCTCGGTTGTCCGAACTTCCGACTGGACAGCCGTTCTTATAACCTTCGTGCGAAGTAGTTTCACTGGTTACGCGATGTGTAACGCGAGCTGTTTACAAACCCTCGCAAGTAAGCCATGCATAACTCACAGTGTCCGATGTAATGCGGTCGGATCTTGAATTATTCCCACTAATTCACCTGCCCATCGTCCGTCCGTCTGCAGTTGAGAAACGAGCTTACCTTAACGAGGGCTTGCGATGGGTAGCCACAAGGGAACGTGATTGGCGAAGGAGTTATCGCTTCCCGAAGGCAGCAGCCTTGGTTCGGCATCGCCGGATGCCCGTTACCCTGGATCCACTCCCTTCCCTTCTCCTTGGAGCAATTCTTTACCTGACGATTCGTGACCCCCCCTCCCCGCTAAAATCCATCCACCTACGAAGTTACGAGTAACTTGAAGCGGAGAACGATCACGCTTGGAGCACGTTGTTAAACGTGGGGTGTAAAGTAAGCAAGTCGTGCTTACTGTCTCCGGGTGAAAGAAGTCTCCTATCGTCGATCAACCGACTGCGGAAAAACTTGGAATTCCATATCACCTACGGGCTGGTGAAACTTTCCTACTCTATCGACGATACTTTGATGCGAAGTCTTGAGAGCTTCGGAGCTTTCGTACCGACTCACGGAGTGTCGAACGTTTACGCGATGCACGACTCGTCGATTGCTCAGTTTTAACGCGACGCGAACTGCTCTTCGGATACTGAAAACAGAAAACAAAAACAACAAAGTGACCGTCCCACATCGATGCCTCACTGAGACAACCTGAGTTGGGTACGTTTTTTTTTTTTTACATGTTCAGCCAGAAGGAGAATTCTGTTTTCTTTTCATCCCTTACATCGCGACTCATCGACTACGTGCACGGTCGATCATATAATTTGAAGTGATGTACGTATTCGGTGGAATCCGACTGGCACTGAAAATTCAATTTGTCAATTCACTGTCAGAGCTTAATGGAATTTGCGTAGACCAGACATCACTCGAATTTCTCCCTGTGACGGGCGCTAAGCATACCTCGGAACAAGGTGAAGGCCACTGGACAGCCCCGAGATTGTTATCAAGGAAAGCGCACGTGCTATTATTGAACAAATTCTGATCTTGAAGAAATTCGGGAGTCCGGTTAAACCGGGACAGAATCAGTTGTCAGTCCATGACATCGGGTGAAATGATCCTCGTCAAGTGAAACCGAAAATGGAAATTGCATTTTTTTTCACTGCACAAAGACAGAGATTACGAGCAGTGAGTACAAGTACGAATTCGCGAACTAAACTACGTCGTTTGTTGATCATTCGAAATACTTATTGTCGGAGGATATGCTTACTCGGTATCAGGTTATCGAACCGAATATGTATAATGTATATACAGTATCGTGTAGTGGTTCTGATATGCGTGACATTCCGTCACGAATCAATTATTTCTCGACATAATACAACCTTTAACACGTACAACAATCTTTCTTTCAACGAAAAAAAACTTTTCCAATTATTCTCTCGTCCAACACTTTGATGCACATTTTACTGTGCAGGAGGAAAAATTTTTCAAGCTTACATCTTAAAATGCAACGGACACCTGAAATTTATTTGAAAAATATGAAATTGACCGACTCGAGCATTTCCGCTCGAGAAGCCAGATCCAAAGCCCTGTTAGACATTTGAGGCGTCTAGTTGTTATCTGCTCGATAAAACACGGTGCTTCGATCCGTGGTATTAAAGGAGCCGAGTTTATTGGACTCTATATTTTCAAGCACACCGAAACCGTGACGCGAATTATCGTTTCTGGAAACAGGCAGCGTTTCACATGACTTACTCGTCAAAATGAGAGACAAAGTAAAACGCTACAATGTAGGTCACGACGAAATCAAAGCTAAACATTCGCACGTGCAAATGTAAACCAGAGACGGGAAATTACGAATTTCTCTTGCAACTTGACACCTAAAGGATGTAGAAGGATATTTCAACTTTAAGGTCTTTCCGGTGGTCCCTTATTTTATTTGAAATATAAAATGACTTAAAGAGAGTTTCGGACGCCGAAACGGCGTTGATCTTCTTGAACTTTAACGAGACCCGCGTCATTGAATGAGGATGTCAGGAGTCAGGAAATGAGAGGCCAGAATTCTTCCATCCTCTGCTGAAACCGCAATGCGTCAACCGCATTCTGCACACAAAATTCTACATCCAAATCCCTTTCTTCTATCCACTTTAGTTGCTTTATTTTACTTGCTTCGTGTAAAAATTTCTCCACATCTGTTGCATTCAGCTTTTGTCATAATTTTTCAATCTTGCTTGTGCTTCTTCGGGGTGTTATCAAACGGTAACAATCAACAATTCACAAATTTAACTCTGGGCTATTATACAAATGTTACTCAAGACCTTCAAGCGACATTATCCGGTAAAAGTTGACGTGTAATCGACATGACTTATCCCATTTAAAATGGTATTTCAATCATTCGATCACCTTTCAATTTTCAGTTTTATTAGCAACTGTAATTTTCAATTTTGAAATCCTTCAAATAAATACAAGTCAGTCGTTCATTGTCAAGTAACGGAGACCGATGAAGCCAGCCCTACTTTTCTCAACCCTAATGGGCATATTTTCTGAAACAGGGAGAGTAAAGGTACAGAATGCTTCGGAAGCACCCCAATCAGCGGCAAACACAAAGGGGTTGTATTTATGGTACGTCTTTACAGTCGTGTTCAGACGCGTGTATACCTGCAATCTAGTGTATACGTGCATCCTGAAAACGGTTTGATGGCAATATTCACGCGTCTCCGGCCTTTATTGGCGGCTATTAGATTTGCTGTAAGGCACAAAGGTTCGATAATTCGAAAGCTGATTCACGAGTGAATTTCTATATCCCGTACATTCCGTGTCACGTATGCTTTTTCGTCTCTGTCTCAAGATTGGAAGGTTCGGAAGAATGCTTCACTGAGAAAAACTCCATTTTTTACAGCAAAACTAGGAATTTTTTACTAGAAAAATTTAGTAAAACAGGTATCGTTAGAAAAACTGTTTGAATGTCGTTGGGATTACGAAAAACGAGGTACGCCTAACCATTTTGCGCTATCGTCGATCCTGTTTTGGTTATTGCAACGCAAAATCGGTTTCTGAGGTTCACTCTACTTTTTTAGTTAATCAAGGCCTTAACGTCAATTTATCGTTGCAGAAGCGTTAAGTTTTCGCAACAGTCGCAAGAATGTATAGCAAGAGTGATCGTAATGAGAAAGAATAGCAACGGATACCAGACTTTCCGGTAACGGCTAGAAAACTAATTTTCATTTTCTACCTAGAACTGTATTTTTGGATTGTGGTAAAAAATGAAAATAGTTAAGGACTGAGCGGTAACCGGAAATAAAAATTTTTCTCAGTGTTCCATATATCGTTTGTCAAGAACGTGAGCAGCTGCTGCAATTCGATGATCGTGAATGACCGTAAGGCGGAAGCAGCATCGATTTCCTCGTCCGAAGCACATGGTTTCGTTATCCTTGACCGTTGCGCGTTTTCGTTGATCCTGCGCGGAGCGGTGCCTACATTTGCGAGGTTAAGTCCGGCCAGTGGAGAATCGATGCCGTGTTCCAGGCACCCATTCATCGAGACATTCCGCGCTAGAAACTCGCATGTTCCACAGTAATTCGAACCTTCCGACCGTCTGGACGGCCGGCGTCGGTACCGTCCGCGGAACTTAGTCCTCCTCAATTAAGGAACCGGTTCCAGAGTCAATCGGACTTGACGAATCGGCTAATCTTCGATTAGGTCGCGAGGTTTGGATCTGAACAATACCTGGACACGGAGAAAAAGGTGGATTATTAGATTTTTGATTTTTTTATTCATTTTTTTGTTTTGGCCAAAAGATCCGCACTCGCGGTAATCGGAACACAAAGGCTGAAGCATCCATGGCGCAGTCGCCTTGACAACGGGGGTGCATGTATGCGTACTGCGGCGTGTGCTGGCTGGTGGTGCCGGGTACTGCGGACAAGTGCGAGGGCGAGGGAGTCACCCCTCCGTAGGGTGAGAGGAAGACGGAAGCAGAGCGTGGAAGAACGGAGAAAGGCTCGATGCAAGGGAGGTAAGAGCTCCGGGGTTCACGGGGGAAGATATCTCGGACCGAAGCGCAGTAGGGGTGGAGATCTAGCGACGATCCTTATTCCCCTGTCGGAAACACTTGACTGGCGGCGACACAGATCGCCGTTGACATGTGTCGATTTACAACGCGAATTCTAAACGGGCCACCTTCGACGAATCGCAAGACAGTCGAGGACCCAGTCTCGGAGTGATTGGACCGAGCAGCCTGACGCACACACCTGGACCCTCTTTGAAGAGAATCCATCCCCGGTCTGATGTGCGCATTCCGTGTCCACCGTGTATCAGTGATCGTTTATAAACAGTGCTGCGTAAGATGTGTGAACTTGACTCTAGACTCTGTGCCAACGGAATTATAAGATACCTTTGAGGGTTGGTTGGACTGGTGGAAGTTTGCGTTACCTGCGCGCACGGTTTCCTCGATCAACCCTTGGGTAAATCGACGTTTAGAGGCACTTTGGCAAGGCTCGATGTGCCGACGAGGAACGTGTGGTGTTTTTTTTTTTTTCTTTTTTCTTTTTTCGCCCTACTTTTTTGTTTTCCTCTAACGTCGAGTGCGTGAAGTACCAATGACGCTAATGACATGGCGACATTTATCGGGAAAAAATGTCGTAAGATTTTCGGGGGGAAATGGTATCGCTTTTCCAAGACTCTCGCGTGCGGATAGGATACCTGTTCTTGACCACCCTAGAAGGGAGGCGATGACGTAATTTAATCGAGGTGGAACACAGCCACGTCTCATCGTGACATTGTCGGTTCGTTTCGTCTCGCAGTAAAAATCGGAGAGTGGACCGATGGTCGTTGGATGCTAAATTCGAAGCCTGCCGAATAGTATTGATTTCCGTAAGAAAACAAGGCCGCTCGATACTCCGCTGTCATCGTAAATCCTCGCAGTCAGAGCCAGTTACACTTGCCATTGCGTAAACCTGTTTGCGAAATCGGGTTCGTTTTAATAATTCAGCGAACAGTCGACGTTCTTATCGGACGTGGAAAAAGTGCGTGGGAATTTGAATTTTCGGTAAAAAGTTTCTTTGGACTTAATATGGGATTTTCGATTAAGAACAATCGACAGTTTTGTGAAAAAGTGCATCTAGTCTGTAAAATAAGTAATCCGGTATCCACGTCGCGTTGAAAGACCAAGGTGGCTACATGTGCCGTTTACGTTTAAATGAAGAAAGTTTCATCTAGATTAAAAAGTTCTCGAACTTGGTTTCGGTAACTTCGTTATTGACCAACCGTTCGAGGTGATGCTAACTCGAGAATACGTGATTGAGATCCTTACTTAACAACCGCGGATGTATGTATATATGTATGTATATATACATCAGTAAAAAGCAACGAAGTTAGAACATAGTCTTTAAAAGTCAATATCATCACAGCTGCCTTTTTCATTCTGTGATTAATTTTTGCATAGCTCGCTAACTTACCTGTGATTTCGAACATAGATCTATGTGAGTAAAATCAAGTTCTCTTCGCCTCTTATCGTTAGTTATAAATTCATCTCGGTAATACGCGATATATAATTAACACGGGTTCGGTATCTCAACAGTCTGAATCCGAAACTCTTAGTGCCTAATACGTGCAATAATACATTTCAAAATAGCAACAACAACAATAATAATAATAATAATAATAATAATAATATTGATAATAACACTTGCAACGAAAAATTTAAACCCAGTTACTTAGTGTGTTGTAAAACGTTGTTGGTCGCATATAGTTCGAAATCTTATTGTTAGTTTATTGTTGGTGGTAAAAATTTTACACTACGTTATCCTGATTACTCACAGGCCCGGATAGATTAGAATAAACCAGCTTAGGACGCTCCGTTAGCTCCTCGAATGCTTTTCGCACCCATGAGCGAGCGGACAATAAGATTCGTCGCAAGTAGAATTTGAGCGATGAAATAGTCTGGATCACAAGGTACTGTAAAAAGATTCTTAACCGTTTAAATTGTGCGAGTGAGAAGCGGGTTTGTTTCACGGGAATCGTTTCAATAACTGACCATAGCTACTGCTTCAGGTCGAACCAGTGTTCTTAAATCGTTAAAAAGGACGGTAGATCCCGTAGGTACAAATCTTTAATGCTTAACGAGTAGCGAGACGAAGAAACAGAGCGTTGTCACCGGACGAGAGTAGGGTTGAAATCGAAGAGGGTAAGAATGGATTGGAAAGCGGCGGTTTGAGCCCAGAAAAACAAAAAAAAAAAAGAAAAAAAAAGTGAGCAATTCGCTCGGGGGTGTCTGATGGACGTCTGCAGATGCGCCCCGTGTTTGTCGCCCGGGTCAGACTCGACCCCTAGACGTTGGGACGCCGTCCAAGGTTCCAGTGCATCCTCGGAACCTCTGCTTTTGCTAGAAATGGGGGCCAGAGGTTGGCACTACGAGGCGCTGCCGGACCTGCAAGCCTCGACGGCCGTCACGCCGACTCCGACATCTCCGAATCCTCAACGAGCGCACGGCCCGCCGAGGGTCAATTTTCAACCGGAAAATATCGCCTCGACCAGCAGCAGGCGTCGCAGCAGCGTTCGATGCTCCGGTCCACCCCGAAGACGGAGTCGCAGCATGAGCGCGTGGAGCGACTTGTCCAGGTCTTCCTTTCGGCTCGACGAAAGGTATTCGTCCACTTGATTACCCTGGGAAATTTTGACATCCATTTTTTTTTTTTTTTTTTCCAACTCCTTTTCAACGTCATTTTTCACGGCAGTTGCGCTCTTCTCGCGTTACACGCGTTATTCGTTTCTTCGGTCTTTCAGCATTCGAATGGAATAAAACGACACTTTTCTACGACAAACAGTCCGTTAGTAGCGTTGATTTGAAGTGCCGGGGTACTTGTTTCGTACGGATGGTGCACGGTCCCAGAGTTAAAAAAAAAGCTCGCATACAAGCCTGAGGACCATTCGCAAATGTATACAACACGGGAACGGTTTACCCGTTAGAAATATTGTAAAATTTTCATTACAAATTCTCACATTAGGATGTGGTACAGAGTATGTAAATTGGAATGGTACAATCGGCGTGTCTGAAAAGTTTTAATTGCTTTGGGCATAGAAGTCACGGAACTCTGATTTGTGTGGGTTCGTCTAACACGTATGAACAACTAATAGCGATTACGTTATAATGCTTGCGTTGACTACCCTGAGCTTATTTTAGTATTTCCCAACCGCATTAGGTTAATGAAAACGCTGATCAACAGAAATTCACTTCTTGTGTGTAACATGAAAACTTTTAACTGATTATGTTAGGAACAAGGTTTATTATGGTAGAATTGATATCGGAATATTTTCGATACGAATAGCTTTATTGTAATACGATTTGTCTATTTTTTCCAAAAAGGCAGTTCTTATGAACTAAAATGAGGTTGTATGTAGCGTTGCAGTACGATGGTCAAAAAAATTTTGTAACAAGGAAGGTGCTTACTTATTTTGAAATACCTACCCACCATCATTATAAAACCATATTTATTTTGATTCGATGAGGTCTAGTTTTTGTGCTACAGCTACTACCAGTGAAACAAAATTTTTATCTCTGTGACTTAATTTTTTTGATTCAGGGTGTTTTGTTATTTACTATAAATACCAGTTAACTAGTTACAACAAATAACAAAACACCCTGAATCAGAAAAAAGGTAAGTCAAAACGATAAACATGTAATGTAATTTTACTGGTAGTAGCTGTAACATAAACACTGGACCTGATCGAATCAAAATAAATATGGTTTTATAGTGAGGATAGATAGGTATTTCAAAATTAGCAATCACTTTCCTTGTTAAAAAATTTTCTTCATCATTGAAATTAGAACACACTCGTTGTGCTTACTAAATAAAATCGCAGGGTGCATTTACGAAGTATTAAAATTCAAAGGAGTTTGACTAGAATTGCTCTATCATTTGCCGAAAATTGATGCGAAAGCGGAAACCTCGATATTGAAAATTCTTCACTTCATCGATGCAGTTCAACTTCTTCTCAGACTTGAGGCTTACAATCAATTCGTCGTACTTAAGATGAGACAATATTTTACACTTTTACTATCCGCCTACCTAGCTCAATCGCCATTCGCGTAATATCGGATGAGAATGGGCTATTTGTTCGATAGACAAACTTTGACCTTGCCTTCTGAATAAAATCAAGGCACGCGAATGAGTGATATTTGACTATTCTCGGGAAATGTGTGAAAGCAGTCGATTGAAAAGCATACAAAGCAATAATCATGCGATAGAAAAATAGCTCTCATTGAACGCGTAGCAAATAATTCAACCGTCAGCAAGGCCACGTAAAGTATATAAAATGATGAAACATTAGCTTGCCATGTACCGAGGAATAACCGAAATTAATAAAACTCCTGGAAATGCCGGTTGTGGAGGAATTTTCCCGGTTATTCGACAGTCAGAAACATCTGTGCCAATAGCGTTATTGAAAAAGGAGTCCATGGACTCAGTTTGAACCCGTCGGGAAATTGACATCGCATTTCTTTTTCCAACGATGGATCAACGTAGAATTAAGAAGGGTGTCCTGCGTCAATGTCGAAATCGACCAAAGCACCCCTTTGAGTACGGATCTGATATGCAAAAGCGGTCTCTCGCTTCTCGTTCTTCCTCGATCTTAATTGCCGATAGCTGCGTTGCTCGGAAAATTAACCCTTTTAGCCTCGTTAAAGCCAAAAAGACCCACGAACTTGGACCGGGACGCTGCTTCTAAAGATCCTCCACACCATGCGATACAATCCGGGTCAGTAATTGCTCTCTTAAAAGCACCGAAGGTGATGTTTTCTTATCAAGTTTCGTAGACGAAAAGAAAGAGCGAAATAAAGAGGAAAACGAAAAAGCTAGCGGGGTGATATTGAGGAGATAGTGCAGACATACGTGCCGACGCGATGCTCTGAAATTATCGAAACGAAGGAAAAACTCTAACGGGACCAACTGTTACTGGATTCACTCTCTGTCTTCTCAGCATTTCAGAGTTCGTAATGTCACTTGAATCCGTCAAGTTTCAACGCTTGCTCGGCATCGTGAAAGAATAAAAATTCTACCCAGAAATTCCTCTTTTTTACAAAATTTTTACCAATAATAATACAAAAACGAGATACCGACCTTTTTTTTTTTGTAGTTTTTCCAACTTGGTATACATCGGAGTATACGTATGGTTATGTCTTCATACAATTTTCATCTTGTGGAATTTTATTACTAACGCAGTAAAAAAGCTTTCAACCTTTAACGAGTGCCCGTATAATCCTACTAGAAAAAGTTTCATTCGCAAGTTTTTACTGTCCTGTTTAATCATATCGATGCATTCCTGAATACTTAGCGATTTATTCGCATCTTGAATAAAAAAAATTCCTCTGCCTGTGTAAATTTTTGTGAGATTAACATAGATGAGTTCTAATCGACTAATGGATTCAGCGTCGTTTATCCCACGTCTCATCTTTTGTTTGTTACAGGTAAGTCCACGTGTCACGAGTTCAACGATTTGAAACCGATTGCGTGAGTAAAACGATCAGAGTTCAATATACGTATACATCCCACCCTGATTTTCACGTGCCAACTATATCTATGTATATCAACTATGTACGGTAAATGTACGTACGCAACCTAGAAGACCATTGATGCGAAAATCATTGCCGTACTCACACGACGGCCATTCTATACGACAAGTGTGTAGTAACTAGACTCCAGGAAAGCTCGGTCCCTCAGGCACTCGAGCTTCAGCGAACCGACCTCAAGCATAGAGAGACTCATGCTGAGACAATCTCTAATTGGTGTGTATTAACCCTAGTCACTTACACGGGGACCAGTCGACCCCATAACCGAGTTTAATCGACAATTTTAAAGTCAACGTGCTTGAATCAGGTTTGCTTGTGAAAGTAAAATAAAGAATGATTGATAAACCTTTGGTGTCTCAGAGACCACATTTATGTATCGCGTATTGGTTTACTTATTGTTTTTTTGAAGAATTTCTCCCGCAATCCCCATCGAGTTTTTGCTGAAACTAAGATTGGAGTCTATTTCTGAATTGTTCAATTTTGCCTGAGAATTTTGTCCAAGTCGTAACGTAACTTTGGGTACAGTAATAACGTTCCAAAGTTGGCTGGGATCTTGGGAACCTCGTGTAAGTAATGTGGAAGTTTCCATAGGAGTAAGTGATTAGGGTTAAAGGGTTTGTAAACGTTACTGTGTACGCACCGAGATAGACATTTCAATCTATTACTAGCAATATTTGTGAACGTGCCTAAACCGGAAGGTCAGACGCTGATCGTTTTATGTAAAACATCGTGTGATGCGTTGACGGTCTCGAGTTTATAATTTTCTGGTGTGCCTCGGTAATCGGGATCTGGCATAATTTTGCCGGTCTCTCTTCTTGCGGGAATTCCAACGACATGTGCCCCGCATCCTTGTGCACTTTGCACAACGAGCAGCAACGAGCTCCGTCTGGTTAGCTTCCGGTAGTGTTTGTTTTTGTCGATAAACAATGTCGATGTAATTCTTATTCAGGTGTTTGAATGAAATTTTTTAAAGAAAAATTGGATGGGCATGAATATAGAATCACGTTTTGTCAATGGATATAACTTTCTGTGGTTTGGAATGTTCACCTCAACCCGTCGCGTCGTCGTCTTCCAAGAACCTTGAACAACGGAACAAGCTGCAAAGGGACTACCTACGGTTGAACTTTCCCAAGGTTCTACCCTCACTCTGGGAATTGGGAAAAGTTTCGCTAACCAATGCCCTTATTGATCATAAATGATGTTCGCCTGGCTGCTTCTCCTGAACCAGGGAATTGATGGCGGGACATTTGAGAAATTGGAACCACGTGACTGTCAAATTTTCATGGACTTGGGACGTTGTGTTTTCTATTTCTAAACTGCCAACCTCTTACTCCTCGCATTTTCGACTTAACGCCGGTGAAAAATGTCGCTCAGCGGTTGTTCGGACTCTTGACGAAGGCGCGATCGATACCCTTGTCGGAAAGTTCGGAAAACCTTTAAATTATTCAAACACGTAATCTCACATCTAGCCGTATTTACATTTAAAGAAGATACCGGCGAACCATTGTAGAATTTTTAAATACACCTTGCTGTCGTTAATTACGTCGACAGTTAAACACTTTGCGTAGTTGAGAGAAAACTTGTCCAACACCAAACCCCTGAGCCTCAAAATCTGGTTCCTTTTCTCGGTTGAAAATCGTTTGTTCGTTATACTGTTCTGAGTGAATAAGTACTCTGCTTTTACGTGAGTTTTTACCCTCAAAACTTGAATTCTGCCACGGTTCGCTCACTTTGATCTCTGTTACAACATTATGTGGGCTTGCAGAAGGGTCAGTTTTTGTACGTGGTATAACTCGGGAAGTCCTGGAGTTCTCAACCACTTGACCCTTGTTGATTAATGCTTTCATATTACCTGGCCAAAGTTGTACCGTACAAAAAGAAATGGACTTGTTTTCTCTGGTCCGAGTTCGCGTCAGTGAATCCAACGAAACTTTTAAGGGTGATGAAAAGTCAGCAGCAATAGCTGGCAAATTATGTCAACGTGTAAAACAAGATCCGAATCGTTGGTTCAATTTTTGTTTTCTACCTTTTTTTTCGATTCTATCGCACCAATTTCCTTCGACGTGACGGATATTTAATTAATTTCAGCGTTTCGTCGCATCGGATTGATCGAGGTGCATCTGTAATCGGGTAGAGAAGAAGTTATCGGTTTAAAATCTAATTCCAATTAGCATGTCGCTACTTGTTCTCTTATGTAACGATGCTCTCCGCCCTCTGACGACGCCTAAGCCACGTTGACAAATGGGTCTCGCATATCTCGGGAGTACCGCACCTTGGTAAAGGTGACCTCGGGAAATTCGTTAAAATATCAATTACGGTTTAATTGCCAAGTCCGCGAAAGCCTCGGTAGAAAGAGAGAAACTGATTGGTTTTTAAGGGGATCTCGCCCTTCCACAGTACCCAGATGCTAATTCCCACACCGACGAGCGCAAACGTGGCACGCATAAATCGATGACCTCCGCCTACGATTCGCGGGAAAATTGCTCGCGTTGAATCACCAAGGATTAAACTGTCGATGATGCTGCATTCGGACCGTTACGGTTCTTATTGTTCCGGTATGCGTAGTGCGTAATTAACAACCGTCAACTTCGAACGTGGAAATGTCCTTTTTCAATTACCCGCGACGCGTGCGGTAAAGAAACCGGGCGAATGGCCGTTAGCGTCGACGTTTACTCCTGACCGGATGTCGCGCTGAGCCCAATCTCCCGAGTTCTTTTGGGGGAGTGTTGGACCCCCGACCATGCGATACGGTTTCTAATATTGCCCGCAACTCGGGAGGAGTCCAATTTAGCACGAGAACGACTCGGCGACGAGAGTACGTTGCAAGCTGAGCAGCCGGTGGGCGCCAACGAGTCCGCAATCAACCGAACACCGGCTGGAGAAAGACGGAGAAGCCAAAATCACGGCTGTGGGGAAGACGGGTTTTTGTGTCGGAAAGCTTTTCGGACTGCCTCGCGTCGACGAGCATTCCACGACCGGGTTCGATGACAGAACGAAGCTCTCGTCAACGAGACGAGATCAGATTACTCTACCGTTGGTACATGAACGTGACTCTGGAGTGGTTCGTTTTTAAACTTTTGTTTTGTTATTTCAATGCGCGACTAGAAAAATTTGTGACAAATGGTGAAAAAAAAATATTTAAAGGAATTGTGTTGCAGTTTATTTTTTTTTCGTATCGTCGTCCAATTAATCATTCACCAATTAACAGCAAACTTGGCGTATTAATTTTTCGGTTGGCTTATCTCGTCTTTTATCCGAAAGATTAATCGTCTCGGAGAAATTTAGATAACAGTTTTTGCTGCCGAAAAAGGAATATCGCATCACCTTAATGCCCCTATTTTGTTTTCAGTATTGATTTTTATGAACAATGATTAATTGGACCACGATAGGAAAGAAAATAAACTGCAATATAAGTCCGTAAAGAGTACCTACATATAAAATTGAACAAAAATACTTCAATAATTTTCTAGCGACCTCTGAATATTTTCCTACCTCCTCCGTGTTTTACGGCAATATTTTTTTTCTGTATTTGTCAATAAGCTTTTCAAGTGGCACCTGAAAAAAAAAAGAAAAGTTAAAAAATGAACCAACCTAACGTGACCCGAATGCAAAAGTAGTGGATTGGGTTCTTCCCTACGACTTGAAGCTCATTCTCATAGGTTTTGTTTGAACTCGGGTTGACGTACGATTGATTCAACATCTGAATGCATCGGACGAATTCAACGTCTTTTACAACGCAGATTGGTAAACGTACAGGGGGAAGCGTCGCTCTTGGAAATCGCGAGAGATGGGGTTGATTTTCTCAATCTATAGCGAAGATCGGTTAACGCCGAGTTCAGCGAAAGATCACAGCCGTGATCGGTGATGAGAACGTAGATTTGTTTTCCTCAAGCCCGCCAGCCTTGGATCGCTTTATCCGAAAAACCGTCCTTCGAACAAGACTCGCTCATCTCATGACCAACAGCTCTCAGCGTTTGTGTAGCGTGCTCCAAATCTCTTTTACCCACAGTGACGAAAGCTCTCGGCTCTTGTTCGCGGCACTTGACCTGGCGTATGATCCAAGAGGATCTCTCCACCTTCCAGCAACTTTCCTCTTTCATCCGATTTTTCACGTTACTTCAATGCACTGGACTTGAAGTGCAAAGTCGCTTCCTACCGAGAGTTCATCGCAATTAGAACTAATCCATTATTCAATTGAAGTGAACAATTCTTCTCGGGGATACGATTATCGACATTACGTTCAATGCGATCGAACAGTGAAAGTATCTTCGCGTCTATCCAGTGTAGGAATTAAAGTACACTAAGTATTCGAAGTCATTTGAAAATTGTCATTCGCGATTGTTTTGAGTCTTTTGAAATGATACGAAGTGATCTCGTCTACTTTAATAAAACATTGGCGTACCGTTAAAATAATCTCATTCGATATTCTGACTGAGTTGTTCAATGTTGATGCGCCCTCCCTGATTCATCAAACTTATTTTCTACATCTTTCGAATTTAGTTATCGAATAAATTTCCATTCATTCGACTTTTCAACAACCTCAGAATCCGATGGAAGAACAGCTATATCATTCACCCCGTACCGTTTGCGAAGTCCTAAATGATACATCGATCAAACTTGAGGACAAGTTTTATTCAAATCGATTTGCAAGCTCGGCATTATTCACGTTCCTTTGTTACGTTAAGTTCGCATTTATGCGGGACGTCTCGACGCTGACATGTTCAGGTGATGATGATGCTCAACGCCGTTATCCCAGAAGATTGAACGGTGCAAAATATCGACTTGGCTTACTTGGAAAGCTTAAGAGTAATGTTATCGGCACGATATCCTGCAAGGATACCTTCGGGCCTCGGTATCGAGCTTGGAAGTCAGTCCATCGGTCGTTGGGCGAAAGAAGGTTGAAGTGTAATCGTTTTACGGTAGTTGATTACTACCAGGTAAGTGGGAAACCGATAACCCACCACAGGCATCCTGTACACGTGTGTTCCATGGATCCAATTTTGTCGGCAAGGTAGATTTCGTCCGGGTTCATTTCCTTCGTATCTTATGGGATAAATGAACGTCGACGTGTCTTCCTTACCAACCTGAGTCCAGAAACCGCTTTGAACCTTTTCGTCACTTCTCACCGGCGCTGAATGCTACGGAAATGAATGTGTGGGTGAGGGTGGTTCAAAAAACGCAAACTTCTAATTTTTTTCACTCACCCCTTTTGACAATTTCAAAATTTAAAACTAATGCCTCAGCCATCAATTTCTCAAAGCCGGTCAATGCGTTTAAGGGTCTTTTTTTCAGCGATGTTGGCTGTTTTTTCATTTGAAAAATGATTTCTCTGCTAAAGAGTTCGTATCGAGGTGAACCTAAATTTGTACATGTATTCCGTATTCCGGCTTACTCGAAAAAAATTATAATTGAGCTAAGGAACTGTTGAGTAAAGAGCAGCATACAAAATTGTGTCGAGTTTTGGCATTTTTTCGTACTTTTCTCGATCTTTTCAAAAAATTCTCATGACTTTCGTTTTCACAATTTCTATTCTGCTCGTTACTCAACGGTTTTCTTAGCGGAATTATAGTTTTTTGTCGAGTATACCCGGATATGGAAGACGAGTAGAAATTTGGGTTTATCTCAATTTGAACGCATCAGAGGAGAGACCATTTTTTAAATGAAAAAAACAGCCAAAGTCGCTAAAGAAAGACCTTTAAGCTCATGGAGCGACCTCTAAAATTTCATTGTATACGTCTTCCTTGCGGTTGTGGCATTTATTTTAGATCTCGAAACTTTTAAAGGACGTGCGCGAAAAAAATTAGACGGTCGTATTTTTTTCAACCACTCCAGTGTGGGTGTTCCTGTAAAGATTCCTTATTCTCCCTGGAAAAAGCCCACACCATTTTTAAAAATTTTATTTTATTTTTCCGTTGCGGGTAGGACTAGAACTTCTCAAGCCGAAATTAGTGTGGCTCCTTTTCGCTTCAAGATTTCTTCTTGACCTCGGAGCTGAGAGTAACTGCAGAATTCTTGTAACGAGGTAGTCGAGAAGTTTCAAGTGCAGCTACAAGCTACATTCGTATAATATTTAAAATTTAACTTTTTAAATGGTGTAAACAATTTGGCTAGAATGTAAAGGTTTTCCAGTCGATAGAACAGTTTTTATCTGCAGACGACGGTTAATACTGATTTTCAAAATTCAATCAAAATTCGGAACAATTGAATTTTCAATCCTGCTCTCAAATATCCTCAGAGTCTATTAATACCTGGGCCAAGGGTCATTAAGGGGTGAACTTATTTTTCAACCACCGGTCAATGAATTTGAAAAAGTGATGCAGAATGTACAAATGCCGGATTTGAACTCACTCGAACGAGGTGGAAAAGTTTTGTCAGGGAAATAATATTAAATTAAAAACGATGCACATCGTCTCTGCGGCATATAAACTTTGAATTGGCTCAAAGATTACCAACTAACTCTCCCGGATCCGGAGAGGTTTGATAACGGACTTGAGATGAGAGGCTTGCCTCAAAAGTTAGGAAATCGTCAGGATAGAATTATAAGCAGTACGAAGAACGCAGAAAGACGGCCGTCTTAAATTTAAATTAAAGACTTGGGAATTATGCCTGTATCGGAAACAGCCCGACGTGTATTGTTTATAAAATTCGTTTAAAAACTTCTTCCACGTCGAGTTTTCCCGATTGCCAATTCACGAAGCGTCCTTTTGTACACGCGTGCAAGTACGTTACACATATGCCACGGAAAGACGTCTCGTTTAAAATTGTATCTGTGCTACGTGCGTCACGATTTCAAGCGACACTGGCGATTCCCATTTTTCATTTCAAACCGTCGAGTGAGAAGCACCGTTCGAAATCAATTCATCACGTCGAACGTATAATTAAGCACGTGCGGACTTACGCAAAACGCCGACTACGGTGCGTGTACGCGTTGCATGAACGTCTTTCAGGAAACTCGAAGTCACGGGTATCACGGGAAGTCAGATGTGACGACAGGTGATCGTTTACTCTTCCCACACGTTTAACCAGCCAGTTGCCAAAGCTCTTGGAACCATAATTGAGAGAGTTTAGAGGAAATTAATGAAGCGTTCATATTCCTTGCGGTGTTGATGCCGCAAGGAAGGTATCTCAGATCGATCTCTTCGATTTCATTTCTCTTGTAATATGTTGCAGTAAACTGAAAACTAAGCGACACGTGTTTTTTTTTTTTTTTATCCGCCATTAAACACTTTAACAGGATGAAACCACCCTCCGAAGCAAGGCGTGTCAAGGAGCGATTTGGCAGTTTTTTTTTTTCTTTTTTTTCTCAATTCAGAAAACTTCTCCAGTTGGATTGATCAAAATATCTTACGTTCTTCTGGGTGAAACTTCCAAATCACCTCTTGACACGCCTTGCTTTGGAGGGTGGTTTCACCCCCTTGAAGTGTTTAACGGCGGATAAAAATAAAACACGTATCGCTTAGTTTTCAGTCTACTGTGACATACTGCAAAAGAATTCGAATCGGTGTGTTCGACCTGGGATACCTTCCTCGTTAGTAGTCAACTCGTCGAGCGTGATGATATGAAATCAAATACGTCGAAATTACGTCAGCCTCGGAGCATTCGGCTCGAGGAATTGGACTCGAGCATTCCATTACTTGATTGCGGAATGTCAGTAACCGCAGATTGTAACCTGCAAGTTTCTCTTTTCCGTTCTCGAATCGAATTTCAAGTTCTCATTTTCCCTCGAGGATGCGATTTTTCAAACACTCCTTCCGCGGACTGCAGCCAGTCAGGATTCCTTTCGAATCGTGGGAGGCTATTCGAACGGTAGAGAATCGTTTTGGGAGTACACAAATAGCATCGTCGAACGGATACATAGCGTGAGGTGAGTTCCGCCTGCTCCGGCGGATTGCTAAAATTGGCATCACAGTGGATACCTGGGCAGTGAGGAATCGATAGCTCCCGGGTAGAATTGGAGAGTCCTTGCCGGATAGTTTTCGACGAGTTACCCACGTGAATATTTCAGGTGGTTTCAGTCCCCCATAGCGTGTCATTAGCCGAGACCTTCGTTTCCCGATGAAAACCAATCAGAATCCTGTTATAGAACGTGGAAATATCGAGGTCAAATTCTGACTGTCGGATCGAAACATCAACGTTTGAATATGTGTAACGAAATAAATTGTCGCTGGATGCATATTATGCAGTTATTGCGATCCATGCGCGACGAGTGGGTGAAGGAGGGAACCTACTTCCATTTCCTAAGGGTTCGTTATATTCTTACTCGCGGATAGATAGCCGCGTCCTTACCCGAGACATCTCCGAAACTACAAAGTTATCTCGTCGAGGGGTTGCAGACTCACTCTCGTTCCTCCGTCTACTCTTTCTCTCTCTCTCTCTCTCTCTCTCTCTCTCTCTCTCTCTCTCTCTCTCTCTCTCTCTCTCTCTCTCTCTCTCTCTCTCTCTCTCTCTCTCTCTCTCCCCTGCCCTCACTTCATCTCGCCAGAGTCAGCGAAATTTTATTATTCACTCAGCGAGCAAGCGGCTGGTGCAGTGCGGTGCGGAGGTGTATCAGCCCCCGACAATTTGCCTTAAAGAAGAAACACCCTCCACAAGTCTTGCGGTCCGCTGAGGGAAGATCCTTCTTATCCATATCCAAGCTAGGAGATTATGAAAATCTCTGCCCGGACTTTATACTTATCGGCCGAGCGTGGAGAGTGTAATAGCGACTTGAGCTTCCAGCCTCAAAGTCGGAGGAAGAGATGCGGAGGGTAAGAGGAACCAGAGGGGTTGAATAGGAATTGCAAGATGAGGCAATTGGATTGCCAGAGTGCCGACCAAGCCGAGTAGATACATATATATATATATATACGCGCTCAATTTATTCGAGAATTTATCCCGCAGGATCGGCTGCCTGCCTTTCTCCTCCTTCGTCGTTGTTTCACCCTCTCGTTTCGTTAGGCCAATCAAGGTTGGCAGCTGGTGACGATTGTCCGCTTTTACTCGAAAATCAGAGACCGTAAATTTTAATAGGCAGAGGATATCGAAAGTAAAACATGGCGCTCGTTTCCACCCATTCGGATTCGGGGAAATTCCTCTTCTCGGCTTACCTTAATTCGGATTGGCCAATCGAACCGGTGTTCACCGATCTTCGAAACGTTTCAACCTTTGGATGTAAAGCGAGTTCCTTCGGGCGCCGTGGTTACCCGTTAGAAACGCCACCGGAAGTGTCGTACGATGAATTTAAAACGTTATTCCGGAGCTCGATTGGACGGACGATAATTACGGAGGCGTTATCAGTCGGACAGTCATTATTATTTTGTCACGCGTGACACGAGCTTTTTGCCGAAAATTGGGGAATTTAAAAATAATTCTTTCACAACTTATCAAACGCGCGGTGATTATAATTTTGCGAAATATTGACAAAGTCTATGTTCTTAGCACGCTCACTGCTGGGTGGATTGAAATTGCGGACGAAGTGAAAAAACGCCATCGTACCTGACGTAGAGGGTCTCATTAGCGAGCCGAATTTATTTTCCTTGTTCTTTCTTATATTATATCTCGAGTGATTATTCAGTGGTTAAAATTTCACGCATGTAATTCACGTTGGAAGAAGGGTTCTGAGATGCCTTTTGTTTTATTTATTTTATTTTATTTTATTTTTTTTTTTTGGATTAATTAATTAAATAATTAATCTCCTTCCCCCTCTCTTTACTCACATTCATCCATTACAATTGCACAAAACATTTCTCCCCCTGCATGTATATTATATTCGTCAAAGTTCGTTGAAATCCGTCCACATCCAAGGGTGAAATTAATCATTTTTATTTACACTACAAACCCCGAGTCGACGTTATTCAAGCCGGCGTTGCGAACTACGCGGGAGTAACTCGAGCGAGACTTGAAATCTAGTCAAGTTGAAGTGTCGAAGTAACGCGATGCGGTATATAAGCTGTATGGTATCTCACGGAGGTGAGACGATGAGACGGAATCACGCACGGGGCCAAAGTTTATATGCATATCGCTCGGATCGCGTATCTTTATGGAAAGTTAAAACTGTTTCTCGTGCTCGAACAATTTTGCCGAGAGTTTACGCGAAACGATCTCTTCGCGTCAACGTCGGTCGCGACGAAACGGTCATAAAATCCGTCGGATGTAATTCCTGTATATATTGAACATTTATTTATTTGAATTTGAAGTAGACGCAAACCGCAGCAATATTGCGGATAAAACGAGAGTGAAGGGAGAAAGGTTCCATCAAGGAACAAAGCTGTATTCTAGTTTATCGACAACCCGGGACTCGGGCACTACGAACGAAGCGTACTTGTCGAAAGAGTTCGAAGGAGAAAGAAGCGTTTATCCATCTCCGGAAACGGATATTTCAACCTTTGGGGCTGGTATTAGTTCAGAGAAAAACGAGAGGGAGATAAAAGGAACGGGCGGGGTGGAAATTCCGAATTTGAGAAGTCCCGAAAGACCCAAATTCCCAATTTTTTTTTACGGCGAAACTTAAAGTGAATCAAAGAATCAAAGGCGAAGCTCAAAGAGTGCGAAAATTAGAGAACTTAAAAATCTGAAACATCAAAATTCCAAATAATCGAAGACTTTCGGTTCTGTGAATTTCTGGCTCGGTGAAATTTCTCCACTTTGATCTTTCTTTCTTTTGGATTTTCGATATTTTTATTTCCCGAATCCTGGTCATTCGGATTTTCGGTTTTTTTTGATTTTTCACACTGATTCGTCGAGTAAACTACACTGTGTGAGTATATAATAATTTTCGGAATCTTACTCCATCGAAACTTGAATTTTCGTAATATTGCAGTGCGAAACTTTGAGCAGACGGCTTTCCGACAATTCGAAACTTTGTTGTTCCGCAAAAGTTTGATGTCTTTCTTTCCTTCAAGTTTCGCCACCAGATAATTCGAAATTAGGCACTTTCGCAACTTTTCTAATTCGGGACTTCAACCCTTCCCCAAAGGGAAGTAAAAACCAAGGATACTCGATGACAATGATTGAAATATTGAGGAGATGGTAGAGAAAAAAAAAAAAGAAATTACTCGTCAAGACGAACAAAGCGTACGAAAATAGAAGCCGAAGTCAAGTTTTAACGACCGTCTTACAAAGTCACGTCACTCTTTGTGCGATCAGCATTCACCGATAGTTCATCGTTCCAGATTTATTCGCGATACATATGCCCAGCGGTATTTTTACCACATTAAACGGAGGTCGTTGCTCATTCTTTCTACACTAGCAAATTGTCATTCGGTAAAGCCTGCCTGGTAATGATTCGACCAGTATTGAATGCTAATCAAAGTGAAGATTTTCGTACGGTAAAAGACTCGTTTAGATTGGAGAAAGAATCGACGTTTCGTACGGGACGGTTGAATTTCCGCGCCTCAAACGAATTCGGAAATCATAATTGTCACTCGGTGATTTTTTATCCATCGGATATTCGAGGTGAATAATTTTCTGGGACAAATCGACTGCAGGATTCGAAGCTGAAACAGCGTATCTGTTTATTATATACCGCAGCTCGGGATACGAATGTTAATCGCTTCGAGATTGCTCGGTTTTTGGTCAGATATTTTGGGCGGATCGTATCACGTCCGCCAGCTTGCAACTGACTTTTTTCGATAAATTGAACAAATCTACTTGTTTCGAATCAGGTCGTTGCAGCCTGACTGACCATGAGTCTGAATTTTCCCAATTTTCTCACAGTTTCAGGAAATCTTACCGGTTCCCTAAATCTCCGGACTACAACCTTGTCACGTTCTATCAATTCGCAACATTTTTCCGATGTTTACCGAGCCAAGAATAAACCGAACAAACACAATCACCGAAATCATTTACCCAATAAATTTCATTGCAGCTGCGAAAACGCTGGCTGAAGATCTTCTCCTGAAAAAAAACGTTGCGTTGATAATTTGACAACTTATCGTAATCCCGCAGCTTTCGTCGAACATTACAATTGTCCGCCAAAAAGACGCGAAGCATTTTTACCGTGAACTTCGAAACGATTCTTCGTGCGAATCGGTGCTCAACACTGACGAGTTTGATTGAATTAAACTCCAACGTGTACAGAAATTTTGGGTGTTTCTTTTTTCTTTTTTTTTTTTTTTTTTTTTTATTCTTCATTTTTTCCCTGCGTGAAAATATATGATACAGGGTAGTTAACATGACGGAAAATTTGATCCGCCGCAGGCTGACATGGTGGAAAGAAAAAAGAAATAAAAAATTGACCTCGAATCACGCGGCTCAATCAATCATCCAAGCCAGTCCAGTCAGGACCTAATTTTCTGCTTCACGAACTCGACAGCCTTTGGTTGATGAAAATAATCTTCTGTATGAAAAATTTGAACGATTGCTTCCATCGGCGTCTGAACGTGCTGAGAAATTTAATCTCTAATTGTAACTCGAGGTGAAAAAAAAAAATCTTCTCGATAACGACGAGAACCAGGATATTGTGGGTATACTCCTGAAGGTTAGGGCTTGTTTATCAGTGTTGCTACATTTCGTCGCTGACTTGAAGGGTTTTCCCTTAACTCAATCAGTCTAATAGGAAAACCACGTTCCAAGGCGAACTGCGTTGCACGGTAATTCTGCCGATTACTCATGTCGATACCCTGGAGGAAACGGTCCAAGATTTCGTTTCAGCACCTTCATCGGTCTTCTTGATGTCCGTACTTGGTGGTCCAGTCGAAATAAATCTGAATTAAAAATATTCGGGAAATGGCCGCATTTTTGTGTGCAGGTATTTCTCACCCTAGGGAATTCAAATCTGAAGGCATTTCGATAAACCAGCAGGATTTGAGGTTATTCTTTTTTTTTGTGTTTTTCTCAAAAACTGTTATAGAGAGATGAAAAATTACTCGACCATCCTGTAGAGCGGAAAATTCCACATCGAATTGAGTCCTCATACGTTGGAAATTGAGTCGGATTAACAAATTACGAAAAGTGAAACTCTACTTATCGACGGCATCTGAGATATTTTTGTGAAATAATTTCTTTTTCCTCAATTTGTTAATCCGAATCCGCTTCCGACGTATGAGGACATAATTCGATGTAGAATTTTCCGCTCTACACGATTGTCAAGTCATTTTTCATCTATAGATAGCGGTTCTCGTGGAAAACGCAAATAAAACGTAGTACTTTGCTGTTTTCTCTGAACACCGGCTAAGCAGCTCAAAAATGACTTCAGATTTGAGTTCCTGAGGGTGGAAAATCCCTGCACGCACAAAGGCAGCCGTATCCCGAATACTTTTAATTCAGACTTATTTTGACTGTACTACTCGGACACTCTCGGAGTAGGAATGACAACGTTGGAATTGAATCGCTTGAAATTGATCGAGCTTGTGACGCTTTTGTGATATGACAGAGATACTTTCAATCAGGGTTGATATCCGTCCAGTGACTGCTTCATTGACTCGTCAAGCTCCATAACTTTCCTCAATTAAGCCGCGTCGCTTTAATGAAAAAGCCGAGCTCAACTTACGAAAAAATAACGTTGTAGTCCGAGTTGCGTAATTCTGTATACACCGAATACTCGGTTGTCTACATGGCAACGGATCTCTCTCATACCTGGCGACGGGGGATTTTACGTGTGCTTACAAGATGCGAGAGCGTGTAACTCCCAGGGGAGTGTCAACAGCGCTCCAATTACTCAACCGTGGAGGAAATTCCATGACAAATATTTTCCAAGTCTGTCAAAACTTTACAAATGCTACGCATACCGTGCGGAGAAATTTTTTTTTTTTTTTTTTTATCCTTTTCTCTCGCCTCAAACTGTGCGTATTTTACATCATCACCTTTAACCGGTTAGATTTCATCTAGAAACGATCGGGTTAGGATCGTTTATTTCGTCTGTTAATTTTCCCATCGGAAATCAAATTTCACGGGATGTCAAAGCCGCTGACAATTATCATCGGACATTGCGTCGGCGGTGTTTTCGGTGTTTTCAAAATTTATGAACGCCTGTGAGGTTCCAGCAACAACTATTTCTACATCGCTAGTCGTAGGGTACCAAAAGCTGGTGCTCGAAGGACTCGTTACGAGTTTATTACGACGGACGAATACGTACCTCGGGTATAGAAAGTGGTTTGTATTGAACTGTTCCAATTAACGAAATTAGTACTGGTAGACGGTAGAAAAGAAGTCAAGGCCATAGACAAGCTGCTTCAATTATAAATTTCACCGATACGAATAATATATCATTGCCGGGGAATGGAAGACCAGTTTTAGAATAAAGGTCAGGAGAGCTTGCACGCGAATCCAACACTGATAACGAGGCGTGCGGAGTCTCTCTCGAAAAAAAACACAAGTTTTCACACGTAATTCATTACACATATATTATCTGTATTAAGAAAGAAACGTGATTGGATTACTTGACAGTGTTCATAGATTTAGTCCATTTATTTCAGATGAATTTATCAACCGCAGAACAGTGTTCCAATTTTTTTTTTTCGGACGGTTAAAATGTTTCAACGTTTCCACATGACGATGGAAAAAATATTGGTCTGCAATTTCAGCATGGAATGAAAATCGGCAAGTCATATACCTAATAAAGTAAAACACATGATTATGTTCCAAGCTCAAATCCTTCAACGTTTGTCTGTTTTTTTTTTCTCTTTTTTTTTTAATTATTATTATTAATACTTGAGTACGATACAATATTGTTACATCAAATAAAATACATACATTCGTTTACCGTTGAGTGTTTTTCTTTTCTCTAACGACAAACCGAACGACGAAAAAGAAAATTGAATCTTGTAACTTCACGTGTCAGCTGCTCTCACTTTAAAGACATATTTTAACTTTTCCCGAATGACAGGTATAATAATGTTACAACATTCAACAGGAGAAACAGATTTTCGACCTAATGCTTATCGTACCTACTTACTACTCGTAACTAAAAATTGCACGTCGAAACACTGCAAAAAAAAAAAAATTGCACACTCGATTTACAAAACCCTCTAAATTATCGAGCTTGCATCAACTTCGTAATAAAATTATCACGGATCAGAACAAGACGTTGGTGGAGCAAATGGGTACTTGTGGTGATAATATTATATATGGGTATGTATATGTTACTACGGTGGAAAACGGGGCTTGAAATATTCAAAATTCATCAAGGCATATTGAACCACATGAGCTTACGAGGCTCGTCATTCCGTAACCAGGCTGGTTAATTCGTACAACATTGATATTAATACATACATCCATTTCCCCTTCCGGTTATCGGGATTTTCATTGGCTGCTTTAACCCGGAACCAATTCGACGCGTTGCTGAAGATAGATATGGTGGGTGGATAAGTGCGTGTGTGTGTGTGTGTGTGAGAGAGAGAGGAGAAAAGAAACGGAAGCCAAAGGTACGTCTGAACGGACGTGTTCGTTATTTTCTCACCTCTGCCGAGTGACAAGACATACATAGGACGAGAATGAGGCCTCGTAATATCATCGATTGAGCAATCACGGGTAGAGGGATGAAATAGGAAGGAGGTAAATATACCTGTTCCTGTCGTAACGAACCTGCAACACCTTTCGGATTTTCTCTTCTTATCGTCGTTACCGCGAAACCGTTGATGGCGCGACGGCTCGAGTTCCGAGCTTTTTTTTACTCACAAATTAACGAACTTATTGCAAGCTCGTTCCGTTTTGTCTTGAAACTTTTGGAGGGCTGCGCTACGGGAGAGTTTTATCCCGGCTTATACGTCGTTTATTCGCGGTCACGTCCGTCGTTAAAGTTCGCATCGGGTGCCGATTAAACCAGCTAATGGAATTGTACGATATTTACTCCAGGTCTGGACGGTGAATCTGATGCAAAAAATAACGTTTCGACAGTGGCTTCTGATTAGAATAAGCTACGAAAAAGGATTATGGTGGGTAAAGAAAAAAAATTACACACGTATTCGGATTTTGGGAGAAATTCGTTGGCGGAGGGTTTTTTTGGGTCACCGATAACGAATTCCACGTCAGATTTACAAAATTTAGAATTTTCGTTCCATTACAGTGGTTCGGAATAAAAAAAAACGTCACATTCCTACGCGATATAATAGCCGAGGGCTTTTAAATCGTTAATCACGAATCTGAATTTGTAGTTCGAAATTCAAATTGGATATTATTGTTTTTCTTTTTTTGTACTTGGAACCTGCAGTGTCGGAACGGGAAGTTCGAAGGCTGGCTAATGACCGCCGAAAGCCGGTTACTTTGTTGGCAAATGCGGATTTTGTTCGAAAGAAATACCTGGGAATATGATCTAAAGTTATTGGCCAATGAACCGTTTATAAAAACATCGAGGTGAAAGATCCTGGATTAAAGAAAGAATAGTTAATTATCGGGTTTTTGAGAAAAATAACCTGGTAAAATGTAATATTCCCGAAAATTCTTTGTATAATTTTCGCACAGTCTTATAATTTTATACCCTTGAAATTCCTGTGCATTGTTCTAGAAGATCGCAAATTAAAGTGTGAAAAATCGGGTTTTTTCCCACCTCCAAAAAAAAAATGATTTATAATTTGTAAAGAAACGTGAAAGCTCATCGAGGCTAAGAAGATATTATATTCTAGCTCTACTACAAGTCATCGATCATTTTATTTTCCCAAATACATTATTATCTAACCTACTTGCGCAACAAATAATTTCTTTCTTTGTTCAAGCTTCACACGGTCATTGCTTTTCCGTAACACCCGAATGAATTTTCAATTCTCAAAAAAGAAAATTGAATTGATAATTAGATTAAGTCGGTGGTAGAGGGTGGCAGTCTTAAGTCACCCCCTCTAAAAACATGTTAAATCCGGCGCTGAAAATCTCACAAATCGAAAGTAAAGAAAGTTGAAAGCCTTACGGTGATTATCGTCGCTAAAGTCTTACTGACAATAAGACTATTGGCTCAATGAATTCAGCTTGCAACGGTAAAGATTTTTCAATCAAATGAAAGGTGCGAGCTGGGCCGCTCAAGGTTCGATAAAAGGTCACCGAAGCTCGGCCTAACATCGTTGTATAGAACATCAATCTTTTTCTTTCTTTTCCGCAATCGTTATCGAACTTTTTCGCTAAAGTAATTCAGATATAACGACGATTCGCTTTCAGCTCCGCGACTTGCGGCCAAAATCGGATACTGAATATTTTGCGATACCCAAAATGAAGAAGCGTCCAGTTTTCGTTGCCTGATCGATCCCCGAGTACGAAAAAATCAAGGATACTTTTTCAGAAAATAGTTTATTTACCGTCAACGAACGTATGTTCGGATATGGCGAAACAAGTTTCGTTATTATTATCAAATTTTAGCTGAGCCAAATACGATTTATTAACTATTAACAAAATTCTGTGGATCATTATCTGTTAGTTTGGTTAGTTGGATTTGTAGATCATTATTTGGCTTCAGTAAAATTTAACAATAATAATAAAACATCAATTTCAATATTTTCAATACGTGAAAAGTTTCAGACGAGCTGCGTTTTTCCTCAAAATATTTGAGAGAAAACAATAATTTCGAAAACTCAGATCAATGCAAATTTTATCTCTCCAATTTTCTTGGTACGCTGAATCAAGTTTTTCCCACCCACGGTGTATTTTCTGTATTTCGTTTAAATTCCCGCAGAGAAATTCATTCAAGAATTACTATCTCCCAGTTATTAATATCGCGTTTCCTCTCTTCTTTTCCACTGGTTATACTTTTTTCACCTTTTGCTCCTCCTCATTCCTTCACTCCGCAGTCCACATTCCCCGAAGCATATTTTCGTAAATAATTCATCCCGCCTACTTTCGCGCTTTTTACCATTCCGTATACTTTACGCATCTACGTTCCTCCCTCACCGAGTGGAATAATCCAATTCTCAATCCCGACATGGCGTGGATAAATTTTTTCTTCCTCTCTATTACGGTTCGACCGTCGAAAGCCGTCCAATATCGAAGCATCACACACAGGCAGCACATTGTCACTGCATAGTAAAATCAAACGGCATCGAAACTCTAATTTCCGATTTTTCATCTCTCCCTATCTTCCAAAAATTTCCGAGTAATGTGTCCGCTATTATCCTCGGCGTCCTTGATCGGATCAATTGGTTGAACGTGACGAGAATTTAATCACGCCGAGGATATTTTAAAGGATGAAAGGATACGGATTGTCGAGAGAAAAACGAAAACAAGAAAATCCCGTCAAGGTACACGACTAATTTGCAAATCAGTCTTTTAGGCGTCTGCGCTATCCGGCAGCTCGGGAGCACGAAGGGGATGTCAGTCGCCAGCGAGCCGCTGCCTCGCAAGGAGGCAGCCTGAAAACATCCTCCTCGATCCGGCGTCGAGGCTGCCGCACGCGTTTTCCGTCACGTGCCCGAGTGCGTGAAAACCGCCTGATTTCCGATTTCAAAACCGGTATAAACGCAGAAACAAACAAATCTATAAATAAATAAAACAAACAAACGAACAATGAAGAAGAAAAATTCGGAAATATTCAAATCAGGGAGTCCGTTTTCGCCCAGAAAATTTTCAACCCCTCACCGAGAGGAATTTTTATTTCCGGTCACCGCTCAGTCTTTAACTATTTTCATTTTTCACCACAATCCAAAAATATAGTTGTAGGTGCAAAATGAAAATTAGTTTTCTAGCTGTTACCGGAAATTCTGGTATCCGTTGCTATTCTTTCTCATTCCGATCACCGTCGCTATATTTTCTTGCAACTTTTGCAAAAATTTAACGCTCGCGCAAGAATAAATTGACGTTAAAGCCTTGTTTAACTAAAAAAGTAGAGCAAACCTCATAAACTGATTCAGCGTTGCGACAACCAAAAAAGGATCGACGATAGCGCAAAATGTTTACGCGCACCTCGTTTTTCGTAATTCCAACGACATTCAAACAGTGTTTTCTCAACGATACCCGTTTTACTCAATTTTTCTAGTTGCTGTAAAAAATGAAATTTTTCTCAGTGCCGTATCATCGTCCCTGGAGGCGGGGCGCGTGGCGTGTTTCCGTTGTATCGAGGAACGTTTCTACAGCTGAACACGTGAGAAGCGCCGGCCGCATTCGCGCCTCGCGTCGTCGTCGTCGGCCATGCTTGAGCGGATTTCAAAGCTGGTGGACGACACCATGACGGCTCAGTGCAGCGGTGACATCGGTTCGGCGATGTCTTTATATCGCGGAATGTTAATCGGTTCTCGTTCTTTTTTCCGTTCTTTGTTTTAGGCATTATTTTTTATTTTTTTTTTTTTTTATTGATTTATATTTGTTGTTGTTGTTGTTTTTGGTTTTTTTCTCACATCTCTGTCACAAGCACGGATCGAGTGAGTTTTTAGCTGCCTTATTTTTCGGGTCTTGCTCTTTTGGCCGTTTTTCGGTGATACAAAAGTCACGTCACTTTTACAACTGCAAAAAACAAGGGTAGAAATATTTCGTCTGTCTTGAATATAAATAAATATCTTCCACCTTGTGTTCATATTGTTTATCGATTTCGTTCGTGGAAAATATACACGCATTATACGTATTTTATTCGTACAAACAACTACGGCAATAATTTGTTGAACTCATCGCTTCCGACTGTGTGTCATTTATTTTATAATTATCAATCGAATTTATATTCAAGGGTCAATAAGAATTCCGACTTTGTGTTTCGTCTTTATTCATTCTTTTCTTTAATTAGTACGCGTTTTATAAACAATTATTTCAACAACGCTCGGGAACTAAATCAAACACTTCGTCCACCTCGAATATAAATATCCTTCACCCTGTGTTTATTTTCTCTATCTATTTCGTTCTTGTTTATAATTTTTCTTCAATTCTTATGCTTTTGCCTTAACGTGTTATGCATGTTGTTTTATTACAGCAAGTTTTCATTCAATTATAACTGGATTAAGCCTATTTTCCGATACTTTTTCGAGCTTCGTGCTTACGAAGTGTGCAAAGTGTACAATTTCCGAATGACAAAAGTTTTTTTTTTTTTACCATGTCATCGCAATTGCAGTAACAATCGGATTTTCATTCCGACGCAAAAAGCGCCTGGCGAGAATATAATTACATAAATCGAATTAATAATTTACCGATGATTGATATTCATAAGCGTGTTCGGTGATAATTTTAAAATACGAAAACTAACCGACATATCATATACCTACGTACAATTTAACGCATGAGATTGTAAAAAAAAAAAAAAAAAAAGGATGAACAAAAGAAATATTTCATATATCGATAATTATAACCCAGTGAAACATTTTTAAATATATCGATATAACGACGCTGATAATTATCCGATAAATTTATTATTATCATTATCATTCTTGTTATTATTATTATTATTATTATTATTGTACAACTTTCAAACCGTGATTAACGACATCGCAATTTTTTCTTTTCCCTCGCGCGTTTCGCTTCGCCTATATATATATATATATATATTCAAACCATCGTATATTGATTTATGTACAATGTACACGGATGTAACTATCGGTGTGCGTGTGTTTGTGTTGCGCCACGTGCAGTCGATGTAACAGCGCTTTATACTGTATAATTGTACAGTCGATGCTAATTAACAAATAATTGTCGTACGTTGTAAAGGATAAGGAAAAAAGTGAAAATAATTTTTTTTTTCCTTTCTTCAAATCAAAATTCAATTCGAAACACAGATATAAAAAATATCAAGACATTTATACACATACATAATTATTATATTATACATATACATATACGTGTGCGTGTCTGCAGCGTTGTATATTCGGCTGCGTATATTGCATGTAAAATAAATAAGTACAAATACTAAGGGAAGGTTGATTAATTCCTTCGCGTGTTGTACAAAAAAAAAAAAAAAAAAAAAAAAAAATGCTTATGGTAGAATGGCTTTAATGACGAGTATAACGTAAGTAGTGAACACGATTAACATTGAATAAAATTATCGTCGTTTCATATTGTTATATTTACATATCAACGCGAAATATAATTATACGTGTTTTACGTCGTGTGCTTATCGTTCGTACGTATATACGTGTACTATATATAGCGTTAATTAACGGGGAGACAAATTTAATAATACGACTTCAACGACTTGGAAGTGATCGGATTCTAATTGAACGGAAATATTAACCGCGTGCATTTACATGCTGATTAATTTTACAGTATAATATTTATAAGGCAAGAAGGTAACTAATTATGAATAGTAATAATCTTTTATAATTTAAATATGGTCGGTGATATTTTAGCCAGTATTATTTACAATTAGACCGAGTCTGGTTTTCCAAAATTTTTGGAAAAAAAAAAAAATTGATGAAACTAAAGGTTCATTAATGAAAGTAAAGTAATAGAAAAACACTCGAGTATAGAAAATATATCGTGCAATGACGTAGATTCGAATTTCTTCGAAGTTTTAATAATTTGTCCCGATATTATAGAGTTTATTTTCTGCTAGTTGAAATTCTATAACTGAAAATAGAAAAAACAAAAAGTAATAAGAAGGTGGAATGAAATAATGAGAGCGATTTCTGGTCGTCCTTCTTTTTCGGATTATTCACAGTCCGGGTAATTGTATCTATGTGGTTGCGAAAATTATACTAATTATTATAATTGTAATTATTACCAAGCCAACATTAGATAAAAACGTTATAATAATAATAAAAAAGTAAATAAAAAATCGCTAAAAAAGATAGTGAATTTTTGACAAATTCAATTTAGTTCTTGGTTTTCCCAATCTTCTCTGTCGGATTAATTTATTTATCGATTCGGTTATATCGGCGTTTACATATTTACGGTGAACAAAAATGAAAACGAAATCTTAACACGAATAATTGTAATGATAATAATAATTAATGAAAATATACGGGCTGTTGGTTGTATAATACAATATCGTTGCATATCGCGTGTGATTGAAAACTCGTTTCAATTACTGTGATACTACGAAACTGTAGGATTGGATCAGAGGATTGTTTAATTTACTGGCCGACTGGTCAGCAATTGGTCGGATGTATGAAGGAACAAAGATCATTTCCTACCGTTTCCGGGGTCTCCGTAGTTTCTCTTTGATCCTTCTCTCATTAGAGTTGATTACACGGACTTACACAGATCCTCGATGTCGTATTAAGACCCAATAACTAGACCATCGATCACGTACACCGGCTTCTCGTTGCCGCGAAATAGAAGTAAAAAAAAAAAAAAGAAGAAGAGGAAAACGTATAAATGGAGAATGAAAATAAATTTGGTCCGTGTTTTTCGTTTTTTAACTTCACGTTTCTCTGTTTTCTGTGAAAAATGGAAGTTATTCTAATCACCCCGATAATGAAAAGTTGAGTTTTCACCAGATCTCCACCCTTGGAAGTTTAGGAGATCACCTCCGATCATTTTCGTATGGACGTCTGAATGTGTCTGTGTGTGTATTTACGTATGTGAACAATTTTTTTTGTCCGACGACATCGCGAGAAACGAGTCACCGGATTTCAATGATTTTGGTCTCAATCGATGCGCCTTTTCAAAACTTAGAACCGTTTAGATTTTGGCTCTGATCGATTGGGTAATTTTTCGACTATTTAAATAACAAAATTCCAAAATGTCAAATAAAAATGACGATATCTCGAGAATGGATGAATGGATTTGAATGAAATTTGGTACCGATAGGTTTTTTGCGTCGCTAATCACGAATCTAAGCTCAGATTTGCGAAATTTAAATTTGGCGTATTCAATAAGCCGAGAAAAAAAACTAACAACAAAAAAAAGTCTAAATATATTCCGATTCTGGTAAAAATTGGTAGGCGGAAGTTTTTTGGATCGGTGATAAAAAATCCAAGGTCAGACTTCCAACATTTGTAATGATGGATGTATTACAGTGATTCAAAATAAAAAAAATCGTCATGCTTTCACGTAATATGATATCCGAGGGCTTTAAAATCGTTAATCACGAATCTGAATTTGTAGTTCGAAATTCGAATTGGTTATTCTTCTTTATTTTTCTCTATGAACTTGGAACCTGCGGTGTGAAAACGGGAAGTTCGATGGCCGACAAACGGCCAGCTCTTTTGGTATTTATTCATTTTTTTTCACAATTTGCTCACAGCTTTTAAAAGCTTTATTCTTCTTTCTATTTGCTCGGCTCGTCGTTCATCTTCTCAACTTCCGTGAACCCGCCTGCTTCTAGAAACCTGAACCCCGCTCTGACTGACCTCTCCAACTTATTTGACTTCGATCCGCGTTGATCCTTGAATTAAATTGCATTTCTGCCTCCAGCCTGACCCTCGCTGACCTCCGTCGACCTCTCTCTCACGTCCATCTCTGTCTATCTCTCTATTTATCTATCTCTATTTCTCTCTCTATTTTCTCCGTGTAAAGTAAACTAAAATACGATTACAAATTTCGAAAAAATGTTAACAAAAACACAAAGAACCGCACCGTTTAGTTTCGTTTTTTCATTACACGAGCTTTCTTAATTTTTTCTGGTTTCTAGCCTATTTTCTTACGTATCGATTACGGGGCTAATTCTTTTAAGTCTACTGCCATTTGTTAAATCTTTGCAACGCAGATTACGAGTGTTACAATTTTTCACCGACAGTAAAAGAAAAAAAAATATACATAAATTACTTTCAAATGCGCGGTAAATCTATTTACACACATGTATTATTTACACATAAGTATATGTCCGTAAGTATATATATACATAAATACACGTGAATTATATGTGGATGTGTATCGAGGTACGGAATTGTTTTACATAAGAATTCAACAGGTGGAAATTTGTCAAAGTTTGTACAACTTCTTCGTTAAATTTACATAATTGGCTCGTTTGTGTATTATATTATATACAACGCGGGGTGAATTCAATAACGTAAATTAATATGATTCGCCTTAAGACTGAGTGAAGTAAGCCCACAGGATGCAAAATTAAAAGTAAATAAACAGAATGAATTTTGGTTTTATTTTTTTATTAACGATTAAACACTCCTGTTATACTTTATTGTTTTATGTATGTAAAATATACGCGATTATGACGCATATAATTATAGAAGAATAACATATTATACCTGATTTTTCGTCAGCCTTTCTGCAATTGTTAACTAAATTAAATAAGGATTGTATTTAGGTAAAAAAATAATAATTCGCGATTAGCTTCGAATAGATTCAAGATCAATTTTTCACCCCTCGTTCACTGATCAGGTTTTTTATCTGGTAAAAATTTCACCCTAAACAAAACCACTGTGCAAAAATGAAATTCACTAACAAAAATAACGGAATGACACAAATCGAAATATCTCAATTATAGAATGGCCGTATCGTGAAGCGAAAAATTTACGATTCGTGTAATAAAGTTTAGGAAAAAATAGCGACAATCGTTACTGTTTATCGATCGATGAATTCTTTTTTCACGTCCTGTTATACGTCATTTCAATACATTTTAGGTCTCGATAATTGATCTCATTTTTATTCTCGTCACATTTTCCCGGATCTCTGTTAAAATACTCATATCATAAACCATTTTTATAGACAGTAAAAAAATAAAATACGTCATCCCTCTCTAAGTCCGGCCGCTGAAGATACGATTTCTGTGAAATTTTTTACGTCACATTGTATAATATCGATCAAGGAACGAACGACGTTGCGCAACGGCTCAATTGTCGAGTTGTGTAATTTATACGTTCAATACACATTACGCACATGCGTCAGGGTGTTTCAGAAAAAAGTTATTTGCAATTTTCCACCGTAGCACCCCCTAAAAAGTTTGTTCAGGTCAAAAGAAAGATTCTTTCAAAATATCAGCGTTCCACGTTATATGGAAGATTGCGCTCAGTTGATTTTTCACTTTTATACGTTATTTTGAATTCATGAACTATCGTGAATAAAAAATCTTTTCTATCGCTTACGTCAATCGTAATATCAATTTACGTCACAAAGGAGAGCCACAATTGTGATGTCAAGTCTCCGGTTGATGTTTGAGAAGCGTATTCGACGACTTTTTCACTATTAATTAAATCTCATAAAACGGTTATAATTTAATGTAAACTTTCAATTTAGGAGAATAAGATACCCGGCTGATACATCTTCGTGTTACGGATCGTGATCTTTGGGTTGAACGTAAATGTCAGTATAGAAATACTAATTGAAGTGCTGCAACGTCTTTCTTCGCAACTTCAAAAAAGTTTGATCAAAATTGAAAAATCAAACGAGCGTGATCTTCCTCGTAACGTAGAACGCTCATCTTTTCGCGGAATCTTTCTTTTAACCGAAAGAAACTTTTTAGAGGGTACGACGGTGAAAAATCGTTAATTATTTATCTCTGAAACATCCCAATATGTACGTACGTATGTATTATACAAGTTATAAATCTAAACGCTGAAGTAATTAAGATGAGGTTTGATTTGAATTTTCTGTTTGACGATAAGATTTTCCCCTTCGCGGAACTTCTTCCTTGATTATACAATCGGAGATAATTATACCGCAAATAGTTACTCGCTGGTGTAAATACGGCGTTATACACAGAGTCGGGAAAATATATATATATATATATGTATTGCCTATGTATTACATAGCTACGTATAACGAGATATCGAGTCTATAATTTTAACTCTCTAATTCTCTTCACCATATCTCTCGGCGTCGTCTTTAATCAAGTCCCGATGCTTTGATATCGTGTATAATTGGCTCAATTACATCGACACTTGCGAAAAAAGAATATTCTTCACCTTTTTAATTATCACGCGGTTCCTCCTGAAAGTAAAAAAAGCGAATGTTGAGGATATTCGGCGATAACTGAAAAAAATCAATCGAATTAAATTCGATTATCACAATACCTTGTTGACAATCGACGGTGTAAAAAGAAAATATGAGGTCAACGAACACGCGAACCACGCAATGTCATGAGGGAATAATTATAATAATCGAAAGAAATAAGAAACGAATACTCGATACTTTATTTTCTCCCTCCCGCTGTCAAACGAATTTGCAATTCTTTTCCAACCCGAATCCTGTCGTCTTGGAGATTTCATTTCATTCCACTCGATATTCTGAATCGAAAAACGAAGTTTAGCCCGGAATTTTTCCACCCTCGTGGAATTATCCGTACAACGCCGGTACGAGGAATAAAATATTTCAGGATTTACGGGAGCCGAGATCACTAATGGTAACAAATTGCTTAAAAGGCGGCTCACGGCTTGAGTTTAGGTATTTTTCGGCAATAAAGCTTCATCACGAGGGCGCTCGGAGGGTTCAAACCTTCGAGTCGATTCACGTCAACCGACCCTTTACTCGCAAGGAATGCCTGGATATCATCGAATGACCGACCTCGTATTTCCGATATCGAGATTAACAGGCCGAATGATGCCGCGCTTAGATAGCCGGATAGTAAAGAGTGAAGTTCGTAACGTTGATGTAAACTCGTTATCCCGCAACTGTAGGATCGTCTCAGATTGAGTGATCTGTTAGTTTAAAAACCAAAGTCTACTCAGATTTGAAAAATTAAACTCCTTTAAAGTCGTTCTAAATTTTCAAAACAATGATTTTAATTTCAATATTTCGTTACATTTACGTCGCTAACTTCGATCTAGTGAATTGTATGTACGTACACTGAGGAAAATTTCATATCTTATAACAAGTAGAAAAATTCAGTAAAACAGGTGTGGTTAAAAAAACTGTTTAAATATTGTTGGAATTACGAAAAACGCGGTTCGCGTAAACATTTTGCGCTATTGTCGATTCTTTTTTGCTAATGGCGACGCAAAATCAGTTCATTCGGTTTACTCTACTTTTTTTAGTTAAACAAGGCTTTAACGTCAATTTATCGTTGCACGAGCGTTAAATTTTTGCAACAGTTGCAAGAAAATATAGCAAGAGTGATCGTAATGAGAACGAATAGCAACGGATACTAGACTTTTTGGTAACAGCTAGAAAACTAATTTTCATTTTCTACCTAGAACTATATTTTTCGATTGTGGTAAAAAATGAAAATAGTCAAGGACCGAGCGGTAACCGGAACTAAAAATTTCTCTCAGTGTATATTCGATGATGCGATACGTCAGTCAATTCCTTTCATCTCGTCTCATCTCATCTCGCCTCGCCTCGCCTCCCAGACATCTCTTTCATTTCCTTTTCTTTCATCTGCTTTCTTTACAGGATACAAATCCTGGAATTCTTGACGTGTGTCGAGATTGATTTGACGTGAATCGATATTTTTGCTAGATGCATACTCGTAGTCTAAGTATTTGTCACATTATTTGGAAAAAAAAATTTTTTTTTTTGTTCATACGATGTTTTTCCCTGAATTTTGGTGCTTGAGAACGAAAAATTTACGAATAAAATCATGATGGGAAAAAAAAAAGAATTAAGCTGTGCGGTACTTTTTGTTATCAACTTTACGTGTTGAAAAAAAAAAAAAAAAAACAAATTGAACTTTTGGAGTCACGTACGAAAATGTCGGTAAACTGCGAAAAGAAAGAAAATGACTTGCGGGAATAATTTTATAAATTATAAAATTTGTAAAAATTCGCGAGGAACGCGAGGCTGCAGGTGACGACGGAAGTTTTTGCAAAATCCATAAACCCGTGTATGCATATGCGTATTACACGTTTTTATGCGTGTGAAAAAAAACGTGAGACGAGTTCCGTTTATGCTTTGAAACGTATGTTCGAGTCGTGCTTAGAATAACAATTTTACCCGTGAAATCGCGGACGCATACAAACTACGAAAGATCGACTGCCTATCCGGCGTTTGAATTTCAGCATGCACGGTGTTCATCGGTGTGTCTGATACGTAAACTGATCGCTTCTTGCAGATATTAAATACCCGTGACTTACATCCAATTGCTACGCAGCCTAAATAATTACGCGCTATTAGGCCAGCCGTGTACTGGGATCACAATTAGACACCCGATCGACCGAATATATTTTACGATCATTTTACTGCCTATTAACGTTGGGAGCTGAAATCGCACTGAGAAAAATTTCGATTAGAATCGTTTTTGGTTTTTTTTTTTATGGTTAATTGAAAATTCCGGTAAACGCGTTAAGTCGTTAGAACAACGGTTCGAATATTGTTCGAATTGAAAGTGTGAAGATTTTATTCTATTTGGATTAAGATTCATTCAAATCCAATGTTATAAATATTCAAATTTTTTTAACAAACTTGTACTTTTACGAAACTTTTTTTTCTCTGTGCGAAAATACTCAAGCGCTGTATCGTAGCAAAAACACTGTTAGAAATTACGACTAGTGAAAATAAATGGCTGGTGATTAGTCGATTTTTCGTGTAATTCCTCGTTTATGTGTAATATCTGCTATTTAATTTTAACGAAAAACATGAAAAATTGGGTTTAACCTGTGAACTATAATTTAATGGGACAGCACAACAACTGCAGATGACTGTACAATTTGTGCAATATATCTGCGATAACCAGGCAGGTAGACACGAGCGTTGATTGAATTTGAAGTAATTTTCTCTTTGAGCTCCAGAAGTGATTGGTTTATAGACACACGATCAGCCTGTACATATTCACATGCATATGTATGTATGTATGTATATTTATGTACGTAGAAGTGTGAATCACGATGAGAATCAAATTTCCAATTATCAGTGGTATATACATATACATACACATACGTGTATGTGTGTGACAAAAAAAAAAAAAAAATGCCACTCCGTTTGATTCGCTCTTTCATAAATATTCGATAAGCTCGTACGTATAATTCTGAACTAGGTAAAGTGACTGTGTAATAATTAGAAAACGTGAATCATGAAATCCGTGTTTGTTAAATAATATTCGTGAAAATTCATTGGACAAATGGGGGGAAGAAATAATATTGACACCAATTTTGACCGCGGGTCAAAAGTGGCACATTTAATCAACGGAAGATGTTCTACATTATTATTATTATAACAGTATTTGATTTTAATAAAAGAAGTAAAAAGCTAAGGGAAATTCGAGCCCTTTTTACAGAATTCGGCGAATGATGTGTTTTTAAATAGACGACCGTGGATCAAATCGGAGATTAAACTAGGATCGAAAGTTATTCCAATTTTGCACGAAATGCTCACCGTATAATTTCCCTGAATCGAATCAAAGGACGGGGGGGATAATTGCATGTAATCGGGTGATAAATGCGTATGACACATTGATACACGCTCGCTGCCTGAACAGTGCAAACCCTTTGACCGTCCTTACTAATTTCAGCCCTTTGTCGAACACGTTTTCGCTTAAGGTAGAGATATTCGAATTCGCGAAGTGGGATTCGGTCGAAGGGTTAATCGTTCCTGAAATCTGGCGTAATACCTTTCCGTGAATCTTGCGAAGTCTCTCGAAATCTTTGAAATCTCTTGAAATCATCTGAAACTTTCTGGAATCTCGTAAAATTCACTGAAATCTTCTGGAATCTTTTGAAATCGTTTAAAATCTCTTGAAATCATTTACAATCTTTTGAAATCTTGTGAAATCCCGTAAAATCATTAGAAATCACTTGCAATCATTTAAGACTCTTAGAAATCTCCTGAAATCCTACGAAATTATTTGTAATTACTTGAAATATTTTGAAGTCTTTGAAATCTTCGATATATGTTTGAAATCATCTGAAGTCTCTATCAACCTTTTGATATCGTCTGAAATCTCTTGAAATCATCTGTAATTTTTTTTAATCTTTTGAAATCCCCGCAATCTCTGTAATCTTTTGAATTCCCTGAAATCTTTTGAAACGTTTGTAATATTGAAATCAGGCGTACGTTAAATCCATGATTAACTTCTCCGATTTAGTTCAGTGTCAATAAATCCGGACTGGTTGGTGCCAAGTTAATAGTTGCATGGTGGAAAATCTTAGACGCAATTAAATTTGGAAGAAATGAAACTTTCCATTGTTTTTTATTCGATTCTTTATTTTCTCTCCATCGCCATCCCTTCCCAATAAAAGTGGTTACAGGGAGGAAATTGAATCGAACTCCGTCCAATGCAATCTGTTTTTCGTTCCGATGATACCTTCACGTCCAGTATGTGATTTGGAACGGTTTCCTCTTTATTCGATACTTTTCGCACTCTTTTTCAACGTTTCAGAATTCAATTTTCGCTCATGCGTAATTCACGGTAGCGTCCTTGCGAAAATTTTCAATCGGTTTACGGTAAAATGAAATCGAGCAAGGTTCATTCGGTTTTTGAGCCGAGATGTAGAAGAACAATAAGTAATTAATAGAAGAAATAATCGTACAAGGCACCTGATTAATTTTTATCGCATTTTGATGCCTCTCAATTTTTCAAATTTTCATTTTATTAATACAACCGACTAACCCCCGCAATATAATTTATTGCCAAAAAACATCAAATGCAGGTTAAATATCGGAAATTATTTCGGTGAAACGTAAATACTAACAAATGGCTGATTACAAATTATGAGTAATTTTTTAACGGTATAAATTTCATATTTTCGAAAAAATATCACAGTTTCGCGACGCGTTCTCAGTTCCAAAAGCGGAAACATCCCCGTAGGTGACAGACAGGAAATTGGTTGCTGATCAAACCGTTATAACGTCAAAGGACGCAGCGAAAATACTGATTAACCGGCAACAATAGGTGTGAAATAGCGAAAATGCCACTCTGTGCAGAAAGCTCGGCGCCATGCGATTATTAATTTGTATAATTTTAGAAAATACGAAGAGGAAAAAAGTAAAAAAGAAAAAACCGTGTCTGGTTATCTCTGAATCAGCTTAGTTTGTCAAAATGTCTCGAAAATTTCTTGCCGATTTTTGTCCACTTCGCAGATTTCAGGAACAGGAAATAGAATAACTTTTCATCTAATAAGCTGTTATTAAAATTTCAACTTGAGTCGCTTGACGTCACGCTATTTCCATTATTCATAAAATACCTCGCTAATGGCTTGACATTTTTTTTTTTTTCTTTTCACTCCTATAAGGGGAGGGCAGAGCAAAATCTCCGCGCAATTCTAAACCAAATTGCACATCATCTTTTTTCTTTTTCAGAGGTAAAAGCTCCGATACGCGATAATTTTAATAGTTTTGATTTTTTTGAAGATAATTTTAATTCCTTCCGCTGACTATAAACAGTCGATGAAATTTTCAAGATTCGACGAGTATTACATTGACGTACCAATTAATATTATTATTGTTATTATTATTGTTCCTTTCCTTACTTTTGATCCGTATATTGCTTATGTAATTCGTTGAAAAAATGTCTGCGCCAATCCGACAGAGATTAATTCTTGAACAAAAATTATACGATCTTTGCAAAACGGTGCTTTCTCCACTTTTTAACTCCAGCAGTAAAAATCCAATAACTTTACTATAGCAAACACTTTTTTATCGTTATTACCCTTTCGGATAAAAGGATAATGTAGGTAATAAATTATACTAAAAACTGTGCGAATGCTAAGTTCGTGTTTCCGTTTTTAACCGTTTTGAAGTTACAAAAAAAAGTTTGCAGCAATAATTTTATTGATTATGATGAGAACTAGTTAATTTTAATTCGATGCCTTTTGCTCCCAAATGTATAAGAATAAAAAATGATAAACAGACATTGCGAATTCAAATTTTTTTATGCACACTTCAATAAATATGAATTCTTAGGCCTCCTTGTGATCCGTTTACGGACCGTATTCGAATACTTTCCATCAAATATATATTTTCTGGCCTCGGTTTTCCGTCCTCTCTACCGAACGGATTTACGACATCGTTTCCGGCCATTTATGGCTCTTTTTCTGATACCGCATATTCGTATTTCCTCTATCACAATATCACTTTTTAACCGCGAATATATTCCTGGTTTCCAACAAACCTCGAAAATATTTGCCTGTTGTTTCGAGCAGTAATTTTCACGCATTTATTCATCTCAAAAAATTCTCTTCACTGAGACAAATTTCATTTGTTACGGTAACTAGAAAAATTTCGTAAAACAGGTATCGTTAAAAAACTGTTTTGAATATTGTTAGAATTACGAACAACGCGGCACGCTTAACCATTTTGCGCTATCGTCGATCCTTTTTTGGCAATTGCAAGGCAAAATCAGTTTATGAGGTTTAATCTACTTTTTTAGTTAAACAAGGCTTTAACGTCAATTCATCGTTGCACAAGCGTTAAGTTTTCGCAACAGTTGCAAGAATGTATAGCAAGAGCGATCGTAATGAGAAAGAATAACAACGGATACTAGACTTTCCGGTAACAGCTAGAAAACTAATTTTCATTTTCTAAATGGAACTATATTTTTCGATTGTGGTAAAAAATGAAAATATTTAAGGACTGAGCGGTAACCGGAACTAAAAATTTTTCTGAGTGTTGGATGAACGATCGTAACGAGTTAACTTTTATCTATTTATTCATTTATAATCTTTTTTAAATTGCAGGAAAGTATGTAGTTCGTTTACTTTTTCCTTGCAAGATAATTGAAACACCATCAAGGCTGTATAATTATTCATATTTCGTCAGAGTCAATGCGGAATATCAGTGGACTGAATTTTCTCTTCGTGGCAAATAAGAAAAGTCCATCGTCCCGTTTCGCTCTGAGTCTTTACTACTCTCTTCTCTGCAAGTGTTGCATTCGTTATGAATTAATAATTAAAGTGAAGATTGTCTGATACGAGAAATAAACGCTTGAATACGACGATGTTAAACATATAAGCGGGTTTGTTTTCTTTTTCTATTTTTGTATAAACATATTTTTATAATTTGCGTAGGGTCGAAACGGAATTTCGAAAAATATTCTAATTTCCGATCAGCTTTCAGAAAACTTTAATGTCCAAAGAAATCAACTTGTTCTACGAATTTGCCATCGATTTAAATATAATACAATCGATCGGTAAAATTTTATGCGATGGAATAGATTACGAGAGTTTGGCTTCGCGTTTCCAACTGAATTTCGGATAGAAACAAACTTTTTCTCATGCCAAAAGCGAGTTTGAAAGAACGAAGCTACTCAACGATCGTGAGTGTATATAAAGTGCTTTAAAAAATTCACCCCATTTTTGGGCCAAAACTTTTCGGTGTGTAAAACTCAGTCGTGGGGATTTATTTGTAGAAGTTTTTTCCATGGTCAGTAATTTTGAGAGGATATTCGTTCAATATTCCATATTCGCAAGAACCGGCGACGAATGTTTCTCATCGTGAATCTTTCATACAATTTATATGCAGAAAGTTTCTTCCGCGTAACCTGAATCTTTAATCCATTTCGAAAGAAATTTAGTCGTTTATCATTCATTCGCCTACTTATTAGATACCTGTCATTTAATTCTATACTTCAAAATCAAAATTTTTGAATTTGCTAAATCGTGAAATTGAAAATACAAAACGATGCAAATGACGTAAAAGTAAACACTTTGATTTCCACACTTTCAGAGTTACGTTTTGTGCAAATATATATTTTGTTTTTTTTTTTTTCGTTTTTTCTTTGTTTCGCATCGAAATTCTCAACACATACAAGGCAGGTATCATAAATATAATATGGATGTCTGAATTAGGTATAAAGTGAACACTGCAGAAATAGGAAACGGCGTGCTTACCGCAGCTTTTGCTAATTCAACTGCAAGCCTTGGATTAAGGATGTTATCCTCGGTAAGCTTCTTTGCTCGGAAATGCAGGAAGTATTAATAATTGAATAGACTTCGTGTGGTGCCTTAGAATTTATCCTTGAATATTCTTTCACCGTGTTGTAAGGTGAATTATGTATCAGAAATCAAGTTCCGCAAAGATTTTTAATACTTTATCATTGTAACGTTATTTTTTAAAACTATTATTATTGATAATATGTGGTCGATTTCATAAATAGAAGTACGAAATCATTAAATATCACGAACTAAACTGTCTTGCATTAAAATCTTTATAAAAGATTTTTTTTCTCTTTTGAAACTTTGACATCGTTGTATATACAACTCAATGAGGCTGCAACGATGCGTTGACTATGATCAATGAATTGCAATTGAATTAACTACGGAAAAACTGAAAATGAAAAATCTGTCGCAGTGAGTTTGTAGAAAATAGTCTTTCGAATGAAATTAATAATCGTACAGCGAAGTCGAGCAATTTGATTGATTCACAACAATTTCCAAGCGATTTGAATAATGTGTAACAAGTGATGAACGTCTAAGTAGTTTCTCTTTACGAATCTATAATAGTTCTCAATTTTTGTTTGCCTATTTTCAAAGAGATCTTCGTAGCTTGTGTAAAGAATCTGAACAATTTTAACATAATTAATCAATATACTCAGTTCGACTATCCGGTAATTGTTTAAGAAAAAATGATTCATTTTTGCCTACCTGCATCTTTTTTTTGGGCTTTCAAAAACATTCACTTCCAACACGCATCCACATATTTTGGACCAAGATTCATAAAGTCTGAAAGTCTGTTTTCAAATTAATCAACGTTATCATGAAAAAGTTGATCATCCTCGTGACTTAAGTTCTCTCGCAGGGTTAAATTACCGTCTTCGAATTGCCAACACGAGGCAGTTTGTAATTTGATACTTCAAATTGGCGGGTATTCGGTACGAGAAGCCGCGCTGCCGCGACAAACGCGGGACGAACTTCTTCGATAGTCGAGAATCTTGGAAAACCGATCCGGCTAATCCGGAGCTAAATCGACCCGATCGTCTTCGCGAATGGCTTCATTATCGCAATATTTTACACCCGTTTATACTCCCCTAATTACTCGTAGACACGTATAATGTGGTGTACCAAAGAAAAAAAAAAAAAAATACCGATTGGAATTTCATTTTATTTTCTAATTCCGACAAACTGAGTTCAGCTCAGTCCTTGACTATTTTCATTTTTTACCACAATCCAAAAATATAGTTCTAGGTAGAAAATGAAAATTAGTTTCACAGCTGTTGCCAGAAATTCTAGCATCCGTTACTATTCTTTCTCATTACGGTCACTGCTGCTGTATTTTCTTGCAACCGTTGCGAAAATTTAACGCTTGTGCAAGAATAAATTGACGTTAAAGCCTTGTTTGACTAAAAAAGTAGAGTAAACCTCACAAACTGATTTTGGGTTGCAATAACCAAAAAAGGATCGACGATAGCGCAAAATGGTTAGGCGTACCTCGTTTTTTTGTAATCCCAACAATATTCAAACAGTTTCTCTTAACGATACCTGTTTTACGGAATTTTTCTAGTTACTGTAACAAATGAAATTTTTCTCACTGTATCTAAAACTTTGAATAATCTATACTATCGGGTATATCGATTACATGTACATATATTATTAATTGAAATTATTATCGTTTCATTTCAGGAAAGTAAAAAACTTTGAAAATTCGATTTTCTACATAAAAACCTCTGTACTTCTATCATTTTTTTTTTTTTTTTTGACGACAGAGGGATGGGGAAACTTCATTTATTGTACAATGGTGAGAATTGCTTTGTGAAATTGAAAAAAAAAAATTTCAGATTGATTTACGTTACGGGTATTTCGAATCGTTATCACGAACGAATTTTAAATGATTGAATGATCGATTGACGATGATATGTGTAATTGATCACGCTTTGAACTCTCTCGATTCCGTCCGTTGTTTAAAAATTCACAAGGTTGAGGAGAGAATTGATCCGGTGGTTTTGGCTGCTGAGGCGAAAAAGAAGTCTCGAGCGAATTAAAATTCACTCCCGTATTTCCGGCACCATTTGGTATTTGACGTAGCGGTGATCCTTTTTACGGTAGTCAATTTACATCAATTGAACTCGGGAATAACCCAATCCTAATCCGATCAACGCTGAAAGATGAATAGAAAGCCCTCGTGCAATAATAATAATAATAATAATAATAATAACAACAACGATGATAATAATACAAATAATAATCCTTCGGAACAGAATTATTCATCTTCCGAAGATAAGGATTCGTTCCTCAATCTGCTGCAGAGTGAAAAATTTTTTGCGAAAAAGTCAAGTGAAAACAGGAATTGAGGCTAGTTTGAGGACCAATTTGTCGTCGGGTAGCCGCACTTGAGGAACTTCATTCTTAGCTTGCATCACTTGAATTACCTTCTTGCCGTAATGCAGCCCGGATTTTTCCATCTTTTTTCATCACGTTTCTTTCACTTCCTTATTAGGTCGAGAATGTGAAATTTTTCCACGACGTATAAACAAGCGGAGTAAATATTACATGGACAAAAAGGTGTAATTTTCTGGTGCGGAATAGCATTTGCGAAATTCCGTGCTCGTTCTAATTTGTTATGAAAATTATATTGCTAAAGAATACTGTCGAAATACGTGTGAACTTTTTTTTTTTTTTTTTTTATTGGTTTTATTTTATACGCGGTTTTAATAATTATCACGTGAAATTTATCAGAGGAAAGGATTGATTACGCAGTCATGAAATATATCGGAAATTATCGCGCACGAAATTTATCACCGATCAAATTTCGGAAACGAATCGGTCATAAAATTAGATAGCGATGACCGTTTCGTGACTCGTCACGATAAATCACGATTAACGATCGATTAAATGGGTTTTCAGAATCTCCGCAGATTCGCGAACGGACAATTCCACTAAAAGGAACCCTCATCTTTCATATCGCGCGTTTATCTTTATCGCCATTTTCCTGTCGCGTTCGCCTTTTTTTCACACGGGTTCATTTTCATCGCGGCAAAGCAATGTTGGCGATGAAAAAAACGTCGAAAAACTTGCTAAGAAATAAATACGGTATGTTACACTTGTTCCAATTTAGTTTCACTTTTACTGTGTGCAAAAAAAAAAAAAAAAAAAAAAAAACCAACAACTGTAAAGGGCAGTAAATAATTTTTGTTGAATTTCTCAGTCTTCTTTCTTTTCTTTCTGATAATTTTAATGTAAATTCGCCGAATAAAAACGCGGCATTCATAACGCCCGTTAATTCTTTAGCACCGCGAGTGTATGAAATAATTTCGTAAGACCGGTAAAATTCACTTGAATTCGATTAAAGCGATTTGTTACTTCGTGAAAAGAGAAAAAAAAGAAAAAGAACAAAAGCGAAATTGTTTCTTACGATGAGGAAAAAAAATACAGAAATAATTCTTCTCGTCGTTGCGCGCGACTTTCATTTCGAAGCTCACATGTTTTAAAATCCTCTACAAGAGTGCATCAACGGTAGATTAAATGCCTACAGCTTTCTGGAGTTGAAAACTCAAAGGGCAAAACTACGAAACGTCGAAAAGGGGGTTCCGACGAAATATCCTCCAAATCCTACCCTCGATGTACGTTTTAAGCCATCAACCCAAACGCATATTGCGCATACGTCGGCTGTTGCTCGATACGTGAAATAGGCTGACGATGCTTTTTCACTTTGTCTTTAACTTTTTTTTTTACGGAGATATAAGCGCAGAATGAAATGAGGCAGAATAGTCGGCAGGTATCGAAAAAATAAACCATCATATATTTGACCTATTTTGTGTAAAGTCATCGGGATTACGTGAAAATCTGTCAAATATCAGTCGATTTCGGCACGTGAAATTACGTGAAAAGTCGGAAATTTGTATGGGAAAATTCTCGATAGAACTTGTAAATCGGTGATGAAACAGAAGCTCGCTAAAAAAAAAAAAAAACATTTGTCCAAATGTTTCTAAATCGGGATATTTCAATTTGTTGTTGGAAAAAAAAAAAAACAAAAAACAAACAAACAAACAAAGTAACAATCAAACTATTGAACAAACAAGCAACCAAATTATTACGATCTGCATATATTCTTTGTTCTAGATGCATTTTTCCGCAAGGTAATCAATTTTTCGCATATCATTTTTAATGTCGTTTTCTTTTTGTCTTCTTCTTGCTGCATTACTTTCCTACGTCTCACAGTGATGTGTGGCTGATTGTAACAAGTCAACAGATAGGATAAATTCACAGGATACGGCATATGATGAATCGAATTTGTTCGATTTTGTAATAAAGAAAAGAAAAAAAAAAAAAAAAAAACAAGATTTACGCGAAATTTCCGAATGATTCGAGACCTATAAATCGAACTGTGGCCCACGGGAAATCAGTCTTGAAAGTTGATGGCTGGCGATGAGGAGAAAGAGGAAAGGGTGAAGGAGGAAAACGGAGGAGTTCGGCCGGAGTGTTGAACGAGAAATCCTTGGTCCATGAACGAGATTGAATCTCGAGAAGTAATTGAATTGAGACGATGAAAAAACAATTAGCATTTATACGTATTCGGGACTCGCATAAATATCCCGTCAAATTTGCCGAATCAAAAAGGTAACGAGAAAAAATTGCTTCTTTGCGCGAAAAAATTTTATACGCGTATAAATAGGATGAATAAATTTTTTCTTAAATAAAAATAGTTCACACTTCTATATGTATACATACAAATATATATATGTATTTTTTTTTCAACTATCTACAAACACTCAACCAATTAAGACCGCATACTATACATAATAAAATAATCAATGAAATTGCAAAAAATTGCTTGTGAGATTTAGAATTATTTTCGTTTTTTTTAGACGTAGAAGAAAAATTGCAAAGTCATTTTATACACGCTGACATTATGAACGCGAAATAAATTGAGAAATATTTGTTTTTCGAACGTGGAAGCCACTTTGCCTGTACGTAATATGCAAATAAGCCAACGATACTTATTAAAGCCTTACTTTTTTTGATGTTCTATTATTAATTCTACTTTGTTTATTTCTGATTGATTTTTTTTTTTTTTTTTTTTTATTCATAACGACACGACGTCATGATTCTACGAAAATATATTGAACATGTAGATGAAAGTTTCCTAGCCTCGTCGATGAGAAACTCGAATCTTGTTTTTGAACTTGCTTGATCCTTCACTTTTCTTTATTTCTTTTTACTTGTGTCATACGGACGTACTCTGTTACTTTTCATACTACAAAGCGTCGTTAGGCTAGAAGTGGAAAGAAGAGAATAAAACAATGGAATTAAAGAACAAAGACTCACATTTGAGACAGTATAATGACTTGCCTTCAATAAATCAAGAAAAAATACGTACGCGGCCACGGTTTTTTTCAGTTTTCTTTTCTCAAAAAAAAAAAAAAAAAAAAAACAAATCAACGATCGCATCAGAATTTCTGATGAAATTTCCTTACACCACCGATGTATACGCCATAAAGTGTGTGTACACCTTTTCCGTTCTCGAGGAGTGAACGAGATTTTTTTCAATGAAAATTTATAACGCTCGCAATACATGGCAAAATAATTTTTGGACACGGAAGAAACAGATCGATGGAGCGTACATAATTAATTGTGATTTTTTTTTTTTTTTTTATTTTCATCTTTCCACCGACCGATGCCAGTCTTCCGATATTTTTCACCGTCCTCGATTGATTTTCCATCCAAATACTTATTAACTCTCCGGCAGGAAAAGAATTTTCTTGAAAAAACCATTTAATTTTTGAAAACTCGACGCACAAATCCGAATATCACGTTATCCGATTACGAATGAGAAAAAAAAAAATAAAAAAAAATAAAAACTCTGAATATTTAAACCTCAGGGAACACTTTTGCACAAACAAACCAAAAGCGCCAGAACTTTCGAGTCAGCCCGAGTTCAAACGACCCGTGGTGTCGGTCTAATAAAAGTCCTGAAAATTACAGCGTCGTTCCGTCTCGAAAGGAAGAGAAGCGAAATCTTCCTTCTCTCGCGATGTTCTCGTCTCTTGTTTTCTCGTCTTTCACCAAGGGCCTCTTAAGATCTTACCTTATTCTCCGCCAGGTCACGAACCCGGGAAATGCGCCGACTTGTGCAGCAGCGGTACCGGAACCTTGATCCTTGAAATTTGACTCGATGATCCTGCTTCGGACGTGAATGTCAATTATTTTTTGGGTTTAACACGTCGTCCACATCTGCCACTGTCATTAAAATAGGTAGAATCGTACTGCGGAAACTTTGAGAAATTTCTTAGGTGAAAAATTCCTTGTTAAATTTTAATTTGAATAATAAAAATGTTGGTAATAATAATGAGAAGGATAATGATAATTTTTAGATAATAATATAATTTCAACCGACCGACTGCAGAGGCATAATTAAATCAACATCCGCATAATCGTAAAACGACTGTGTGAAATTAATTGATTTCAAACGAAATGGCGAGGAAATGATAAATTTGATATAAACTAGGCAAGTGGAAAAGAAAAGGTGTGAAATTACCGGGAGAACAATTATAGCAAGAATGTAAATCTAATTCACTGTTGAGCCTTTTTATAATCGACATATTTAACGACCAATATTTTAACGATAGTTTGTTAAAAACTTCGAAGGGGCCATTTTATCAAATTATTCAAACTGAACGTAATTAGTCAATTAAACCTGTAATAGGTGAAACTAAGGTATTTTATAAACTTTGTAAAACTAGTTAAACCTACGACTAACACTATCTTCAGAGTGATCTATGCATATACTATAATACACAAAGATATATAAATGTTATAAAAAAATTTCGACCGATCCGTCGTTACGACACGTACAAATTACATTGAATTAAACCTACAAAAACAAGGCTGCTCTCTGCTTTTAAATCTAAACGCTATATTGTACGAGTGATTGTTGCGAATTGCTAAATCGGTTAAGTAATTATTTTTCTAAACGGACGAAAAAAGAACCAAAACAAAAAAAATAAATAAAAACACAAGATACTTTATCTCACAACATCTCTAATACGTCTACTGCAAGTTTTACAAAGTGAACAAATTATCCATACACATCTATAAGCAGGTATTTAATGTCCAGAGTTCAGAAAGAAACAGACTTCATATAATACCTACCTATCTACATGTTGCACGAAATGTGTTTCCAGTGTAAGTTGGTGTTAATTATAACATTTTTAAATATCTTCTTCTTCTTTTTCGTTTTATTTCTCTTGTTTCTCTTCTTCGCTCGCATATCGCATGCACCCGTTTTTAAAGCATGTTGCACGTCTCGTTCGAATATCTCTAATTCGGTCGTATAACTTGGATCAGTTATTTTATTCCACTGAGCAATTGAATGTAACGATTGATTTCCAAGTATCAAAGTGAAGACGTTAACGCCTAATCGGGTAAATTAACTGTACGATTACGTGAAACTGTCGCGTCCTCGATATTCCTGATTAAATTTTTATCCGTACCCCGCAAGGTTTTCGTTCACGTTTAAATTATTGACAAATCTAACGATGTTTCACATATCGTTTATAACGCTGAACCATTGGCCTGTCCATGCAAAGTAAAAGAGACTGATGACGTGTAGGGCTCGGATAAACATGTATTGAAAAACTAAAAAATTGGAAAATAGAAACTGCATTTTATGGCTCCAAACGTCATAATTTATATAGAAAACCAGACAACGAATGAAAATGATTTAAATAAAAAATATGAATTCACTTATTAATCCGGGTCCCAATGATGAGAAATTCTCTCTTTGAAAGAACTTCTTATACTTTCAGCTTAGGAAACTCACTTGTTCAATTGCCCTTCGTCATCAGCAGCGACGTGCAATATCTTTCGGTGATAGCATCCTTGAGCGTAAAAACATTACGAGTGATTTAAACCGAGGTGGAAAATCAGGTTCCTCCTAAATAATAGGAAATAGACTTTTCGACATTCCCGACCGTGCTTTGATTCGCCGGTTGAAGCGGGATGAAGCTGACAATGAGCAGAGGAGCGTTGCACGGGCGGGACAAAACACTCTTCGTAGCGTCAAAGTCTCGGTGAATGGGGCGGAGAAGAGAGTGCGGAAAGCAGGCATAATCAATTACTCGTGGGGAAATTCAGGGGGGGGGGGGGGGAGAGGGAATCCGTGATCGAGAAGAAGTTGCTCCGCATTGTGTGCATACCTAACCCTGTTACAGTACCGTTACGTACGAAAACGCCACGTCAGGAAGGACCGCAGCCTCTCTCTTATGTAACCCTCTTGGAACAAAGCTTGGGCCGAGTGCCTTACTCGCGAGAAAACCACTTGAAACCAACCCCCGAACCGCTCTTAACCTCCGCGGTGATTCCGCGTCTGCAGACACATGCAAGCCTCCACTTTTATTGCGGATACTCTCCGGGGATTGAGACATTTTCAGACCTTTTTCTCCGACCTCTTCCGCCATCGGATCAAGAACAACTGCGGAGTAGTAAATCAACAGACATCCGAAAAAAAACGACAATTTTTGGAGACAAAGCTACTCACTCGGAGCGATATGAGAGTTCTCATTTAGTTCAATCTGGCGCGCGGACTTTGATAGCTAGTGATCATCGTTCTACCATCAGATCCTTATTCGACGTGCGACTTTGTCAGTAGTGATCAATGCCGAGGAAAAGGCACAGGTTTGGTCTGACTAGGCTTGGGTCTTGACTTGCATCAGTCCAATCCTCGTGTAACGTCCTGCAACTTCTTCAGAAGACTGCGAGTACTATTATCGACATTGCATGCATGGAGTACGGTACGCGATTATTACGGTTTTCGAACGGTTTGTCGAATACGTCCAATGATGATCAAGTCACCATTGTTAGACAGACTCGCGGAGACTATTCGTGCTCGGAACGAAACCTAACAGCTTCGTTAGGGATTTAGCAATGTTGTCGCTGCAGATAATGGAGCACATCAGCGAAGGGTAAGCAACGTTAATGCCGCGGTCGAAAATCCCTCATCCATCCACTCGGTGCCAAATGTATACTCATATCAGCCACTCAGACGGTGGCTAGGCATGATAGCTTGGCATGTGGTGGAGGTGAAATTTCATCCGGTATTAATGCTGCAAACCGTACGACTGGAAGAGTTTGTTCGACGAATGGATTCACATGTTTATGTAAGGTAGAGTTCACATTTTATGACAGTTTTGTCAAGTCACATTGAGTAGCGGAAGACCATCGTCCAGATCGATTATAAAACGTTATATCACAAGCTCAACATTTGGTTGCCTTTTGTGATGAAAGGTTAATTGATCGATGGTTCTTATCAATCATTTACGTCTCGGGGACTATGATGCATTTAAATTTGGTGAGAAATTTAGTACATCGTTCATTGCTTCCGGAGCTGCATCTGCAGTACTAGACTAATTCTTGTGAAGTATGTAACAATGACTCCGAATCAATTTATTCCACTTGTTCATACGCATTGACATCTAGTTGAGCATAGGTTCGAACAGCGAGGAAAGTGTTCGTACAATTTCGACTTTTTTCTTCATCTTTTCCTCGTCTCCTCGGGTCACATCTAAGGAGTCCTTTCACAGGATAAACACAGCTAAGCCGAGACACTCGCTCCGCCATATTTTCACCATTTCCTTTTCTGTACCCGCGTTATTCAAACCCCTGATATCACCGAGTGTTTGCTTCCTCGTTGAGGGAGGACACTTAACCCTGAGGCATAACTCATTCCGATTTCGTGTATATGTATAAGGGTGAGATAAATGCAAACGATGGAAACATTTTCGCAACGAGTTCAATTGCCGAGCTTAACCAGATCCGGGTGGTTAGCAAAATCGTTCCGAAAGGACTCGCGACCCGCAATCGAGTTTTACGACCCCCTCTGAATAAATCACTCGCGCACTCGCGTAGCTTATACATATGTCACGCCTTGAAATTCTTTCCCATTTCCCATTTCCCGTTATACGTACCAACGTGCGTGTAACCTCCTTTCAAAACTGACGGTATTGTCTACAACATAAAAGGCGAACAACCACGCGTAAGTACAATATCCTATGTAGGAAGTATTCCGAGTTAAAACTGTTCCAAACTCTTGAGATATAATTTTACGCTTTATGACTTCATGCTTTGCGCTTTATTCTACCTTGAATTATGCAACGTCCTTTTCCCCTCGGAGTTAACCCAAGTTTAATTAACCAATTAAATGAAAACCACCCGTTGTTACCCGGGGCGGGGAGTTGAGTTACCTTCGCTGTTAACCATGTTTAACTTTATGGACAACCGAAAATATATAATTATGTACTCGTATAACCTTCGTCCAACTACCACACCCATCAAACCTTGAAGACAATCAAAAAACGAGTGTATCGGAACACCTTTGGGACCTTTTTACGTCTCTCTTTCGCTCCCACTCTCGTGACTTACGGCTTTACTCGAGCTGCCGTATCTCTGCACGGCTCATTTCCCATGCAGCTTTAACCACTGATAATAAAGTCCAAGATCCCTTTGTTGAAAGCACATTGCATCATGGCTCGGAAATGTGGACTTCCGGTCAAGATTTGTTTGCGGAAAATGAAATAGGGGAAGATACGTGATACCTCGTGCGTCTGATCAAATTTTGCTTGAAATTCATCCGTTTCATAGAACTTCCAAAAAAAATCTTCTTCAATTCGTATTCCTCAATCGATCAATTTTCATCCTTTCAGGTTAGTTTCGTATATGACATCTTCGAAAGAACTTTCCTAAAACTTACATAAAATTGATCGAGTTTATCGGTAGTACTTAATTGAATACTGGTACGAGAGAAGAAAAGTGCACGGACGCATTATGGCACATACAACTTATACCATACTCGGTAAACAGGAATTTGTTTAGGATTAGCAAGTGTTTCCTTGTTATACAATGATCACTGGAGCCTGCAGATACGAGAAAATAAGATTGGTATGAGTAACTTTGAAGTACAACCGTAAAAATATACTCAATGTGTTATTTAGTATGTACGCAAGTTTAAAAACTCCCCGACAAGTACATCAATTTAACAACGCTGAGCGAAATAATTCATCTTGAAAGTTTCTCAACTCGCTCTTTCATCGCCTCTTGTAACTTGTGGATGGTTTGAACGCGTTTCAGTACTCGGGGAATCTCATCAATTATCATTATTGTTCTTGTTGTTGTTATTTTTATCGCATCGATCAAACCTACTCGATACGTTTCATTTCGTCGAAGTGAAAATTTCATATTCTAACAACAAATAACTTCCCATTGCCTTTTACTTGAAATATTCACACTGGATTTGTAAAATTCCTTGTTTGAATGCCTTATTCTCTGGATCTTGGCAAGTTAATTTAGCCAGGTTATAAATCTCGGTTGAATGTCCAGCCTGAGCCGATACGATGGACAATGGAGTTCCTCCCTTAGATTAAAATCGATTCCATGGTTACAGCCCACCGACAGATTGAAATGAGAATTATATCCGAAGCTGAGCTCGTCCACAGTCGGGTTTTTATACCGAGATTGAATTACCCTTCGAAGAAGTTGCTTGTGTATAATTATAACCATGAAAGGACGTAACAATTTTCACGTAAAATCGGTACCTCGTAAATTTTTTTCATACCAATGATGAATAAAATATCTGTAAATACAAGTCACAAAGCGATGCTTTGAACGATGAAATTTCCTCGCTTTTTTTGTTAAAGATTAATTAATACCAGAATTTTAGTCGAAATATTAAAACTGTACGTTCGAAAAAGCATCGCGTCTCGGGTCAAACGCTGTATAACATTTCAGGAGTTTAGGTACGTTATTTGCTTCTGAAACAGTGTGTAGTCAGGTCACCGTTTAAATAAGTAAAAACTCTCATTACGAGCTCGTCGGTACACTTACCTAACATTTTCATGTCAAATTAGCTGTCAAGTGTTTGCATCGCAAAGAGTAGGTACAAAGCTTTAACGGTGTTCGGAATATTTGATCTCGTTTTTTCAACGAGCCCCAAGTCGAGGAACAAAAGTGCATTTAAACCCCGTCGGAGGAAGCAGGCGCCTTTTTTCAACGGCTTATCGCTAGCAAGGATCGATGCGATTCGACTTTGTCCTGCAAACCTGTTCTAATCACAACCCGGAGAGAATCCCTGCAGCTCTTTTTCAATCTGTAGAAAAGCTTGGGGCGAATTGGTATGAACGAAAGTTTAATCGTATCGAAAAAGCTCGGAGAAAGACTCGTCACTGATGCAAATCGGCGAAATGAAATAAAGTACGATTTTGGGGCGGGGCTGGAGTTCCAGATTTGAAAAGTTCCGAAAACGCCAAATTTCGAATGATTTGGTGGCGGAACTGGAAGTTGAGAAATAAAACATTTACGAAACAACAAAGTTTCGAATGGTTGAAAACCCGATGGGTCAAAGTTCCGAAATGCAAGATTCCGAAAATTCAAGTTACGATAAAGCAAAGTTTCGATAGAATAAAATTCCAAAAATTAAAATATACTCGTACAGCGTAATTTTCTCGACGTGTCGTCGTATAAAATCAGAAAGACTGTAAATTAGAATTACCAGGATTCGAAAATCGAAAACAAAGAAAGATCAAAGTGGTGAAATTTCACCAAGCCAGAAATTCCCGTAGCCGAAAGTCTTCGATCATTCGGAATTTCGATGTTTCGGATTTTTGAGTGTCCTCATTTTCACACTTTCGGAACTTTGACTCGTCGGATTTACGCCCTTTCGACATTTTTTGCTTTCGAAAGTTTGAACGTCGGGTTTCGGTTCATTCGAAATTTTGTTGTTTCTCCAAAGTTTCATTTCTTTACGTCAAGTTTCGCCAGAAAAGAATTCGGATTTCGGTGCTTTCGACACTTTTCAACCCCACACCGTATAAATCAAAAACACATAACCGCGCAGTTGCAGCTAGTTGATTTTTTTCTTCAGAGCCGAAAAGCTCTAAGCGACGTTCAGGGAGCTCTTCCAACGAGGAATTCCACACTTTTCACCAACGACTCGAGAAGGGCCGAACGAAATGTTCCGCGGCATCTTTTCAGTCGAGCAAGATAGTTTAACGAAGGCATTTTCCCAGAGGCTGGCTCGTTCGCCATCGTGTTCCATGCGGACCGTGGAGAATAGGGTCTTTGTATCCCCGCATCATGGACACAAATTGCCTCCGTATATCTCGCTGCGGTAAACCCTTTTCCGTTAGAACCACGAGGGGTTTTACCCCCCCCTCACTTCTCTCCAGGTATATCAATGGGGGTCGAACGGCTCTTCGTCCGGCCTCGTGCCAAAGTCGATTCTGCCTGATGGAAAGATTAACCCCCATAGCTCCGGGTCTCTCACGATTTCTCCCCCCCCCCCCCCCCCCCATTCCGAAGATAAAAACGCGCGGTGGCCGAACATCGTCGAACGGATCGAGCGAAGCGATCTACGTTTGAGGATCGATCAGCTGAATTAATCGAAAGCTTGGAAGCTGGGGGAAAGAAATGGACGTTATTCGAAACAACAATTGTGAACACAAGTTGAACAACGTTCATTTCTTGTATGCGATTGAAACCAAGCTGAGGAAATTCGAACAAGATGCAAGCTAATATGTGTCACTGATTTGAAAGAAATTTTCAAAAATTCGAACGAGAAAAACTATGAAAATCTCATGTTTTTTTTTTTTTTTATCAGATTCCGATATTGAGGTATGAAAATTGTAAAATAAGACACCGCGAAACTTTCGAGGGTGAAGTTAAAGGAAGGGACTGATTTTTACTCGACGAAAACCGAATGTTGCAGAAAAATACGAGGAACGAGCGAACGTACGATGAAGGAAAAAAATTATTATATGATGAAAAATTTATCTTGATTGCGTTGTAAAAATTCTGAAACACACCATCATCGGTCCCTTTGATCGCGCGCGTTTTAGCCGTGAAATATTCTTTCTACTCACTCATATTATCAACTCAAAGCAAAGCCGGGAATCCTCGTGTTGTGATAACCGCGCCCGTATTACTCTTCGTTTGATTGTCAACGACGAATGAAACGGACGGAAGAGTAGCGCTGGTGTAAAGTTGACGAAAATTTATAAACTCGTGGCTGGGCATCGGTAGATCTGATTTTTTTCTCTTCGGACCGCGCGAGCCACCACATACATAATTCTTATTCATGTGAGATTAATCGGGCACTTTTAGTCAAGAGTGAAACAGTCCTGAATATTCTCTCTGTAGAAAATACTAACAATAATAAGCAAAAGAAGAAAAAGAAGGGGGACGTAAATAGAGAAGGAGACACAAAGCATTCACTGAATTCGAATCAGAGAGCAGAAAGAAATCTTTCGATAATTGTTATCGTGGGGTGAGGATGAAGCTCCGAAAGCTCCTGATTCCAAATTATTTCGTGGCGAGACTTGGGGTAAAGAAATCAAACTTTGGAGAAACGACAAAGTTTCGAATCGTCGGAAATCCGACGGCTAAAAATGCCGAAATGCAAGATTCCGAAAATTCAAGTTCCGATAGAGCGAAATTCCGAAAAATAAAGTTTCAATGGAGCAAAATTCCGAAAGTTAAAATCTACTCACACAGCATAGTTTACTCAACTAATGGGTGTAAAAAATTAGAAAACCCGAAAATCCGAATAACCAGAATTACGAACGTAAAAATATAAAAAATTCAAAACAAAAAAAGATCAAACTGGTGAAATTCCACCAAGTAAAAAATTCACGTAACTGAAAATCTTCGATCATTCGGAATTTCGACGTTTCGGATTTTTAGATTTTCTCATTTTCGCACTTTCGGAATTGCGATCGTCGGGTTTCGTTTTCCTTCTTTTAAGTTTCACGACCAAAAAATTCGGAGCTTTTAAAATTCGGAATTTCAACCCCGTCCCTTATCCGCGTCCAATCGCTTCACCGCGTATCTCTTGAATCGCCACAGTGTAATTCCACCCGATTGAACACCCTGTCACACGTCTCTTCAACCCGCAGCACCGTTGTTATTCAGTTTTGCCTTTCCCCCCGCAGGTTAAGACTGCGATGATTAGCGTCACTCTCTGCTAGTGGAGGTTCAAAATTCCAGAGGCAGTCTTGAGGACGCGAGGCCTCGGCGAAGGGAGAAATTAGATCAATCCCGAGCCTGGGGTGAAAATCGGGTTCGATGGTTGGTACATACATACATACATATATAAATACATACATGGCCACCCCTAATGGTGACAATATTTGCATATTCCGATATAAAGTGCTCGGTGCATGAGTTACGTGTACATATGTATATTATACATATACATAAAATTCACCGTCGACTGAGTCGCTGACGTTGCAGAAGCCACGTCGATCTACCTGTGCATGTATAATGATACGACACATCGACGCCCGTTTGACATTATCAAAAAAAATATATAAGGGAGGATCTCACCCGCGGCGAGACTACAATATTCGGCTTAAACCACGAATTATGGGGTTGGAATAAAAGCTGCCTCGCTCCAAGCGCGACAAGATTTTCGCAACAGCACGCTAATTCGCTCGAGCTTCGTGTCGAGTAGCTCGCGAGACATTTTTTTTTTCTCTCTCACCCTCTCCCTTTTTTCTTCTTCAATTATGATACTTGAATTTACACCATGATTGTCGAAGTATTCATTCGTTTCATCTTCTTTCTTACAATTAGTCCGGCGAATATTTACTCTATATATTTGAGCTTCAAATATTACTATACCTAGTGGGTATAATTAAGTCTGGAGTATTGATATAGGTACATATTTTGACGATAACCTGTATCCACATCGGTTGTAAAGTTATTTTTTTACATTTTGCTGGAAAATTTGTGAGAAGTGTTTTAAAACGCGTTTAATTTATCGTAAAATAGAAGGGAAACAAATAATCTCGACCTCAGGAAACTTGGAAGTTTTGAAGCAAAATGAGGGTAAAAATTTATTTTTATTCTTGCGTATTCCTTGGATAAATTCAATACGCTTTACTTTGAAACCGGAAACGGTAAAAGTTTGAAAAACTTTGCCGCGGATTCTTTTAGAATACATGATTTTTCCTCTGAATTTCATTTACACAGACACAGCAGGGACACATGGACTTTTAAACTATTTGAAAACGATTACGTGACTGAAGAAACGGCCTCGAAAGTTTAAGAAGTTTTCACCGCGAAGCCGCCACACTGAGCGTTAGGAGATAAATATTTCTTAAAACGTGATTTTTTCATTCAATGAAATGATTTTGTTCTATTATGAGTGGTAAAACTTTACTACACTTGACTCGAGGTTATTTTCGACATATTTGTTATTCAACAAAAATAATATATCCGAATTGACAACAGATTTATGGATTTCATAAACAAAAACACTTTCATCCGTATCCATTTCCGGAAATTATTTCTTCCTCGTTAAAAGTAACGAACAGTATCTTTGAGTAAAAAATTCAGAAACTATCAATGTTAAATATTTGTTCAATAGGTAATATGAAAAATACCATTGCAGTGCGTTCGATAAATATCAAAATTCGGTTCCAATTACTGCGGTACATAACATCAAGAGTTATAAATTATTAGAAAAGACGGGGAGAAGAAAACAATTTAAAAAAAAATAGACATTTTCATTCCAACCACTTGAAATTTAATTCATTTCTGACAAATTTGCTAGTAATCAAACTCAGTAGAAATAGTCTGTCTGATTACAATAATCAACATTCAATAATACACCAGAGTAAATATATTTTTTCAAATATTTACGACGAGAATTGAAACCACTAATTTTTAACGTGATTTTAAATAATATCTGGACACATATGGAACATAACCGATTGAAACACAGTTAAAACCACTTGTTTCATCGAGCCTTATCAGAAGTTGAAATCAGAAGCAAATCGAAAAAGTCTAGAGTTCGACTGACGTGTCACCGAAAAAAAAAAAAAAAAAATTACAGAAGAAATTTAAACTAAGAATAAAAAGATCGAGTGATAAGAACACCAGATTCTTGTAATAAACTAAGCAGACGTCAGAACGTCGATAGTCGGGCGCCGTCACTTCCGTTTTACCCTTGCCTATCCAGAGTGCGGTTTCCAAAGTTACCAATAATAAATGCCGGTACATGTCTGCAGCTATCCAACCCTCTGAATGATGAAAGTCGTTTGCCGAGGGTGTGAAGAATGTACCGCTCTGTCTGAGAGGCTGCACGAACGAGCTAGGCAAAGGAGAGCAAAGCGGAGGAGCGAGCAACGGCGAGAGGATCCCAGGTACAGCTGGGTACATACAGTCTCGATCGTTCGTCAGTCCGACTGACAGCGAAGCTCGCACTACCAACCCGCGATTTGTCTTGCCCAGAGGCTCTCCGGAGGGCCACTGACTCCGGTCAACTCGCAATAAAACTCCATCTCCCTCGAATATAGTAAAAACAGGAAGTCGGAGAGGTGAGAGGAGATGAACAGCAGCTAGAGCCTCTCGCAAGGAAGGTATCCCAGGTCGATCTGTCGGATTGCATTTCTTTTGTAATATGTTACGGTGGAGTAAAACGTAAGCGACACGTATTTTTTTTTTTTTTTTTTTTTTTTTTGACTGCCATTAAGTACTTTAAACGGATAAAAACGCCCACCAAAGTGAGGCAGGTCAAACGGTTATTTGAATTCTTTTGTTCTTTTTTAATTGAGAAAATTACAGTTTTCATTTCTCGTTAGGAGAAAACTTTTTCAGTTAGATTGGTTGAAAAATATTATCTTCTTGTAGGTGGAAATGCCAAACCGTCCCTTGACATGCCTTGCTTTGTAGAGTTGTTTCACACCCTTGAAGCGCTTAATGGCAGGTAAAAATAATATGTGTCGTTTAGTTTTTAGTCTACTGTAACATATTGCGAAAGAAATAAAATCGGAGAGGTCGACCTGAGATACTTTTCTTATCAGAGGCTCAGCGGAACACGAATGGGACAGAACGTTTCCGGATGTCTTCTCGTATTAAGGGACCAATGTCTCCAACCGTTAGAAAGTATGATAATGAAACATCTTTCCATGCGATAACACATCTCTTCAACTGTCGTCGGGAAATCATATCACTTAATTGGTTCGAGCATGCGTTTACACTTTCTGACGTGTCAAATTTTGCTGTAAGTGAAAAAGTACACCAGGTAAAGCTACAAAGATACAGATTTCGAGAAAGAAGTCGCAGGTCATGAACACCTGCATGAAGTGCAATACTTGTTCCTGAAGAACAATGATACCCAAGTCGAAGACAAGACCAAGGGTACACATTGCGAGAAAAAAGTCGCAGGTCATAAATTTTATACCTGTATGAAGTGCAACATTTGTTCCCGAAGACCAATTGTCGTTGGAGTGTTTCAAAGGATCGGTGCCGGCTTCATCTCATATCCTGAATTTCCGCGGCAGACCTTGTCATCAGCGGACATCGCGTGCTCTGGTTTCAGGGTGTCTATGTTCATGGACAAGGCATCGATTAACTAGCAGGCTGACTGGTGACAATTGGGGCTTGGTGGTACTGTGGTATTATGCAGCCTTAATTAAATAGGACATCCAGCCACTGCACCAAATACGGTCCCCAGACACTCGTGTTGGTACGAATGTACCTCGGTACGTACTTGTGATCTGTGAAAGCCAATGAGCCCGATGGATAGTGGGTCTTGATTCCAGTGAATAGAACCACGGTCGTCTTGTGAAAATCCGACGATAATCTGCGAGGTCAGACGAAAATCGTCCGAGAATTTTTATACCAGTTGATATTTAATTAGGTGGAAACTTCGTTAGGAGACGATCCCAGGGTCTTTTCGCCTTTCTCTTCTCTCCCCCATGCTTGATTTTGTTTCACTTTCTTTGTTTTCGAATCCACTTATATCCTTGACAAATTTAGTTTTCTCCCCAAGTCATATGACAATGCTAATTTTAAGTTGGTCAATCGAGTTAACTCTGTAAGATTTTTTTCAACTCACGATTCCAATCCAAGGGATGGATTTCGACGGTGGCTTATAGGTCGGAAAATACAAGTCTAAAATACAAGTTAAAAAACGTGGCAGAATGATGGTACAATTTTCAGTATCAATGAAACGTCGGACCAACATAATTAGGGTGATATTTACTTCGATTGTTACGTTGATTGTTCAGTAATTAATGAATTTACGAAAAGCGTGGAAGAGGAATAAAATCATTTCTCATATACCCTTTTTCCAATGCATCACGATTTACGTTCGGGATCCATCAACTTTTCGACGGTGGATGGGACGTGGAGTACAGAAGAGTACCTATATCAACATTCAATCCATCCGTTTCACACCCCGGGGTATCCAGTTCCTTGACATCTATCAAAATGCCGTTGTATATATACATGTGTAGGGGTGTATTTCAAACAGGGAGGAAACCAACGTAGGTTAGGAAGCCTATATTTGCCGAGTAGTGCCGGTTTCAGCCCTATTTCAAAGAGCAATGTAACAAATGGATTCCGTCCCTTTTCCCTCCTTAATGCGTCGTGATAAAATTTCCCATATATTTGTACAGGGCATGTAAGAGTCAACCGAAAGAGAATCCTTCCACCATCCCTGGAGGAGATCTCAGGAGACGATTTAGTCTCCAGATCGTCCCTCCGCGACTCCCGTCATTTCCTTCAAATTGACCGACGACTTACGATTTACGGAATTATTTCTTTACCCATCAATGAAATCATTAGGTACCATAAATTTAAGCGCTCCACAAGACGATCTGCGGAACTAAAACTCAACCAAATCATTGGAACGGACCTGTTGGAGTGGAAGTCTTATTTAATCAATACCGTACAAGGTACGAGCATGGTTGCGTAGGTTCTCTCTGATGTGAAGAACTTGCGAGTCTGATTGTACGGAGATTTTGCCGGGATTTTATTGAAATTGGGCAAAAGCCAAAGGGATTCAATTACCGACGAGCATGCGAGCGGTACTCGAGTAAAAGGCTGTTGGATTGGGGAGCCAGCTACCCGTCAACTCCTTTCTGCCCATGGTGAGTTTTCGTGTCTACGCAATCATGCGACAAGTCACACTTGACCCAAATGCGAAAAACGGTCTTCGACGTAAGTTCGTTGGAAGAATTTTCACGGGAATGATGTGGATTTTACGGAAGTGGAGACGAAGGGTGGAAGGTGACCCCTTTGATCCGAAACAGCATCAGATTTTCACAGCCGTGAACTTCTCCGGTCTTGGTACACGGGGTTCATACATTCATTTACACATAGAGAATGACCTCCAGGTCACCGTTGGAACTTCCAGTTTCGTTATTCCTTTGTTACCAATTACCGTCCACCTGCCGGGCATCTGACGGTACCTTGGATGGGTTGTTTTATGGTTATGTTCCACTTCAAAAGGTGCAAGATATAACGAATAAAATCGATACTCCATGGATAGAAATTAAACTGGCAGTGCAGCTGATGCCACATATTCACTGATCATTAATATTAAAACGTAACGTATCACTGCAGCCATGAGGAAATAGCAAATTGACATTCGATAAGGCGAAGATCGTGTTTCATGGTATCGAACATTCAACAACATTGTACACCGAACGTAACTCGGAAACATTGACAACGATAGAGAAAATTAGGACAGAGCTGTTTCATCGACTTTGGCTTAACGGTCAGAAGCGACCAACAAATAAGTCCTCTTCGCCTCGCGTCTTTGCAGGCGACAAATTCCTAACAAGACACACACACGTAAGGTATTGGATCGGAGTTGTCGCTTTGTTACCGGTGAATTTTCCCCTCTACGGCCGTTGACAATCAATCTCCGGTCCGATGCAGTAATTACTTCCCAATTAACCCGAGCTCAATACCATCGAGCTCAATATCGTCAGGGTGTGTCGGTAACTGATTGCTCGTAGCACCCAAGAGACGGCTTCTAATAGCTGAGATTGGTAAATAACAAAGTATAATAACAAGCGGAAGGGTCTGGTTGAAAATTAGCTTTGCCAGTGTCGGTGGAGTCGAGGTGTTGTTAAAGCGTCCGACTTGTGCAACATCTCGGAAAAGGAACGAGATCGGCGTTACCGTAACGACCGCTGAAACTTTACCGTCCTTCTTTAATGACTGCAAAATGTAATTCGGGAGGAGTAGAAGCAGCAATGACTTTGGCCGCAGCTCTTGCCTGCGGAATTGGAACCTAGTTGATTTTATTGCTTGACTACAACTATGATATTGATTATCCACTTCCACTTTATGACGGTAGAATAAGTCGGACGGGTCTCTGTATTTTACGAACTCGCTTACTGTGCGACGAAATATCTATATATACGAATCCATCCCCATTCGTCTAAAAATATACCTTACTTTGAACTTTCATAACCGCGGAAAAATTCCACCGGATCACTCGCCCGCGACAAAAGTTCAGGGCTGGTTAGGTATTGACGGTAGATTATAATACTTTGGAAGTAAATTATTGGACCGAGAAAATTGAGCTGCGGTATTTCCGAACACGATTCCGAAAGCCGTTGTAACACACCGAATTTAGTGTTTTCAAAGTCTTCACCAACTACGTCTCGTTTCCAATTGCCAACCACTTTTTTCCCTTCTTTTCCTTTTTTTTTTTCTTTTTTTTTTTTTACTCTTCACCCTCGCTTAAACACGCCTACCTAAGTCGACTTGTAGCTACTGCAGTGACGGACGTTTTCTCATTTTACGAATTCAACAACGCAGGAAAAACTTTTCACGTATTTATTATTTTATTTCTTTATTTTTCTACCCACGTTGTATCCACCGGGCTTGAAAATTCAGTTATAAACTCCTCAAGTTTCCCAAATCTTACAGGCGTTCTGCTATAGATTTTTCTAGCTGGATCTCCAATCGTATAAAAATCTACAAATGTTTACAAATTTTATAATGCGGGTTTATAATTTTACCGTAAATCCCCCGAAGGGGATTAATCGCGAGTTGGACGAAATCGATTCTATTTGCTTTGACAACGGAATTATTGAATGCATTATTAATATACAACAGGACCCGCCATGTCAGTCATGATTGACAATATCAATTTCAATTCACTCTCAATATTGAATTGGCCAACTGAGTCATGAAACGGATTTATACGCGGAATAATTCAATCTGTGCGTCAAATTTTTTCTCTCTCTCTCTCTCTCTCTCTCTCTCTCTCTTTCTTTTTTTTCCACAACTGTTTTTTTTTTTTTTTACATTATAACCGATATTTTTACCGGTCACGAAGTTTTTCGTTACTCGAAAAGACAGCGGTTGACGGATAGGGAAAAAAACTTTGTGTGACAATGAGTTTGATCAAATCCTGATCTAGTTTCGGAAGAAGATCACCTATGTATAGTATTTTCGCCTGTGCCATTAAGAGAGAAGTTTTTCGAGTCGAGGGACGTACTTAACTTCGTTACAATTATTGCCCAACGTCATTCCCTATTGGCAAACTTTTCTCTGCAGATCGAACTGCTGTTCATTCTCAAATATATATCTGACGTACGAGCCGCAACGATGCTCATTGTCGTGCAATGTTTCTCGTCGAGAAATTCGTCGTCTGTACAACGGGGAAAGCTTTTACTTTCGGTCTACTACTAAGACTTATAATTCTCACACGCATCGGCTGGGTCAATCCTATTTTGAGTAGATCTTAAAAGATTATTTACCAAATAACGAGATCTCAGAATGAAAAAATCAAAGACTATGAAATTTGAGACCGTAAAAATAAGGAATATGTTTGTGCAGTTATCGGAATCGTGAAATAACGTATCAGTTTCAATCATCGCGATTTTTCTTTTACGATCTGAAACCCCATAACCGTGGCCATAAAATAATACTTATATACACTCCTATCGCTTCATTCGGTATATATATTATAATAATCTATTTTATACTTTTGCGTACATTTTTCTATTAGTCAAGGTAACCGGACGTTATTCTGCAATTGAACGCGATGCATTCATTCGGTGCAACGCTCTACGTAATTACTAATTTAGAACAACATGCATAAAAAGTATATTTGTGAAGAATTTAATTTAGCAAAACATATGCGTATTTTACTATAGCTTTTAACCTAATTAGTTTTCTGCTTTAGAGGAGAAAACTTATTGTTTTACTCCTGCACATACCTCGGGCTGCATTCATACAGAAGCACCGGTTTCTTTTGCACCCAAATGCCTCCCCTCGCTTCGCCGCTCCTGCTCATTTTTCCTTGCATTGCATGCAGGTATTTTTTGTGCGCATTGAACACTTCGTCAGGCCTTTTCCTTCTTTCTGTTCATGCTTGTGAGAATTGTTTTTTGTTTTTTCTGTTGTTTTTTTTTTTTCTTCTAAATAGTTGTTCACAACATCTAACGTGCACGACTAATTACTCACGATCTTAATGCATATCGAACGTGGCGGAGATCGAGAGAGTATAAAATTGTACGAATTCGTACAATGATTAGCGTTAACAAGGAGATAGCAGATATATTCTCGTGAAAATATTGATCATAGGTAGAAAATTGCGCTTTGAAACGATCTTGTGATAAAATTAGAGAGGAATAGAAAGATCGAGAGAAAAGCAGAAAGAGGAGAGGAAAATACAGACAAGACGATACGTGTACCGGAAAAGTTCTTCAATCTCACCGCGATACGTGATAGAAAGGAAGTGATCGTCCCCTTCTTACAAACAGAGATGTCGATGTTCTTCTTCCGCTTTCACAACCTTCGCCGGCAGGCCGAAGAGGCTCGCAAAAAACGGCAAAGACGCGGGGCAGGCCCCAGCAATCAGGGCGGAAGGCAAAGTGGCCAAAATTGCGGTGACGAGCCTCAACCAACTGCTGGATCCATGCAGAGCTGCAACAAAGTGCATCGTGGGCCCAGTAATCTCTTCGAACGGACCCCGCTTCAACCCAGCGATTCTCTCGACGAGATCGCCTTTCAAATTCCGAGGTATGATTACGCTGCAAATTTAATCTCGCACGATTGCCATGGTTTTTCATTTTTTTTCATTGTGCGTGGGTGTGTGTGATTATTTTTATTTTTTTTTTTTTTTTCATCTTGCTCCTTTTCCACGTTCGTGGTTATACGCGATATCTAACGCGTTCGTAGATAATCGTCGGTTTCAAAATATTAGTTGGTATCGCAATTTTTATATTTAAAAATTAAACAGTTATGGAATTACAATATTTTTTTTTTTTCAGAGGAAATGCGTGCACATTTTTATTTTTGCACTGTAGACTTTCGAGGTAATTATGGTGTATATAATATGTATACCCGGTAAAGATGCGATTATATTCAATAGGGTTAATAAGGGCAGGGGAGTGATTAGTTGTAAATTACAGTGGCGGTGAGAAATTTTAGACGGAGCTTTCAAATTGACCTGAGTTCGTTCACGGGAATTAGACAAGGCAATTTTGAACAACTCTTGTGGCAGTGACGCGTTTCGGTGTGTAGAGTACCCTAAAATTTACGAAAAAAGGCATGTGGGATAGTAGTTCAAATGTTAAATAAATTGAGAAAAGGATCCCACGTGCTTTAAGAATTGATAGAGCAAAAAGAAATCTATCGATACGCTCAAGTTTGAAAAAAAAGATTTTAATCTTAAAATCGAAAAACAAATTTTGGTAAAAAAGTGTTTGATATTTTGTTGCATTGCGTTTTCAAAAAATACATGCAAAAACACACATCTTTAGAGATTGAAAAGTATCTAAATTAATGAATTTTTCACAAGATTATTAAAGCATTCGAGAAGAAAAGTATTGAAATTTTCAAAAATTCACATCTCACGAACGGCTTGACGAAAAAAAAAATTTCAAAAATAACCAAGGAAACTTTTTTCACAGAATGCAAAGTGATGGCCAAGTTTCAGGTAAATCAAAAATGTTGGTAAATAATTCGATACGAATAGTGACGAATAATTGTACGTGTCCACAGCATTTTTCAAATGCAAAACTTATTTTTTTAATTCGCAATCTACGATTCATCGACTGCGTGGTTCAAAAGCGTCGCAGGTCTGTTGAAAGCAACGAATTCAATGAATTACGTGACGAGGGTCGCGGTCAATGACACTTTAATCGTCAGATTTATGGAAGCTTCTCTGCTCCCCTGATTTGCATGTTTGCAATTAGTTTAACTAAATGTGTACCAGACCCGAATCGAGTAGCTCTCTGAATAACAAACCGTAAACGCGTGTGTAAATAATTTCCACAATTCTGACAGAAGTGTTATGATGTAACATTGAAAAAATTTAGCTATTAAAAATTGATGTATGGATTATCTATACTTGTACGATATAGAGTGTGTAGATACTGATTACCTCGTTTTTCGTAATTCCAACGATATTCAAACAGTTATTATAACAAATGAAATTTTTCTCAGTATACGTATCATATGCATGTCCGTTTACAAGTAACGCAGAAAGCTTTTCTCGTAAAACGTTGGCACTTTCGTTAGATATATTGTATAGGCATAAAATGCTCGTGTAACTCGAGCAGCACGCAAGTGTAGCTACATGATACAAATACGTAACATTTTCAAGTTTTACGACCCTTCCTTGTGCTGCACCGCAACGACACCAGAAGCATCCCAAGAAGGTATTACACACCATAAATTACTCATGTTTGTAACACTTTTTTTAAACCCTCGGTCGCTGGAAAGAAACGTGGCTCGATAACAAGCCGCTACTCGGAACTAATTTTTTTCGCCTTTTTTCGCGTATCTTAAAGACGACTTGGTAAGAACGTGCGAATCAAAAGTAACGGAAAAGAGAAAGAAGCCTTCGAAATATCTCGAGTAAATTTTTATTGGTATCACAAGTTTATCAAAGACCTTAAACTAATGTAATAATAATGATTCCGAGTAAATTCGAGTAACACAAACTGAGTTATAAACAATTTAATAAAAAATTTTACAAGTCGAACGTTCAAAATTATTAAACTCCTACGCGCTTCATCCGATTCCAATGTTTTGTAACGATTTTTTTTTCATCCTTTCCTAAATTTATATTCATACGGTTCGATGGTTTTATTCTTAATTTCGTCGGGCGAAGGTTAAAATTTGTCGAAGAATTTTCGTAAATAGATTGATTGATTTGAAAATATAGTTAAAAATTAATCCAAATCTCTCCGGAAAGAGATACGAATTACCTGTCGTTACATTTTCCAATTCCTTCGAAAATTTTTAAAAATCTACGAGTCCAAGTGTTTAATCAAAACAATTCTTCGTCGATAATGGATTATTTATCTCACTTTTTCTCGACTTTGTTTTCACATTTTACGCGTAGTAAAAATACTCGATGGCGAATTTGAATTCTGGGGTGTTCGACGCGAAGACGACGAACGAGTTATCAAGTGGTTGGAGGGCGGTTGGGTCAGACAGTCATTCTGTGAAATTGCACGTGGTGGTTGAGCTTATTTTGAACGGGTGGCGCCCCTCAGCGGGAAAACTCGTCGATATTCAACGTATTCAACGAAGACGGACGGTGGCGCCATCGAAACAGTGTAACGGATTTACCCCGAACCGCGTTGAGGGAGCCTCTCTACTCAACCCCTGTTACATTTACCCTCCTATAATTCGGTGGGATGCTGCGGAGAAGGTATAAAAAATACAATAAAATGTAAAAAAGATGCTTTCCCGGACGGCGAGCGGCTCGCGTAACCGACCCAACCCAACCCTGGAAACTCAACGCGGTGGAAGTGAGATTGAAATGTTATCTCCGTCGTAACAATGTTAAACTTCAGCAAACCGTAAATCCCGGCTTAAACAACCGGTTGGAGATGTTTTGCAATTAAAATATACCAACCGACTCACCGATACGGAAATACTTTGTAAACTTCCGTTTGTTGGACGGTTTAAAACACGCTTTAATGACCGACGTTACATCTTAGAATTGGGACAAGATTGTGCCATTATTTATTTATTTTATTTTTTTTTTTGCTTTTGAAAATAAAATTTGTGTCGGAAATTTCAAGCGAAAGATCGTTCTAAATGTTTTTCTGATCTATGAAGAAGTTCTACGTTTGGAGAGAAAGAAAAAATAAAAATTCACCGTCTTATAAATTTTTGTTTTACACCCGGATGTAAATATTTGCTAGCCTGCATATAATTATCGTTGAATAATTTCTTATAAAATCGCTGTTTAAGCGTTTCCAAGAATTTTCGGCAGATTCTTCTTTTTTTACGGTAAGGTGATAGAAAACGATTCGGAATCTTCCGCTGATGAATTGTAACGGATTTCTTCTCGTTGATACATATGTGAATAAACTTCATTTCTTTTTTCTCCGTTCGTTGTTCTTGGATAACAAAAAAAAAAAAAAGGAATATTGCTTCTGAAGTTACACAAGATTCGATCGATCATAGCTTCAGCATTGCGGTACATGTGTATTATACAATGCATACCTATACATAGATATAACTTCTGATGAGATTTTCCGAATATACAGCGTGTCCGTGAATAATATATATTTCTGAAAGGAAACAAAAATTTCTTGTATTTTCGAGGCTGAAAAATCGTGGAACAAAGTAGGCTTGAGAAATACGTTCTGCACTTGTGTCATAAAAATTGCTTCAACAACCGCAAACGGTAACGATTAACCCGAATTTTCATAACAGCGACGAATTTTTTTTTCAACGCTAAAAGTATGCCCTTTGTTCAATTTGCTCGTGGAGTAAAAAGATTCTCCGTGCATTCAAACAATTTCCATTTTTGTTTTACCTCGAGGTAGAAAATAACGTCTAGTTTGTGATTTTTTTTTTTTTTGTCGGTTATTAAGAGTAAAAAAATCGTAAATATGCAAGCTTTCTGTGAACTTTTTGCTTATATTTCAGTTGTTTTTTTTTTTTTTTTTTTTTTTATGTAAAATTGTTTTGATCAAATAATTCAGAACCGGTTTATACTGCTACTTTTTTACTCTGCTAGCTTTTGTTTTTGCTTTTGCTTTTTCCAAGCTGTACAAGAATTGTCAACAATGTAAGTTGGTTCCGCAATCAGTGGACACCCTGTGCATACGTTTTGTCCGCAGGAGCTTGAAACTCAGGAGCTATCGTACCAGTCGCGATACTAACAACATTAATCAACCCTGGCCTGTGCATATCGTAACTATTGCAACTCAATTGGCGCGTAAGGAATTGTTTTTATACAAAGCGTATTATTTAACCTGAAAAAAATTTGACATTCGTTGATAGCAGTAGTTCTAAATTAAAAAATTCGAAAAATTGAAAGATCCGAGGCGCGTTTGTCATCTTTTAAATGCTGACCGCAGTCGTTCGAATTGCGTTTCCCGATACGTGGTAGTCGATGAAGAAATTGTTGCCCTCCTGATATGCTTTCGGAAAAAAAAATGCGAACGAAGAGTGACTCGAGAAAAATCGTTGGCGCCGAATCCTGTAACACTTAACGATAATGTATCATAGAGTGCGAGAGAGTGAGAGATGCGAATAAAGTCATCAATTGTAATTCATGCCTCTGCAGTCGGGGGTCACAACCGAGTCAATCACAATTACCTTTTATTGTGAGTTATGGATCTCGAATTTCTCGAGTGTCTTTCGAGGTTGAAAAAAACCGTGGCGAGAGTCGTTCAACTCTTTTCCCGGATCAGAAGTTGATTGAAAGCCCGAAGTGCGCGCGAAAAGAAAAATAAAACCGAGCGTTGACTCTTTCCCACAATTGTCTCCACGCCACCTTTCTACCTCGAAACCAGAGGGTGAAAGCTTTTCTCTGCATCCAATTTAAGCAGGTTCTTCGTAAAAAATCTAGACTTTTTATCAATCCCATAACGCGAGATGGTCAGCTTATTATATTTATAAGAAACGAGGCAATCTGTTGATTAATAAAAAGTTTAAAAAAAGAAAAAAAAATTACAAATACTTGAGCTGTAAACGAAATCTTTATATAATAGTTTCGAATCACTTGAAAATTACCAATAATTTGGTGCATCCGTTTAATTTTACGCTTCCATGGTTCGCTTTAATCAAAGGACAACATTTTCGTTTTTACCCCATGTGTAATGATTATACTTGTTTGAATTTCGCGAACACTGTGAACAGTTAAAGACGTTCTTGGCTCCTCGGAAAAAGATATTAAATAGCGGAAATTGGAGGTGAAACGGGGATAAAAATAAAAAAATTATAATAATAATAATAATAAACCACGTACCAAAGGTGAAGCAATTACACAGGGAACAGAGTCAAACGATCAGAAGCTACCCGTTTTACGGAATTGGATTTCCGTTCGTATATATTTTTCCCACAGAAAATAGGGCGGCTATTTGTATAACTGGTCAAAAATTTATCTTCAACTGAATTGTGGTTTTTTTAAACACCCGAATCGTTGATAATTTAGAAATAAATCAAAAACGATTACCTGTAGTATAGAAAAAAAAATATATATATATATATATATATCAACGCGTAAAATCGTTGCAAAAATATATGAAATTCCGTAAAAGCTTTCAAGTTTACGAATTGAATTCGTACGTTAAACACAATTTCTTTAACATACAAAATGTAGCTTCACTCAAGCGGAGAAACTTGATGCGTTTTACGTGAATGTGGTTGATAAAAAGTTTAGGTCTACGCACGGACCCAATGTAGTCCTGTATAAAATGATGACGTAATCGGTACATCACAATAGATTTGCTTCAATTACGTTTTCCACCACAAGAAATACAACGTCGACGATTTTCTTCCCGATTACCGTGAATCAAAATTGTACGGTCATTCGAACGAGGAAATAATTCGCAGATCTCTTTATATGTTAGAATATCACGTAATAAAAAAAAAAAATAAAAAAAAAACCAATGTTGCAAAAACGACCCGATACTTCGTAGAATTTTTCGCATCCGCACTTCTTGGGTTGCAATTTGACAGCGTGATACTGCAAAGGAAAGCCGATTTACTTTCCGGCACTAGCTTTCATTCGTTTTAGATTTACTTTTCACGTTTGACGTTGAGTTTCGTTGGATTTCAAGTACGTTTCCGATCGAACACACGATGTATGGAAATCCAGTCTCGAACAAAGTCTGTCACGCCTTGATCCCCGCAATTGAATACGTTAAGCCAGGGTAACGAAATGTCGATATTACGTGTACACCTGTACATTCAAACAGCTGCAGTACGCCTAACAATTATCATGGTTTTCCGGCGTCGTATACGTATCGTGCCTACGTTATGTACGGGGCATTCCGCGCCAAATCAATAGTAAACGGTTGACCATGACGTGTTATAATTTTGCCATGGATTTTTCATACGTTGTGCCACCCCTGAAAAGCTTTAAGAAAAATATTCAAATTTATTTCAGACACTCGTCCTTGCTCTATGAATTTTCGAAACCCGTCTCAAAAACGTTGAAATTTATTTTTATGTTACACGAAAGAAAAAAAAAAAAAACAAAACGTTGTCACGCAAGATTTTTTTTTTCGGTTTTTTAATCGTTTTTTCTATTTTCATACCTGTTCAGTCACAAATTGTGCAAGATTATACTTTACACTAAAATGTGACAGGAATTATGTACGAGTTGAAAATAAAACTTGAAATTGAATAAAAATTAATCTTCTCACATTCTGATTTTGGCGATGAATTTACTGGAAGATTTATTCTGTTCTCGAGTTGAAAAAATCCGTGTAATTTGAGGAGTTGTAAGTGTAGTATATGTCTTTGAAAAAGACACGTAAAACCATTCCTGCATTATGAATTGTCCGCAAAGCCTGGTGAAAATGATTTCTGCGATTTTTTACGAATTTTCAGGGAAATCGGTAAATTTAAATGCAACTATGCATAGTTTTTTTTTTTTTTTTTTTTTTATGAAACTTGTATATTTTGAGTAAAAAATCTACAAGCTACCGTACAATATGTTAAATAAAATGAATTATTCCTTAAGAAAAAGCTATGGATATTTACAATTTTGTACAAAAAGTAACACGAAACGTTCCGATTTCTCTAAAATTTCGTAGCAGTAGAAATATTCACTGAGAAATGTCAGCAAAGCATATGTACATATAACTTGGGCGTTTTTTCAAACTTATTTAAACAAGCCTTTGTACAATCGCTCAAATCTCGAAAATCCTGAGGTGAAAAATTTGCGTCCTTCGCAGACATAACCCGTAGATAAAGGTCAAGTCTCACTTGCGCACAAACAACGTGCATCCAGAAGGTCGTTCGCCGCTTACAGGCAGCTCGATCACCTCCGACTGGAAAAGCCGGTGACCGAAGGTGTGGGAGGAAAAGGACGAATGACGGGTCCTCGCTTTCATGCATCTACCTACGTACGTCGAAGCTGTGTAGTGATTAAATTTTATCGACCGTTCCCGAGTTTATTCCCCGGCCTTACGTGCGTGTTTGTCCATGCCTGGTTCTTGAACCGCGATGCCTTTTACGCAGCTTTTGGGTGTGAATGCGGTCTGGTGATCGAGTAGAATTTATGCAAGCGTATTCAGAAGTCTTTGCCGTTTGCACGAATTTCTTTCTTTTTTTTTTTTCACCAACTATTGACCCTTTTATTTTTCAAAATTAAAAAGAGACGTCGCAAATTATGAATTTCTCGATGACTGAAACCAGTTGATATACGGAAGGTTTGGACGCTGAAAATCTATTTTTCGGCTGTTTTCGAACCAAGGATCAAACAGGTACGAACAAAAAAGGTCAATAATTGGTAGACTTACCTTGTTCGTAGCAGATTATTTTAAGGATACTTGTCAACGTATCGAGTGAAGTAAACCTGAAAATAATATATTGTGTAAAGAGGAGGAAAACGCAATTTATCGCGATACTTTTCATCGCCGTATGAAAGGGGAAGAGTCTGTCAATCTGTCAATCAAATATTTAACGATGACAACGTGGTAATTAAAAAGGCGTGTGCGGTATATCTGTAAAAAATAGTATTCTGGGTAATAATGAGCTATCGCGGAGTGAAATCTTACAAATCTAGCACATTTTTTCATCATTTTCAAACGAAAAGAAACGAAACATCGATATCTAAGCTTTTATTGACAATTCCAATATTCTTTAGTTTTGCATTGTTAAACAGATCTTTACAGATTGCTAATATAGTATAATGTAATTTGGTGAGTAATACTTTCCGGTAATGTAATTGGTAAAAATCATCGATTAATAAATCACCGTGTAGATTTTACAGTTGTGGTATCAATTGGTTGGCATCGAGTGTTTCGTAATGTTCTAAGACGAGAATCCCAAAGCCGACAATGAAATTCATGACTGAGTTGACTTTGATTGATACAGCGTCCCCCTGATTACAGAAAAATAGTTATAACGCCATCGGATTTTCGAATTCGAAAAAGAGTCAGGTCAATCAATCAATAACTTTGAAATAAAATTTCATATCTGTTGCTAACGATTGTTTATTGCATTATTGCAGATCCAATAATTACAGGACACTCGCGTTATATGCTTGGTAATAATTTGTACCATTGAAAGCTTGGCCGGGACGCGTGAATTTGTGGTTTGAATATTCACTCCGAAGAGCGGAACGATTTTAATACCTACCGCAATTTGTCAGAGAGAATTAATTATACACATTGACGCGATGTATTATTAATGTCACAATTTTATTTACGCTAAATGGTTAGCCGTATTATTATTAATGCGATTTCACATAAAGAAATTATACGTAGAAATGTTGGGCGCAAGATATTCTCAAATTGAAAAGTATTCAAAATATTTTCTTGATCGTTTTCTAAATTTCGCGATACGCGAAATGCGAGGTAAAGTTTATGCGTAAGAATCTCGTTTATCCGTATGTCAAAGCCAAAGCCATTTCGTAAACATTGACGAAATCGGGTCAAACAATCCGCCCGGATTTACGATTAATCAGAAGAATCGACAAGTGACATGAATTTTTTTTACGAATCACGAGTGACAACGCCTGATTGAAAGGAACTAGTCAACACGCCTCGGCTGTTTTTACCGATCAATGGAATTTCACACTCGCTTACTCGGTACGAAATAGCACCAAATTTTTCCGTAGACAGTCGATTTTTCAATTCTCGAAGAAAAGTAAAATCAACGAACCATTATACTTGTGAAATCGAGGTTAAAAACAGGCGAAGATGAAGTCGATATACGTATGAATTGGTCAAGTTTTTTTTTACTAAAAAATTTATATCGAGCTTGAAATTCACAACATTGAAATTAAACGAACACGCTTCGTTGAAAGCTTTCGAAGAGGAAGAAAAAAAAAGGGCAAAAATATAACGCAACTGTCACACAAAGTGACGAAGAATCGAATTGTTTTTCTTTTTCAGTTAAAGAATCGTAGACCTGATTTACACTTTCACCTGTATACCTGTAATATTCGTAACTACGTTACGCAACGCCGAAATAGATTTGAAAAAGGCGTCAAAGGGATGAAATTTTTTATCTTGTTCATTTCGCCGTTCCGTCTTTTTGGCTCCCCCGATAATTTATCGGACGGGCAAAATTTAACGACACAGACATCAGTCTGGATGACGAGGAGGACGGAGACATAAATTTATACCTAGGCGTGCGAAAATATTACCCAGGTGCTTATGATAATATACTCGTATTGCTAACTCCGACCTAGAACCGTTAGTTTTAGGTACCATCAATAATACGGACACGCAACAAGTTACCTTGTGCGTAGCTTTATGTGTCGAGCTTTCGAGGATCGATAGCTTAACTGAATTCCGCCCGCAGAGCTGAACGCAAAACATCATTGCTACTCGCGTTCTGCGATTAACCGATTAATCGATGATTTTGGTTAATCGAAGTTGTCTCATAATAATTCAGCGAGTCAATCGTTGTATGAATCGAAACCGTCGATTGATCGATTAATTGGAAAAACGATCGATCAAAGCATTGATTGCTACGCCGAATCTCAAAGGAATAAACAAATTCACTGCAATTGTGCGATAAAATGTATTTTACTTTTCTTTTACCAACGTTTTTCGACCCACTAATCGAGCCTCTAACTATACAGTCAAATTAATTCCATTCTAATTTCGTCCAGCGCGATGTGACGGATATACTTATAACGATTGAATATCCGATACAGATCCTAATCTTTTCAACAGCCATTTCCGAGCAATTCGAAAAATTAAGGGAGTCACGCTACTTGGATGTAAGAAAAAAAAGCAATTTACCACTAATTAAATAAATAGTTACCGTAAAAAGATCAAGTACAGTTTTCGTGAGTATTATTCTTTTTAATAAAAATCGAACGGTATATCTTTCAACGAATTTGAAAATTTTTTACGATACATTTAACAAACGATAATTTTTTTCCTCGCTTGAAAGCATATTTGCAAAGGAAATGTTTTTTCTCTACGGAATGAAGGCAACGTTGCCTCGGGAGTTTAATTAGAAACGCCTTCAATTGTCGATGCAACAATGCACAGTGGTAGAGTATTAATTTATATTGTTTTAATTGTACCGTTGATAGCTTGAAAATTCCTGCAATTGCAGCGATTTCGCGGACCTGATATTTTCTTCCTCAAAATTGCACCTCAAATGAGGCGAATATCCGCTGACATCTACTGTTCTTCGGACAAAGGACTCTCCTGGATATGGTCCTTAGGGAAGCGTCGGAGTATCTGGATAATCTCCGATGTAACGAGGCTCTTTATTCCCACCGGAATGTCTCGACTACACGGGTATAGCGGCAAGTTTTCTATAACGCATCTATTTCGTTACAACTGCAGCGTGTTATTCGAAATTCATTCGCGAATTTGACACCTTTAGCAAACCGATCGTCAAACGTACACGTATTAAAAATATTATATATAATATGGAAGGTAATTAATATTGGTTAAGAGTATACATTTTGAAGTGATTTTTGAAACACAAAGCGGAAAGTTACGAATATTGATGGAAAAAAGAAAAGAGAGAGAAAATTTTGTTTTATATGTATAGAATTCTTTGAAATTGGGTCAATTAATTACAGTACAAGTAATCGCCTAGCTCGAAAAAACGGAAATGCATCTAATATTGAATATTTTGTAACTAGCAGAAGTATGTGAATAATGTTCGATTTGCACGGTATAATTGAAACGCGAAACTCTGTCTGAATAAGAAAAGTCTCGTGAAATATGCAATATCAATGATATATATATGTGAAGTTGGAAGGCTGTACAGGAAATGAAATCGTAATATACAATTAAAAACCATTTTTCACGACACGGTTCACCGAACGATCGATCGGACTTTAATGTCTATAAGGTTACGACAATAACTTGCGAGTCGTTTGAAAAGCAAATGTAAAATCGATGTATCGAAGATTATAAAAAAATGAACCTTATACATCTTGCAATGAACCTAAATCGGAAATACAGCAAAGTTATGCGTATTTGAATATTGAGATACGTCATCGACCCGTCAAGCTTGTACAAAAGCACAATTTTATTATTTGCGAATAATTCTTTTTTCACTCGTTCTTAAAAAAATTCAACTTTAATCGGGATCCAGACAGCTTCAGAGCTTTTCACCGCGTTCAGTAACCGCTTTCAAATCTCCCGAGCATATCCCGAGCCGAAATTTAGTCGTCGCTTGCAGGTATAGGTTAGGAAAAAAATTTCTAGCCGACCCCGAAGGTATCGGGTTATAGAAGAGGATCGTTAGAAGGAGAACGAAAAAGAAAAAACAGAAAAACGAAACGCGAACGACGCAGTTACAAGACTCAAGTGCGCAGCGGTTGATACCCGCCACAAACAACTTCCCAAACGAATGGCGTGTACAAAACGACTTGTAATACACACGCAGCTGCAGAACCCCGAGCCAAAATGTAGAATATAACACAGGGCAGATATCCTTTTTAATCAAGCGTATTGTTTATTCATCTGATAATCAGGGAGCTGCCTCCGAGCTCTCCTCCCCCCCCCCCCCCCCCCTTGCCCTTCTGTTTTTGGAGCTTGCGCAGTTTTTAAGCTCGGCGTCGGCGGCGCGGCGTCGGCGCCGTTTAACTTTTGGCAAGAGCCGCTAGTCGGCGCTGAGACTCGCGCGAAGCACCTCGTGCTTCGAATTTCACACCTAGAAGGGCGAGCGCCGGTGGTTTTCCTTCTCTCCTCTCATTGTCAGACTAATCGGCGTCTCTCTCACAACTCGGCGCGCGATTCGTACGACTGACTGAAAATCCGTTGAAAAATAAAGGATTTAACAAATGGATAAAGATGACGAACGGATTAATAAATGAATAGATAAATAAATAAATGAATGAATAAATAAATAAACGCTGTGTTGTTCACGGGTAAGGTTTAGAAAAACTAGTAAGAAAGTAGAGTTTGTAACGGTGAGGTGAATAATCGACTAATCGACCAACGGATTGTGGGGAGTGAATTTTTTAAGGTATTAACGTATCAACGAATCGATAAAAACACGTGTGTGCCGGATCGTCGATCGCATCTCTCGGCTGTTGTGTCGACTTTTGCAACACTCGGCAACTCGTTGATACGAAAAAATGCAATTTTTAAAAAGGAAGTGTCGCTGCCTCGTAGTATTTGCGAGTTTGCGTCGGTAACTGACCGCAAACTGTGTGCGATAACTATTTCTAACGGGTGATCCGACGGTGCTTGACTTACGTAGAAATTTTTCGTGTAATCTTTGCGTTGCGACGAGAAGTTTGCCGGCGATCGTAAAACGATCCGTCCGACGATGCATCGAGTGTTGCGGAAAGGGCGGGAATTAAAACTGTTGCGATTTTTAATCCCTCGTGATTTTCGTTAATGCAAATAACACTTACCTGGCATACCGTTATTTTTGAATGTGTGCGTTGTTTTTTTTTTTTTATTCTTTTTTTTCTGCATTTCTCATTCCGTTAGAAAGAGTGCGGAATACAATATTAAAAACGAAATGAAAATAACACAAGTGTAAAAACTGATAGCAGCTGTGCGAGACACGTTGTAAGAAGGTGACTTTCTGTCGAACAAAAGTAAAACAAAATTATATTAAAATGAAAGAAGAGAAACGAACGAACAAATTGATCAATTAACCAGCGGTCTTCTTTTTTTTCTTCGAAATTACGAATTTATTTCAATTAAACTTCTCGTCAGTAAAATTTTTTCTTTTTCTTCTCGAGTTCCTGGTACGAAGTGGAACGATCTGGATCCGTTTTCTTGTTGTTCATTTGCGTTGCGAAAACGAAAATAAAAACGTCGACGATAATTGCGATGATCACGACGGTATCGATGAGAGGATGTTAATTAAGTCGAGAGTTGGATCAAACAAATCATAACCCTGAATTATTTATTATTGTACATACGCATAATTTGAAGTTCGGTTTTATCCAGACGTCCGCATTTGACTGACACTGAATTATGTTGTAAGAAATGAACGAACAATCGAACATATAAATAAATATTAATTAATTTAAATCAATTATCGTTTCCATAAAAGGTTCACTTTAAAACGATTAAAAAGATACATAAAGAAACGAGCAAATAAATGTAACAAGAAACATTATACATGTATATTTATATATACTATAAGTTTATAATATCTGTATACATACGTACATATTATACATGACTAATAGAAATGAATCGTGCAACGTGAATTTCATATGCGCGTGGTAGAGATTTACGAAAAAGGGATTAAGAAAAAAAAAAAAAAAAAAAACGTTTGCCTGGTAAAAAAAAAAAGCAATATATGAATATGTATACATATAAATTGTAAATACACGCACATACATGTATACAAAAAAAAAAAATATAACATGTGTATATATATACATATATGTGTATATTTTTCTTCTCATTCGACGATTGGAAATGGAATATATGAACTTACACGCGTAATGAATATATAATATCGTCCATACATGTATACGTACTCATGTCAAAAAAAAAAAAGACGGTATACATAATAAATTTATATAACATTAAAGTGCAGGTATATTGAATTCCAATATCGACACACCTAATATATATATATATATTGAGTGCTGGTTCGCGGGTCCAAAAAAATGTAGCTTATTTTTAAATAAATTTAACGAACCGAAATATAAAATTTAAAAAAAGAATTATTAATAATAATAAATTTCAAACTAGGATACAAGTAAGAGATGAATATAATCGTGTATAAAAAATAATTAACAATCGAGTAATACAACATCGAGAGGCGCAAACACGCAAAACCCGGGTGCGAATACATAATTTTGCACTCGTTTAGAATACAGACATATAACCTACATTAAATACTATATACATGTATACATGCATACATACCTACCATAGAACGAGATTACCAATTAGAATCGAACCGATAATATATACATATATTCAGGCTAACAAAAAACGCACACGCACACACAAGCGCGCATAAATACAAACCTATCATTCAAGAGTGGTCCAATAAATTATTATAGAGTGTCGTGGTCCAATTCATAGTGGCTTAGAAGTTTAACGATTTTTATTTTTTACGACGGAAACGTATATGGAGGGAGAGATGTTTTCTTTCTTTTAACGTAATACCATACAGGTGAAATAATCAATGTAATATACATATATATATATACACACATACATATACATATAACATAATATTCATCATATTTTATATGATAAACGTACGAGAGAAGATTCAAAAACGTTTTAACAACGCTTGAAAATAACCACTTTATATGAACGTGAAAAGTATAGGGCGTAAGTAATTTTGAGAAAGTCGAGATCAAAAAAAAAAGAAAAAAAAAAATTTAACAAATAAGACGACAAAGGATAAAACGAAAAAATTACTCCGACTAAAGTGTTTCTCGTGAATAATATTGTGATGAAACTAGACCAAGAAAAATAGAATTTATTCATTATCTAAAATAAATTGGATAATCATTGAATTACGAATGTGTAATAATAATAATAATAATAATAATAATAATAATAATAATAATAATAACAATAATAATAGTAATAATAATACTAAAGAAAAGAGAGAGCGAGAGAGTGAGAGAGAGAAGATTTTCGCGAGTTGCATAACAGGTGTACGATAACGCGAAAGCGTGAGGAGTGTTTTGATCTTGATATTTTCAAGCGTTTCGAGAAGCATGGCATCGTCAAGCAGATACAGCAGCTACAATTGCCTCACTAGCTGGGACAGCTACGATAGGATTCCAAGGTATTTCTTATCCAAGGATAATTAACGTAATTAACACTTAGATTTTACTCTACGCTGCGTATGTATTCAGGCTATTACAATTAGTCGCGTATGGATCTGATACCAAGTATCACGTGTAGGACTCGTGATCGAGGTTATCGTCCTTCGACATTGCGCATAAGTTACGAATTTCATTCGTAATCAGCGGCCCCTCGCGGCTTAGCCCGCGTTCAAGTTTAACATGATAAAACGAAAATTTTATTCTTTTTATTGTAAAAAAAATTCTCCTCGCATTTAAGAATATTTGAATGAAGACCGATAATATCTGACCTAAGCTAAACCTCTATCTATAAGTTTAGTCAGCGTCCGGATAAGCGTGCGATCCCGTTCTGACTTGGCTTTCAAATATCGTTACTTCTCCGATACTATCGATCTGGTTGTAACGAAATGTAGCCTAAAACTTGGTCGGACGTTGTAGCTATTTACAGAAAAAAAAAAAGAATTTACGTCAGAAATACTTTTGAGTTTTGTACTATACGTATATATAGCTGATACTCGCACGCCACCTATTCGAAAATTGTTGTACTAATTCAGAAAGCTTCGCGCGCGTGCGCACAACAACTCACCAAAGTTTCATCGTAATCGGATGAATTGTACAGTGGCGACGGACATTAAGCTAAAAATGAACGATGCATCGATTAATCGAGTGAAAAAAAAAAATCAAACACGACTCGATTTGAATCAGTAAAAATTAATGGATTAATTGATCATTTCGTATTTTTTTTAAAACGGTTGCAACCAAAATTTCGTAACTTTCGGTAGGTTGTCTTAATGGCGGAAAAGTTTGATGATAATTTATAGTTTCATCGAAAATATTTTTCAATTCCACATAAAGATATTCATTTATCTTTCACTAATTGTATCAAATAGGTAGTTAGTATGCGATACAATGATAATAATTGATACTTTAATCGCATAAATTGATTTTCTATTGCGTCGTTCATGGGAGTAAAAAACAAAAACTGATTGTGAGGAAAAATTATCGAGCCGGTCGATTAAACGAGTTTGAAAAATAATCGATTATACTCGACTGATGGTGAAAAAGTAATCGATTTAATCGATGATCTATTATTTTTGGTTTCCATTTATGTATATTGTCGATGACGGTGGATAGAGAAGAAGAGAATTTTTTCGCACAATTTCTTCATTTTCAATTACAATGTCATAATCTTCAACAAAATAATCAATGAAAGCAAAAAACAATGGGACGAGAATCTTATCGAAGATTCTACGTTGCACGATTCGACACTTTTTCATTTATCTATTCATTTATTTATTTTTCTTCAACTTTCGAAGGAAAAAATTCTATTTGAATACGAAATACGTACATTCATAAATCGGATCACTTATTCGTTGTGAATTATAAAATTAGAGTTTCATTTGACCGCTTGATGACATATTGAAGTTTATCATTCGCATTGCATCGTGTATTAAATGAAACTTTGTCGTTCCTGTTGATAAATTATACAGATATCAGGTTCGTACGTTCGTGATCAATTTTTGACACTTGAATGTTATGATCGATAATTTAATACTTTCGGTTCATCGTCGAAATTGTTAATCTGCACGATACTGCATATGTCTATAACAAACTGTAGGATATTTTGCACGTATCAGTGCACACGCAGTGCGTGCAGAGGCAGCTAAATTGCATCCGACGAGTGAAAAAAAAAAGGAGGAGAATAAAATCCGTTTTTCACTGTGTTTTTATCTTCCAATATAAATACCGTGTGTTTGAGTAAAACCAACGCGTGACGATGACGTGATACGAAGAACGCTATTCCGCTAGTTTTAATTCTGTTTTGATTGTACTCGATTTTTCCCTTGAACTGCAGATTAATGCAGTGAACCAGATACGCTATTCGCTTCTAAATATTCCGCATCGTCGTTTTTTCATCTGCAACTCCAATTGACGTATATCAAACGGACCGATCGAATCAATTATTATAATACATGATAAAGGCCGATGTTTTCTCAATCGTCCTCTTGTTTTTTTGAGGAGAAGAAAAATGGGCGAATTGACGACTGTTTGTTCTCTGTATTATTTGCCGTAAGAGGTACGATTGATTCCAAAGAAAAATTCGATGTTTCAACATTCTTTTGTAGCTGATATTTCATAAATATGAATGTTCGTTTCCTTGTGAAAATGAAAATAATACTGGAAAAAATGTGCGTATAATTTTTTCTGAAATTTTCCCAACTCCGAAACAGTATCCTATTTTTTTCAGATTTTCTATTCAAGTGCTCAAATATTTATAAACGTTTAAAGTGGTTTTGAAAAGGACCTTTTTTAAAATTCTCAGAAACTGTATTTTGTATTTCAAAAATTTCAAAACCGGGTCTATTTTTTTCCCCTTTTTTCAGCACTATCAATTTTTTTTTTTTTTTATCAGTTAAAACATTGTTTGAACGGTCTGAAAATTCCCGAAAAATTCTCAAAATTTGTATTTTTCACTCAAAAGATTTCCAGACCGATTCCTTTATGGGGCGATTCTTGTCTATCGCGTGATGAAAATAATTGTGTAAAATAGCTCGAATGGTAAAATTCGAGTGAGGAAAAAGAAACACACATTTAACGTTGTAAAGATATCCGTTGAGTCGAAGCTTATGCAGCATTTTAACTTCATAATATACGTACAACGATGACGAAAAAGACTCGTGTCGAAATAAATTATGACACAAAGGGACGGTTGGATGTGGTAGAGTCTGGACAATGTCGGTTTATGTCTATGAAACGGGGAACTAAATTGGCAATAAAAGCGTCTACTAACCGATTCGGGTCACACAGAGACGCTAAAAACCGTTTTAACTATTCGACTCAAGTGCGAATAAATTGTAAACGAATGTGATGAACGATAACATAAATATTATCCTTGAAGATGAATCGATCGAACCGACCGAATGAAAAGTTGGGAAAAGAGTAAAAATCGTTTAAAAATATATCCATCGATGATATTTGCTGTAAGCAAATTGCACATTTCGACTATTTGCTGAAAACTGTTTCAAGGAAATTCGAACGATAAGAGTTAAAATGTCAACATTTTGAGAAAAGGTTTCACGATTATAACATTTAAAATGATTAAACTCTCGTGTTTTTCCTGAGATGAGAGATAGTAATGTTTTTTGACTCATTATACTCGATGACCAGATTTCCACAAATTTTGCGACAAAGTTTCAAGTTATTTTACATCATAACAAAGTTACAAGGAGCAAACGTAATACTGGTGACGAATATTTGTTGTACGGTAATTTTAAAAAAATCTGCCTTCATCCGATTTTAGGTAACCGTTTGTAAAGTGTCTTTTTTCATGTGATTTCTTGAAATCTTTGGTCAAATGATGAAAAAAAAAAATTAGTCCGAGCACATTAGAATAAGATAAAAACAATAACGTTTGTTCATTTTATAAGTTCTTATAAGCAAAATCATTTCTCAAATTATCGGTACCTACCGAAGTAGTGAATAATTTTTAATATTTGGTTTCTTCTGCCACTTTGCTTTCTCTTAATTGAAATTAATCAAAAGTAAAATCAAAAGTCGGTAAAATCGCATTTGACAGGGATGAAATATCGCTTTTTGAAGCTGGAAGAAACGGAATAACATGAAAAATGATCTAATCAACGACGAGAGAAACTTTATCCATCGCAATTATGCGGTATGGTGTCTATTATACCGGCGGATGCGGCGTAGAATCGGTTATAGCCGAGATTCGAGTCTCGAACAAAGCCTTACAATAATAATTAAAGGATCTCGTCAAGTTTTCACCGACTGAGAGAAACTCCGTGATTCGCGAGCCGTTCTTTTCTTCGTCTGATTCTATAATTTTTCCCTCGTTTTTCAATCTTACTCCCTCTCTCCCTCTTCAAACATCCCTCGGTTTTACCCTCTTTTCAAACGCTGCGTCAAGGAGTCAAGTGATGGGTAAATATTTGATCTTCTGTCTCTGCTGACAACCTCCCCGTGATTCTAACTACGACGACAAAATTTCCAAGACTGGGTTAAAGCGAGTAGCGATGGACCGAGTTGTCGCTCAAACGCGTTCAAAAATCCACCCAGCGTTTCTAAAAACCCATTTTCGTTATCTGCAACTGTGCTGAAAAAAAAAAATAAGGCCTGCCAATGTATATTCAATATCTGTACATTGAATTGACAACGCGGGATATAAAATAACACAGGTCAACAAAGAAAAAAAAAACAAAAATTTCTCAGTTTTTATTTAAATACATCTATTTTAATTCTATACAACGAATAATAACGAAAATCTTCATTTGTTGCTTATAAAGTTCGTCTTTGTCTCTTTTACGTTGATATGTAATCACCGGTCAGCAGAAATTTTGATTTCTTCCTCGTAACTGATAAAAGGAATAGTAGGTTTATTATTATACATGAAATTTGCTTTTGTAGAAACCACAACGATATTTCGGATTTTAAGAAAAATTACCTATTTTATCTAACATTTTCTTGTAAATAAAAATTAAATATTAAACAAACTTCAGATTCGTATTTCAAATTTTGAATCAAAATGATTTACATTCGAAACTGAAGTTTGTTTAATTGTTATTTACAATAAATGTTTGAGAAACTAGTTAATTTTTCTTAAAATTCGAAATATCGTTCTGGTTTCTACAAAAGCAAACTTTATCTAGTAAAATTCTTTTTTCTTTTATTACCAGTTACATGAAAGAAATAAAAATTTGACGTCTAGAATCCAGACCCAAGATTCGTGCTAACCGTTGTTTATTAATCTATTTACTATAAAAATTGTTATCTTACGCTTGAAATTTCACGTTTTTAGAAACAGTGTCTATAATTTGAGTGACAATGAGTTGGATATTTTTTTTAATTCATATTACAGGCAAACGTGAAAGAAAGGAGATAGAAAAAATATAATCACCGGAACTGAACCTCTCAACGAAGTGAACCGTGAAGTTATAACTTGATTCTTTTTACATCTCGAATTTGTTTGAAAGTTTGGAAAAATTGATTATCGATATAAGAAGTAAGTTTTCAAGATACAAGAATGGGGGGGTCAGTCAACTGTGATTTATTTCAAAAGCCCGTGGTCGAGCACTTACTCGTATTGTTTCGCCAGAGTTTTATCGTGTTACAACTTTAAAAGCTTCGCATGTTCGCTGCCTCTCCCTAACAACGTATACCTATACCTTGTTATATCACTTCCTGTTGCCACGATGCTGAAGATTAGTAACGAAATGTCGGAGAAAATCATTATTGTGAAACTTTGCATTACGTACTTACAAACCATAAATTACTTTGCCGAAGGAGTAGCGAGTTTGCAAACTGTAAAAAAATGTGTTTGCGTAGCTTCACTGGATTGCAAACAATCCGGAATAACATAATTTTTGCAAGCATTCCATAAGAACTCCAAGATTCATTCATTTATTTACCTATTTATTTGTTCATTTGTTTTACACAAATCCTGACAGTTGTAATTGTTTACCGATCACAAGACTCGTTGATCACAAAAAGAAAAAAAGGTACGATATAAATTTAATCAATTGCAAGCTCAGCGGTCGGTTATATTTTACAAGTTCAATTACCTTCTCTTTATTTAATTTTAAAAATTTTTTCTCAATCTCCTTACTTTTTATTCTTCTTCCTACTTTTTTTTTTACAAACTAATTCTATAGCTGCTCGGAAATTCCGAGTCACAAATTTTTTTTATACACAAACACGACAAGTCGTGAAATCTTTATGCCTGCACCGGAAGTTACGAAGCCGTTAGATATTCGAATCGAGAGCGGAAGCTGCTAGAAACGGCAAAGAGAAAATCACAGCCGTTTCTGCACAGAATCTGTAAGTTAGGTATTCGCAACAGCGACTCGTCGACCTAAATAATTCTGCAATACCTTCAGGACGGATTAAAGACGCTTGAGTGCTTTTTTTTTTCTTCTATTAATTTGATTCCCAGCATGCATCGTACACAGAAAAAGAAGGGGCCGCCGTTTATTAGTTACAGTTACCGAAAGAAAAACAAAGAAAAAAAAAAAATACGGTAAAATGGGTATCGTTAAAATATAATAGTTTGAATGCTTTTTAGAAGTTCGAGAAAATTGGGTGCAAGTAACTATTTAGTGTGAAAATTATAGTTGTCGATACTTTCATTTTGTTCCCGAAACAGTGTTTGTCAATTTTAGTTAAACGTGACAGTAAAAAAATGTCTCGATCTATAATGAGGGTTTTATCACTCCTGAAATCTGGTGTCACCTTTCCGTGAATCTTTTGAATTTTCTTGAAATTTTTTAAATCTCCTGAAATATTTTCTAATCCATGAAATCTCTTGAAATCTTCTGAAATTTGCTGAAATCTTGTAAAATTCACTGAAATGCTCTGGAATCTTTTAAAATCATTGAAATCTTATAAAATCTCCTGAAATCCTTAGAAATAACTTGAAATCATTTACAATCTTTCGAAATCCTTAGAAATCCTCTGGAGTCTCTTGAAAACTTATGAAATCCTTTGGAATCCTCGAAATCCTCAAACCGAGTTCAATTGCACCATTTTGAATAGAGTGAATTCGTTCTTATGTCACACTGAGAAAAATTTTTATTTCCGGCTACCGCTCAGTCCTTAACTATTATCATTTTTTACCACAATCGAAAAATATAGTCGTAGGTAGAAAATGAAAATTAGTTTTCTAAAAAATTTAATGCTCGTGCAACAATAAATCGACGTTAAAGCCTTGTTTAACTAAAAAATTAGAGTAAACCTCAGAAAGTGATTTTGCGTTGCAACAACAAAAAAGGATCGACGATAGCGCAAAATGTTTACGCGTACCTCGTTTTTCGTAATCCCAACCATATTCAAACAGTTTTTTTAACGACGCCTGTTTTACTAAATTTTTCTAGTAACTGTAACAAATGAAATTTTTCTCAGCGCACGAATCTCAAAATGATAAAAGTGCCGAACTCTCGTAAGTCGCGTGACTGTCTTTTCGCTCGTTCGTCGCGGAAAATTAATGAAATTACGTTTTTTCTTATAGAAAAAAAATCGCATCGCGACTCGATCGATCCAATCCTCGCCGGTTGTCACGGTTTTATCACCCGATCGCATGCCGGATCTTGTTGATCAATCGGGGCTCTGTCAAATTGACTCAGCCGTGTTGACAACGACCCTCTTAACCCTGTCACTGCGCACAGGGATCAGGGAATCCTGAGTGTTGGTTATACGCTCGACACACGCGTCTCCACTTCCGCCTTGATTGTTTCGGGGATTTTCAAGCTCGTACAATTATTCTATTTGTATTTCGGAACGTCTTAACATCTCATGTCGGCACTTCGTTAGCTGCTCGAATCTTGAACGCGTCTAAGTTTTTATACCTTTAACCATCATCGATGAATTGCGCAATCCAATTAAGCGAATTTAAGCTAGGTACCTAATTTGTCTCAACTTTACCGCGCACGAAAACAACTTTACTCAGGAGACAAATTGACTCGATATTGCTTCCAACAAAACTAATTGCTTCGCTAATTATGTACGGAGATGGAAAATTTCATGGGCAAATCCATCGTGTGCTTGTCACGATTATTATTTCACTTTCTTTTCATTATTATTCACAGTTATTTTCGATCCCATATGTAATAATTATTCGTTTTAAATTAGAAAGTACGGTGATTGTACTGTAGATATGGAGTTGTAAACGATTACAAAATTCTAATTAATCAAGTGTTTTACACGATTACTTATGATGATCGCAGTCTGAATTAGGGATTCATGTATAGAACGTGATTGAACACAGTTTAAAAATGTCTCAACGATACTAGTTCAAATAACATTTTTTCTAAATGAAAGTGACTGTGATTAAAAAAAAAAAATTGCGAAAACACTAAATTTCGACTGTAAAGTCCTGTTCGTATCAACATCATTAAAGAAACTACGTTAATTCTACCGTAATTTTTCCCCCTGACAAAAGTCAATATAGCTTCTCCGAATCTGATGAACAAATATTAACTTCATATTCAAACCGTGATAACGAAGACCGAGATAAATTTTTAATTGTGCTTTATTTTACACTCTATCTGTTTCATTTTTCACCATAACCAATGAATACCTAACAAACAATATATCATAAGTATGAAAATACATTTTCTTTCCATTCCAAGTCGACAACTTTAACCGTTATTATAACTTCACTCTTTCCACCACAGGATTTTTTAATATTCATTATTTAGTAAGTAAAATATTTTTCAGCGTCATGAAAAACGAAACTCACCTACAGACCGACACATTTTCGAATTTTACGGACATCGTCCGAATCCGGGGGATATTTCCGGGCACCATCCGAGTCGCCTGTACCAATTAACCGCGTAGCCCAATTCGCGCCAAAACCACCCTTCTCCTTCAGTGTGTCTCGGGGCCGAGGTAAGCCACCAATTAAGGTGACGAATAGCTGCTGTCTCCGGGCAAGATTGGCTGCCCGAATCACAGTCAAGACGCCGCGACGTGTCTTATATATATATATCTTATAAGATGTATATAAGCATACGTGTGTTATGCATACATATAAATTGTGCAATGCACGGGCAGCAGAGATTGGAGAATTACGAGCGTCGAAATCTGACGAGTTTAAAATCGAGTCGATTCGGATCTTGAAAATAATCTAAATATATTTTTTTTTTTATCACAATATCCCGAACCGTGTTCTCTTTCGAATTCTGCTCACCGTCTTGGACACTTAATACGGGAAATCATCGGATTTACGTTCTTTTCAAAACCCATTGAAATCGCTCAAACGATCTTTTGCAATTTCGTGACACCGCTGAATTCTAATTTATAACCGTCGAAGTCGCGTGGAATCCGTTTGGAATTTAATAAAAGTAAAAATTTTACTCTGCCTCATTTAACCGAAATGATAAAAAAAATTGTTGATTTTGCTTTACTTGTTAGAAAAAAAAAAAAAATATATATCCATCTCAATTAACGCTTCCCAATAAACAATAAATGACTTATCGTTCGTCGTAGATGTGTAAAAGTAAACTGTAAGTATTTCAGTAAAAATTTTATCACTTTATACGCTACAGTTGGCGCTAAAAATTCGTCAAAATTCAAAGATTTCTCTGTAATCGTACGAAATTTCAAGAAAAAATTTAAATAAAAAAAAAAACAAATAAAACCGTAACCAGTTTCTAGCTGTTTTCTGTTTGCGGAGGGGAGGGGGGAATCACCTGTTATACATGCGGATAACCGGGGTGAAAATGACCCAAGAATTGCACGAGCTTACGGTTAACGCACCGCGGCAAAGTTTATTGACCGGAACTGACCCCCGCTCAAGTGTCAGAAATTGTTAGCCAGTCATCGGGTGGGCGAACCTCGAAAGTTTGCTTCGATTACACAATCAGGCTATGTATGCTACGGCTGATTAATGGATCGCAAAACGCGAATTAACCGCCCCTCCTATATTATATCATAAAAGAAATTAATTGCTCCTTAATCATTGTAATTTTCTTCAGCCATAGATTACGTGCAGGCACCAGGCAGGCTTTTCCGATTTAGAGGAGAAATTTCGAAAATAGCTAAGATTTTTCTGGAATTATTTTCTCCACGCGGGAAATCACTTCTTAACAAAAACGATGCTGAAAAACGAAATCAGCGGCCTTCTAGCTTACAAAGTTTCAAAACCCCCCTGCTATACTCTTTACTGCCTCCCTCCTTTGCAAACATAATTGTGACGAATGAACAATTATTATTATTATTGTTATTATTATATTATAGATGTATCGTAGGTCTAGAATTTTACTTGCGAGTCCCTTTAATACCGTAGAATTCACCCGTTGACCATGTATTTTATACAGAGGCGATTCGATTTTGTGTATTTTTTCATCTATATTCATAGTTGATCATTCATTTATCAAATTATGAAATTTGCTTAAATTCATCGAGCGAAACGAGAAGAAACATTTTCACAAATCTTTCTTTTTACAAAAATTTTCACCATTATGTACTGTACATACATACACGATACGGAATTTTCATAATTGGAAACTTGAACTTTGACCCGAAGGTGAAGAAGAAGGAAGTTCGGAATTTGGATGAGAAGATGCAACGAAAAGAAATGAAAAAAAAAACTTGAAGCTGAAGCACAATTTGAATTGACCGTTCGGTCTTTTCTTTTTTTAAATAAAGAGAAGCAAATCTTGCACAAAACTTAATATTATAACTTTACAGATGCAGATATGGGAATAGAGAAGTTTTGTGGTAAAAAGACTCTCGCGATTTTCATGCAATTTCAGGTATAATATCATATTATTCGACATTTTCATTTTTTTTCGTATCGTTTATCTAATTTCTATAATTACTGTACAGCTCGACATTTTATTCGGTAAACTGTTTTTTTTTATAAATCATACATATCATCCGAAGAAAAATTTTTAAAAGTTTTTAAAAAAAGCAGAGAAAAAAAAAATTGAAACGCAATTTTAATCCAGATGCTCGGCATTATTTATTCGCAATTTTTCGCACGTCGTCTTATATTATACAATTAAAGAATTGAATCACCGCAATAATCACGGTACGTTTCTTCATTCAGGATCATAGAATTTTTTTCTATACTTCTTACGTTAAAGGGAAGAAAGCTTTATTCAGACATTCATTGCTGGTTCTATTTTAAGCAATAAATAATTGTCAAAAGCTCGATATTGCACGCACAGCAGACCATGTATCCCATTTGTGATTAAACTGTCTCGATTGCTTTTCGCAAATCCTTAGCAAAGCCTCCGGTTGAACAATTTCAGTCAACGAAGAAGAAAAAAAAAAAAAAAAACACTAACCCACTCAGCAAAGGCGAAGAAGTTGTGATTAGCAAAAAAAAATAAAATTGTGATTTAACAAACCGATAGTGAATTTTATCCCCTCGTTCATCAAGTTCGTTAATATTTTCCATTTTCATATTTGCAAAAAAGCAATTGCAACAGCGATTCCGTACGTATTGTATGCATATAGAATGAAAAGCATTTGTAACACCTCTTGCAAATTTAACTCATCGGCTAGTAATCGCCTCGAATCGCTGTACTAATTAGTAAAACAATGCTTGCGTAATTAACTCAACGCAACGCGTATAAATTACAAATTATACGTTGTATTAATTATTTTAGTTTGTATAGGAATACTTGCGGTGTAGGTGACGTGAAACAATGTAACAACATGTTGCATATTATCGGTAATCGGAAACGAAATTCGGTTTACTACAACTTTTTTTTTTTTGCATTTCCGAATTACTTCGCTTTACGCTGATTGAAAATTCGCAATAATTGCAACGGCACTATAGCGGTATGTATAAATGAAATTTTATACAATTATAAGCAATGTAAAATTACGCAAGTGAAATGAAACAACAATTACATTGTGATTTGAAATCAGATGCATCTGTGAAAATTCTTTTATCACCTTACTTCTCGAATTTTACCCTATCGAAACCTAATTTTTCGTAACTTTGCTCTATCGTAACTTGAATTTTCGGAACTTTGAGCCGTCGGGTTTCCGCCCATTCAAAACTTTGTCGTTTCTTCAAAGTTTGATTTCCTACCCCCAAGTTTCGCCGCCGAAAAATTCCTAATCAGGCGCTTTCCTTTCAAATTCGAATCTCAAACTCGCCCCTGCGTATACGTAAGATTTTCGTCAAATTCACGAAGGTCATATTCGCAATACAGAAGATAAAAAAAAAAAAAAAAACTACGTGCAGGCACAGAAATTTTTCTTATCCTTACGCCTCCGTATCCGCGTCTTATACTTTACGACACGTTACGCGTTTGCTTCTTCTTCTCTCGCCCCCCATTTTTCCTCCCACCGCCCACCTTTTTCTCCCCGCAGACTTCCTTCCATTCACCAACCTACTTAAATCTTTCGTCGACGACTATAAGCCACAAATAAAGGGAACGCGTTCCCCAAGGGGTTATCGGACTCTTCCAATGTCGGTGCGCGGGCATCGCTATGTCTGGGGTTAAAAAAGAAGAAATTTTCAAAAGAGAACACGGGGGCTGATCGAATCACGAGACTCGTGGGAAATAAGATCTACCGGATCATATCCGCGCCTCGGCTTATATACTCCTGCACTCCGTTCTTCTACCTCGGGGGGGGGGGGGGTGTCTTTAATGGGGGCAGAGAGGGGAAGTAAATAAATAAATGAATAAAAAAGGAACTCCGCAGAGATGCGGCTGTCTGTAATCCAATTACTTAAATTATTATACTTTTTTTAATGTATCTAAGACGAGATGCGACCGCATTTCTTGATCCAAAATTCTCCCCCAAAAGCTCACATTGAGATGGATTTTTAAACTTTTCCAAGTCTACGGCTGCAGGTGAACCAAAACACGACTCGATCTTACGATTTTTTTGAATTTTTTTTTTTTTTTTTCTTCTTTTCTCACGAAACTTTGAGAACTTGTTTTTATCACATTACGGCTGATATCAGAACCGTCCGCACAATGTGTCAAAAGCACAAATTTGTAGAAAATTTCACTGTTTTTAACTATGTGAATTGTTGAAGTACATAGCGAGAAAGAAATCTTTGATATCAATGTCGAGATAACTTGTCGCACAGTACGTATACCTCGTCATAAGCAGACTTTAAAAACATGTCGCACAACCGCGAACCGTCCGACCAAATTCCGACTCCCACCACTGATTTCTGAGGTGTGAACCGCACTCAAACTTTCTCGCTTCCGTAGCCGCGTATTCGCCTTCGAAATTAATCCTCGTGCGGTATCCGTAAATTTCGACGACAGGCAATCGTATGTCCACCATTAATGTTCGCCAAGGCGTAGCCCCGTATAAACGTACAGATATAACAGGTATTACCCAGATAATGATACAGCGACGTCGGAACTAGGGAACAGTTTTTGATTGCATAACGCGGAAAATCGTTCTCTCTCTCTCTCTCTCTCTCTCGATCTTTCTCTCACTCTCATTCACCCTTCGTCACGGGGAAACCTGAGACTTTATTTAAATATCAACGGGGTTTTGATTTCCCAGCGTTTGTCGTGCGCGACAAAGAACTTTCATTGTCGGGACGGTGAAACAGCTTCGCAAATCTCCCCGTCCGTATCTCCTTTTCGCCATTCATCCATCCATCCATCCTCTTCCCATTATACGAGTACGTATACCTCCATGGGCAATTCTTTTCGCTGTACCCTTCCCTCTCGATTCGAGTGTGTTCCTACCTAACTCGTATAATATACCGAACGAACGGACGGTCACGCAGCCTCGAAAATAACAAAGAGACCCCTCGTCCCCCTTTTATTTCCGCAATGAGCAGAAAGCGAGCGACTCGTTCCACCGGCTAAAATACATAATTATTTCGAGTTCCTTTCGCGAACGGCTCCGTAGAACGACGGTAACTTTAATTGCGTATTTAATAAGTGATATAAAAAAAAATATATATATATATATATGACTTTTCCAACAGAGTTTTTTTCAGTTTAAAAAAAATATCCTGTCAAAGATGAGGGTTCTACGTTTTTTGGAAGATCGCGCTGATTCGATTTTTCACTTTTTTACATTTTTTTTCAATTTGTATGTTTATATTTACGTATTTTTGTGTGTGTGTGTGTTTTTTTTTCTTCCGACGTGCATACGTCACGCGACACTCGTCTTTGCGTGGAATTCAATTGTCCGCGTGATCATGCCCAAAATTGGAGTCTGAAAGAAACGGAAGAAAAATACGAAGGAAAAATTATCCAGACAAAATGATTCGTTCTACAATTAAGATTCAAAAGCTGCATCGACAAGATTAATTTTAAGGGAAAAAGATATAATGTAATACGTATAAATGAAAAACAGTTTAAACACGTAAACTTAAACCGAAAAATCTCGATTATTATTCATAACTTTAATGTACAGACTATTTATAATGTTTTACAACTTTTATTCAATAAGTAAAAGTTTAACGCAATTTCTCAAACTCTCAATTTATTTAAATAAGACTTTCCTCCTCGGTTTCGTGCAGTTTATCTTCTCAAAATATAACGAATGCAAAATCTGTAAATCAGATTGACCAAACATTATGATGTTCTCGTTAAAAAAGTAGAACAACTAACGATATAATACGAACTTTCTAAAATGATCAACAATACATCACGAGGTATATTTCTATAAATTAAATTCGTAACGATCGATTGAAGTTTCACTCTCTAGCTCTGAATTGAATAAAAAAGAAAAACTGTGTCTTCTCTTTTGCCTAAGAATGACGAAAGACGATGAGTTTTCGATTGAATCGATTACTTTTTCCCAAATAGTCGAGTCTAATCGATTATTTTTATTCGACTCCATTAATCGATGCATCGATTATTCTTAGCTTAATGGCCGTCGCTGCTTTTTTTACACACATAATATATCTATTCATGCATTTTTGACTATCGCTAGCCTCACTGCAGGTACAGCAAAATATTGCAAAATCAATATCGCTGTACATATCATACGTATGTACATACAAAGAGGGAAATGTAGTAAAAAATATTACATCCGTATCGATTCCGGTTATTTTTTATTATTTTTGTTTTTTATACATCCGACGTGCATACGTCACGCTAGACTCGCCTTCGCGTGGAATGGAATTTTTCGCATGTATGCTACGACAATTATCACCGGATCGAAACCCCGCGTCCGCGCGTCATATCGCCGACCATTAAGGGCGGTACATTCAATGATTTATGCGCACATCTATTCTTTACCGTAGAATATTTTAACCTGCGTACAGTGTAGGTATATCTACACCTATGTACGTATGTATACACATTTTGATTAGGATCGTAAAGCACGCGATGCGTTAACTCGTTCCTACTTTGGACATACTAATTATTACACAGTGCAATATTGTGGCATGCGTTTAGTTAATTGATATTGCAAAGAAATATTGTTGATAACCAACTATTTCCGTTCGTTTATTTTTACAGATTTTTATTCATACCTCTGTCAAATTGATTTATTAATTATTACAATTTTGAAAATTTCACACGGTTATTCGTACAATTTAATTATATTTCGCTGCGAATGATCATTTTTCTAAGTATAATACAGAGGCATAGTAATTGGGCTGAATATGTGAGGAAATCGATCCGAATGTCCCTGAAATAACCGCTGCATCAAAACGTAGGTATTATTATAATGATTTGAAAATAATTGGCACGATTCAATAATTCACTTACGAAATCGAAATTCTTTGTTCGTTTGATCGGTCCGATTTAGAGTTTTCCATGCTGACCTCCTAATCCAATCGATAACCAATCACTTTTTCTCACAGTCAGTATAACTGCAGCGGAAGTAATAAATATCCATTGCAGAGGGGGAAAATTTCATCAATATACTGTATGATCGTCGTGTATGTAATAACCGAATTTGTCAAAAACTGTTTACAGATTTATCGCATCAAGAAAGAAGAACTAAACTTCTTCTTGCACCGAGAGAAATTTTTATTTCCGGTTACCGCTCAGTCCTTAACTATTTTCATTTTTTATCACAATCGAAAAATATAGTTCTAGGTACAAAATGAAAATTAGTTTTCTAGCCCTTAGCGGAAAGTCTGGTATCCGTTGCTATTCTTTCTCGTTACGATCACCGTTGCTATATTTTCTTGCAAATGTTGCGAAAATTTAATGCTTGTGCAGCGATAAATTGACTTTAGAGCCTTGTTTAGCTAAAAAAGTAGAGTAAACCTCAGAAACTGATTTTGCGTTGCAATTACCAAAAAAGGATCGACGTACCTCGTTTTTCGTAATCTCAACAATATTCAAACAGTTTTTCTAACGATACCTGTTTTACTAAATTTTTCTATTTACTGTAGTAAATGAAATTTTTCTCATTGTGTAACGCAATCTTGTTGATTTCTTAAATTTTCTACCCTACGATATAATTTGTTTAAAATAAGGCTTGCTTAGTTTACTAACAAATTCTTTTTTTATTTGACTTGATAAAATATGGTTATTATCGTATCGAAATAATATTCTATATAATGACAAGTCATTTCTACCCTATCAAATTATTCAAGACTTGTAATTCTGAGGTTTGATTACACACGGAAAACATTCGATAAATTTCAGTTTAGATGCATGAATATTATGTATAATAATAATGAAATTCCTAACGATGACATCCATTGTCGAAGTATCGTATAAAACCGAGCTTGGACTCTTGCTGTTGAAATAACCGAGCGCTGATCTGCTGAATCTAAACAATTCAAGGCGAATTAACGACGTGATTAACTAAAGTAATGCATTCGCCATTATTATACAACGTCACGGGGAAATTTTATGCTGCTATATAATAATAACGATATCGTAGATATCATATATCGATCGTTAGAATTATGAATATAGCAAAGTGATGCCGCCTTAATTGTTGTTGGTATATGTATAGGTGAATGGTTTATACGAAAAGAGCGTTACAAAAACTCGCCATAGCGATATAAGCTTGACGGAAGAATGATTTATTAGCGTTTATTAATAGATCACGCGTATAAAGCGAAGAGGAAGCTATAATCGATGGTTCCAAAGTGATTTACAGTGATTAAGTGACGAATGATCGTTATAATTATCGCATTTTGAATTAATCGTCGATAATTCTATTATCGTCGCTCGATCGAAACGCGGTGGGGTTAAAATTCCGAAAGCGCCAAATACTGACTTGTATGGTGGCGAAACTTGAAGTAAAGAAATCAAACTTTTATGAAAAACAAAATTTCGCATGGTTGGAAACCCGAGGGGTCAAAGTTTCGAAATGCAAGATTTCAAACATTCAAGTTACGATAGAACAAAGTTCCGACTAAGTAAAATTTCGAAAATTAAAATATACTCACTGAAAAATCAGAATAACCGAAAATCAGACTGACCTGGATTCCGAAAATAAGAATATCGAAAATCCAAAACAAAGGAAAGTCAAAGTGGTAAAATTTCATCAAGTCAGAAATTCACGGAACCAAAAATCTTCGATCATTCAGAATTTCGGATTGTTTGGGATTTTTAAATTTTCGGAACTTTGTCCTTTCGGAATTTTGCCCTTTCGAAACTTTGACGTTCCGTGGAAGTTTGATTTCTTTACTTCATGTTTCGCCACCAAAAAAATTTTGAATCAGGCGCTTTCGGAACTTTTCAAATTCGCAATCCGTATTGCATGCATTGGAGATCTCCTATAAAATTAGTCATTTCATATTACATGAATGTAATTTGACGAATTCACAGCCTCGTTGAAAGCCTTAACAACCTATTGTACCTGCTGTCTACAATATGTATTATACACCATACAATAATAATACACGTATTCAAATCATTCGGTTGCGCGAGCAGACCAATGGAAGCGTAATTGTAAGCTTGAAAACGCAAACGTCGTTGAATATTAAAACCCTTGTGCAAATGGATGAGAATTATTCGTGACCGAAATTGAGGGAGTTTGATTTGCCAAAGTAAAAGAAGTTGAAGGATATTCATTTCGCGAAGAAGCCTCTCCGTCATTCGCGAAACCTTAATGCTGCTGCATCGAGTTCCCACAACGTCCCTCGCAGTCTCTGCACTCGTTCAAGTATCATTATTCCAATTACCCCAGCTTGCACTTCACGGAGGGCGCAAAGTGCAAGGGCGAACTGCATCGGTACGGAGGAGAAGGATTGCATTAATTAAAGTTAGGCTGTACGTGCAAGTTTCTCCGTTAATTATTCCTCTTCAAAGTTATACGCCTACAAGGAATTTATTGTTGGCAATAGTTGCGCTCGGGATGCGAAAAGAAAAGTCGAATCGGCGATATTCCGACACCTTGATTTTCAGTCAACGCGCTTTGTTCTAACAGCCAACGACGACTGGTAACACCTATCGATGTGTCTCGAACAATTATAGTTGAAACGACTATGAACGGACTGTGCAGCACTAATTCGATTAAACCTGAACAATTTATCATTGGAACGATTTTATACTTATGCCACCGTATTTATGGTTCGTCACATCAAAAGTTTCCAGTCAACTCATTTCAGCTTGTGTTAACCTTCCACGATTGGGAAGCTTGAAACCGTGCCAATTTCTAACACACCCTTGTATTACTGACACGGTTTCGAAGTTTGGAGAAAAGGCCGTTGCCAAGCCTTGTTTGAATCCTTTCAAACTTTGGCTGACGGCTCTTTGAATAGAATAGAAAGAGAGAGAGAGAGAGAGAGAGAGAGAGTAAGAGACAGAAATTTGGAACTAAAATTCTCCGTCACACGGTGGATTAACTTGTTTGACAGAGTATCTTACGCCGTAATTAGTTATCAATTTGTGCAGGTGTTATTAAAGTAGAAAAAACTGGCGATCAAAGTGTGTAGAATATCCCGCGGGATAGTGAGGAAGTTTACAATTAAACGCTTGGAATGAGTAAAATTTTCATTTATCCCGCGCGTTATTCAAAAGCGGACGGATAAAACCCGTCGACACGTGCGGAGTTTGGATAAAGGAGTTTGAAAAAGAGATATAAGCCGGAGGATGGAATATGACTTCCTTTATTCCTCTACCCGAAGCAATCGACTTACGGATTTGCTCTTCTTTGCAAAAACTGTAAAGCCCCAAAGACACGTCGCGATTCGATGTTCTTTGACCGAGCCAATCCGTACGTTCCGACCTTCGATTTCCGGGCAATATTACGAGCCCTGCAACCGGCACACACACGGATCGGCAAATTCGAAAATCCCTGCGCGCAACAAAGGGTTCGACGAGAAATGCAACAGCATACGTATACTCACGACTCGGTTAAAGTCATCGGAGTCAAGGGAATCTCTGCTCGAGACGAATCGACCCACCACGTCATTCGGGCAAAATTTAGCTACTCCGACAAGTTAATTTACCACCCCTTACCGTGTATACCGACTCAATTAATTTTCCAACTCCCGCTGGCTCGCAAGGGTTCTGAAATTTGCAAACGCTACTGTGTCGGAACTCCTCGTGCCACGTTTCAGTCGGAATGGAACGGACGATCGAAATTCGGATCGACCATCGTAGAATATAGATAACGCGTCGTTTGGGATCAATTTCGAAAAATTCTCTACTCGTAATCGTAACAACTTCCGATCCATTCAATTACTCCCAGGTTTCAGATAGAAGTTACGACGTCTTATGGATAGAAGAACCTTATTGTACCACTTGTGACCATAAACTGGTTCGATTAGTCCATACCGGGACTGTGACCGAGACCGGAACATACGTCTTGTAACATCTACATCCGGAAATTGTCGTATTCCGAAATAGTCAAGATTCGGAATGATTCGCGTGCCTATCCAGGAGTAATCCTGGCTATCCAGACGGGTTTCGTGATGGATTTTTCATACGCTCAAGGTGAGACGAGAGCAACCGACTGTAGTCTGAGGGTGGTGTAATCAGCGATGAGATTAGCATAGAGATTAGAAGATCTCGAAACATGCCGAAAGCTCTAGGACCTGGACCGTGGGCTTCAAGTGTCCGTGTAATTGATCCACCTCGGATGATGTTGGATGTGCCGGACAGTCCGGTTCGTCTCCCCGTATAAGTCCCGAAACTCACCCTTCCATGCGGGATGAAAAGAGCTCTCAATCAAATTCACGCACTGCGACAATTCTCGGCAGCTTTTCACTCTATTTTTATATCATGAGCTGTGTGATAATTGAAGACAAGAAAAAAAAAAAAAACTTGCCGTTATACGTACGCCGGACGTTGGGATGAGTTTGCCCTTCGATGGTTCGCGAGAAATCATTCAGAGGCACCGGAGGAATCGTTATTAATTTAACGAACTCCAAACTGCTGACTCGCCACTCAATTCTTCCCACCTGAATCAATTCCACTGATCGACGGGTGGATAAGCGTGATGATGAGCGACGGAAAAACTTTATTTAGTCACTCCCATTGAATCTAGTGTTTCATACGCCAGTCAACCTTTTTTCGCGATGTCCAGTGGTCCTGGAAATGTCCTTTAATTTTGTTTGTATTTCAATATTACCGGAAACTATCCTAGAATTTTTCTTGCGTCCTGGAAATATTCTATTTTCAATGTCATTGAATAACCTGAAAACGTCCTGGAAATGTCATTGAATTTGTTGAGGATTTTTTACCGGACATCACGAACATGTTGTACCATTTTTTTTATTCTGCATCTGTTAAATTGCGACAATTTATAATCCAACGCAACTGACACAGTGAAAATATGGTTTATCGATTAAAGCCCCTCGTCGTCTGTTCCCAAATTACACTCCGTATAATACTCATGGAAGTCTCGGTACACAGACGAGTTCATTCCATCGTTTCGAAACGTGTCGCAACTGTTCGGTATTCGATTCATTTAAAAGTGTAAGCAGGTGAAAATTGGCCGTTCCCTTTCGTCCTTTCTTTCGCAAGAGCTAAAGCCGCTACCCTTAATATAAAAGTGGGGTAATCCCTCCTCCCGGATGGGGATTCGCTCCTCTCATTCTTCTTCTTCTTTCTTTTATTCTTGTCCCTGCTGCCACCGCGTTTGTAATCGAATTGCTGACCCAGTTTCACCGATTATTTCAACAACTGTATGTTCGAGGCCATTTTTATTCACTGTCGAACGGTACTCAGTGTCGTCGATTGTGGTTATGAGGATAGTTTCATCCTGAAATACGTTGCACAATGGGTTCTAGAATACGAAGGACGCCTTAGGTACGATCACGACAACTCTTCGTTGTGATAAAACTCTCAATATCGGAGCTTTTATATACTTTTCTCAAAATTTCGACGATGTTTGTAAAATTAAGTCGTATTGCCACGCCTCGGTCGATTTCTGTTATAAAAAGCAAGCGATAGTATTAAGGGAATAACAAAAACTCCGCTGGCGTGCGTGTATAAAAACAGAACTGATGACCGCACGATTCCAATTACATTTAGCACACCTTTCTCACACAGGTGACATGAAAATTATCGCCCGTAATGCATGACAGTGGTGAACGAAGATCTATAGAATTCGAGTCGCGATTAAAGGCCCGAATGCGAATGAATATATCGAAGTCGAAACATGTGTTCCAGCGTTATTCGTCAGTTCCATAAGATGTATGAAGATACGTTCGTGTGGTCCTCAGCAGGGTTCTTTTTGAATTTTTTATCAATTTGAAAGCGTTTAAGCCCCTGGGAGCCTTAAAATTCGAAAATAACCCTATCGAGAACCACCCTAATGTATATCCTTGTGCAACATGTGTATCGGTTTTGGTATCAAAATAAAATTCAAAAATCCCAGGTGCTGAAGCAGTCCTGTTACATGTATCGTATCTTGCGTTTACGGAAATTGGCATTCTTGCAATTTCCCATGCGGCGATACCGACACACTCTCACCGCCTAGCCTGCCCGAGCTTTTATCGATGCTTGAGGCTCTTTACGGTTAGCAAAAGAATTATTTCACAAGTACTCCAGAAAAAATACATACACATGCGACTACTCTGTACGTGATACTTTCAAAAAGCAATCTTTCTCTCGCGTGTTGCGAATACGCTGCGCGTCAAACGTTTACTATGTTATACAGGTACGACTATTGCGCTGAGAAAAATTTCATTTGTTACAGTAACTAGAAAAATTGAGTAAAACAGGTATCGTTAAAAAACCTTTGAATATTGTTGGAATTCTAAAAATTTCTCTCAGTGTATAATGTTAATTTCGTGGAGCTATTGAGTTATTTGTTTTGAGAAATAGAAGAAAAAAAAACTTTTAAAAATTAACTCGCGTTACAGTCACTCTAAGGAATTATATTTTAATAACCCAGCACGATGCCTTTGTTGTTACGCTGCACAGCTCGCCGCGTATTATGCACACCGTTAGATATAATATTTCTATAAAAGCTCGCTCCCGGAGCTTCGGGAGGAATGACTTATCGGATTCCACCTGTTCTTGGAAACAACTACGTATGCCAGAGAACAGCTGCCAGGACAACCGTAATTCTAGTTCATTCATTATTCTACGCACTAATTGATATTAAAATATCTGCCACACGTATATAAGGCATTCCACCCCAAACCGACCAACGTCTGAACCTAGCTGCGGGTGATTCTTATGAAATTTTCAAGTATGGTGTAGAATCTACAAAAAAAAGACATCTTTCACCGAGATTTAAATTTTTTGAACCTCTGGTTTGACTTTTACTGCTCCCAAAAAACACGAAAACTAAATTATCCAATCGATAACCCCGATCGATTGGCTTCAAATTTTCCTGAAAAATTCTTTGTTAGGAACCGAAAATTCTCAGATAAAAAAGGATAAAAAAAAGTTTTTTGTTTTTTTTCTTGCAAGTCAGTGTTATCGCAGCGAGTTGTATTTACCAACGGATTTTATTATACTTCGTTGCAAACGAAACGCTGCAATCTGTAAAGTGTTTTCCCCTAGTTCGATACGGGGTTAATTTCTCCCTCGACCATGTTGAAAGGTGTACATCTTAGACAAGGCGTTTACTACGCGGGTCGTTCACCGTGCAGTCATTGCTCGTTTCAAACGAGCGTTCGACCAAAAGCTCTGGCATACGGCACAGCTTTCCTCAAATACGTCAGAGCTCATTGGCGCGATGACGTCACGGGGTGGATTGCACCCCGTACCAGGCTACCATCTTGAACTTAACCCAAGAATGAGAAAACTGCATTTGTACAAAGCGATCGAATCAATAGTTTGTAAAGTTTGAATTTATGCGTGATATACGGAGCTTGCAGTAAGTTTTCAGCGTGATTACAAAGGTTTCCTGAACAGCATGTTTTATCATTCTGTTACAGAGTACGAGTGGAGTACTACGTGAATGAGAACACATTCAAGGAACGTCTACAGCTCTACTTTATAAAGAACCAGCGCTCGAGTGAGTATATTATATATATATATATATGTATATCTGTATGTGTATTGTATAGTAGTATAATATTACTCACTCGACTGAAGTGCCAGCCTCGCGTATATTTCGAGTGCAGGTACCCTTGACCGAGTTGAAAATTTTTCGTCGATGCGATCCGCAGCTTCTCTGACTTCTATTCTTCGTTGACCGACTGACTGAAGCATTTCTTGCCGGATATTTCAGGGAACCGGTACAGTTTCTTTGAACAACAAGGGAATTTAGACTGGCCATGAGCCAGCCCTTGAACTTGCCGTTCTCACACTGCACGTTCCGAGTTCATAGAGAAAAAAAAAGAATAATTTCGTATTTGAATTTTGCACTTTTATGATATACGTAAGTCGATTTTGGACTTATTCTAACTTTGTTCGAAAGAAAGTGTGTACTGGTCTCCTTAGCGGTACCCTGATAATGACGAGACTGAATTTGCCAGTACAAAGTGGAGAGAAAATGACGATAAGAGTAAAATCATTAATTCTCGACGAAAAATTCTGAAATAATTCCAGTGAACGATGAAAGAATAATATCGCAAGTTTCGAAACTGTGCAAACTGGTTAACGACCCGTCAATTGTCTGCGCGGTGATTGAGTTTCCGAATTTTATTATCAAACTCCCGCCCGGTAACCGCAAGAATTGCTTTCACGATGGGCGAACTGCACTGTCTGTAACATGGGAGTGTCGGTAGGAGAGAAAAGCTGCACATGCGACTACACCGAGGTCTGTGTACAGTAGGTATAGGTTTACCAGGTGCAAACCGAGTTCGTCTTTCCAACACGTCGAAGGGCGAATAACCGGCGAGACGAAAATGAAAAGGAGAATGAAATGGAACGAAATGAAATGGGTTAGACTGCGATAGTCCTTTTACGACGGGGTAGTAAAAGGTCTCTGATAATACCCATTTCCTTCTTCCTTTTTCCTCATCCTCCTCCTCCCCCACCGCCTTCCATGATACCTTCACCGGGTGGTAACACCTACGTGTATACGGATAGGAGCCAGAAATCTTGGATAAGACTTCGTATAATAACTTTTCGCACTCGTAAAGTAGCGGCAAAAGCTGATATACTCCGTTGAACGACCCTAAATCGAGACCGGGCCGATTGTGCTTCTTCCAAATTCTTATTTTTCCTTTTTTCTTTTGCATCCTTGTTTTCTACGAATGTCTCTCTTTGATTTTGCACAGATCTGACCTGCGCGGCTTGTTCTTCGGTTAAAGTTTCCTCAATCCTTCATCATCTCATCCTATTCAGTCATCGTTTTTATCTCATCGTTATCTCAACATTCACAGGTTATGTAATGTATATAATGTTATAAGCCACTTTTTACACGTCACTTTTCGAAGAGAGCTGGTGTAACAGCTAGGTAGACAAAGTAAAAAATTTTATCCCGCTTATCAACACGCCCCGGTTTACGATCAGCACGTAGTTATTTTGCAATACTAATTGTTGTAACTGTCGGTTTAATGCCCCTCACGTCGTCTTCTTTTTATTTAGAGCCCCAGCGTAATAAAATAAATATTAAAACAAAAAAAATTTCCTCTGCAGCGTTTTCCCCTTTTTAATAGTACTTTATGTCACAAGGGAATAATCGACTTTTATTCCTGTGTTATGTGCAGGACTTTATTCCGGACTCAATCCTGGTCACATTATTAACTTGAAAGTGTTTATCTTTTGTGTCTAAGTGTGATCTAGCAGTCAGAAAACTATAATGGTATTGAAAGTTTGTAATAATGCAGAGAGATACGGTTTAAAATGGTAAAGAAAGAGAGAAAAAAATGGAAAAATTGAAAAACTAATTAACAAATCTGTGAGAAAAGTGCTACTTTTTGCTAATTGCAGAGTCGAAAATTATCAGAATGAAAAAATTATTCAGCGGCTAAATTTATCACGATTATTATCCGCGAGATTTATACAACATAAGGACCTTTGTATTAATCCCTCAAAAACGGTTTATTTTGTAAAGAAGGAAACCGAATACTGCCGTTCCATCTCTCTCTCGAAACCTCACAACTTCCGCACGAAATATTCTACGACATACAATACGAGTTGAAATGATATTCTGATGATTCGTTTGAGACGTGTGACGCCTTTTAAAATGTCCCAGAATTGATAAGCCTTTGATAAAAGGATTGACGTAGCGAGATGGTCTAATGAAGCGTTAATCATACCGTAAATTGGTTAAAATTTTGAATAAAATTCGATACCTTTATTTACCCTCGACACAAAAGATCTACAAGACCGTCGCCAAAGTACCTACAAAGATTCTGTCCAAGCGACTGGTCACACGTCTCTGACGTTGAATAATGCATCGATCCGATATTCCGGGCGGCCAATCGCAAGTCGCTACATCGTTTCGACATCGAATTTTGTCCGCCTCATGATCGACCGAGAACCCCGAAGGGCTCCTCTTGACGAGCGGATTTGTCCATGGTAGTATTGGTATTTGCTACTCAACGTCAGCGCGTCGCGGGACGCCGGTATCAATTCAGTTTCCATTATCAGGGCTCGTCATGACTAACCAAGCGCCGGAGGAGGCATCCGGAGAGCCGGAACTTGACCTCAATCAAAAATGTCAGGTGGCGAACGGCTCCCGTCAATACCGGACTGGATCATTTCACTTTGAGGGTGAGACGGCCGTCGGATCGTCGGTAATCGAAGATTGGGCAAGGAGAAAAAGACCTTCGAAACACCTCCGCCAATGACAGAAGTCACGAATGAAGCGAGGGGTCAATGACTCTTGTAATTTAGTGTACACAGGTTATTTTCATCTCGTGTATTCTTTGTAATCTCGTGTATTGTCTGTTATCTTTTTGCAATATCCAGTAACCTTTCCGTAATACCTGTAATCTTTTGTAATTCATGCATTTTCTTCAATTTTTTGCAATCCTTGTAATCCTCGTAATCGTTTGTAATATCTTGCAATATTGCTGTAATCTTTACAATCTTCCCGTGATCCCTGTAACGCTTTGTAAACCTTAAAATTTTTTGTAATCCTTGCAATCTCTGTAATCGTTAGTGATCTTTTGTAATCTTACTGAAATCTTTGCAACCTTTCTGTAATCCTTGTAATCTTTAGTAATTCTTCAATTTTTTTTTTTTTTTGTGCGCAATCCCTTGCAATCTCTGTAATCGCTTGTGATCATTTGTAATCTTGCTGAAATCTTTTCAATCTTTCTGCAATCCCTGTAATCTTTTGTAATCCTTGCAATTTTTTTTTGTATTTTTTTTTCTTCCTCTCGTCAGCCCTACAATCTCTGTAATCACTTCTGATCTTTTGTAATCATGTCGAAATCTTTGCAATCCTTCCGTAATACCTGTAATCATTGCGATCAATTCGTGACCTTTGTAATTTTTATCAGTGTACGCCATGTTTGCGCAGTGTCGTAACACCTCGTATCCACAATTGTTCAAGATTTTCTAAACATTCACTTCTCTTTCCTTTACTCTCAATTCGGACGGTTCAGCCGACGCATCTATCAATCTACCTTCTCCGACATTCGAATCTCTTGTGAACCATGCGTTCCATTCTTATCAAGAAGTTTCGTGGACTCGGGGGACTTCCTTCGGACAGGACTCGCACATTTCCTTACAATCAGATCCTCGGCACAAACAAACGCGCATGCAATCGTCTGACAACGACAGGTGAAGCTGGCAAGATCGATTTTCACCGACCCTCGCGATTGGCTTTCGCGTTCGTGATAAAGCAGGTACACATAACACACGTGCAAATCGGACTATGCTTCGCCTGATATTAGACCCTGTATACTTTGGACAGTCGGCTCTTTGACCCCTTCAAATTTTGGTCAGCGCTATTAGGGAGCTTACCAGTAAACACCAGTGTATGAAAGTTACCTTTACGATGTCGCTTTTCATACAAAGTAGCTAAGATGCAAAAGTTTTCTAGAAGTCAATCGGCCAAGACAACTGCTAGTCTTCTTTTTCTTATTTACCAATTGTCAACGCAATGTCAACGTATCCTAGTAAGCGCAACTTCACTTACTGGTGGTTTTTCTAAGGTGTGCATATAGACGGTCAGGACGTAACATTAAAATTAATCCAAGATGCCTCTTTCAAATACAACAATATGTCTAAACGTCGATTATCAGTCGCGTCGAAAAATCATTTCTGAATGATCCTACGGGCAAGAAAAAAGCAACGTACAGATGGACATTCGTTGATTATACATATATTGCCTATAAATTACTGGATCAAGGTGTCGCGTCAGTGAAACTCAACAACTTTTTCTTTTATTTTTTGACTGACATGAAATTGAGAGCTCTTTAGCCGTTGTCAAGTTTTATGAAACAAGTATTTTTCTACTGCCTATATTTGGATTTAATTCTCTGACAGTGCAAAAAGTTTGGAGTTTCACCGACCCGACCACTTGAGCATCCATCCAGCAAACAGCGCTGCTAGTCGATAAATATTCGAACCCCATCCTACGGTACTGTTTGAACGGGACCGAAAGGTGAGCCAAAAAGCGTGCGTTTGAAATCCAGTTAAATTCAAAAGCAAGGCTAACTTTTGATACCCAATTGAATAACACGGTTCGAATTTTGCACCGAATGGCCACAACTAATTTCTAACATAAACCAACTGGAATTATTTATCCGTTTCGTTATGGTGCGAAAAGAATCTTTACTTTTTTTTCTTTCGTTCGATGACGCATCATTAGCAATAAAGCGTAAGCTCCTGCAGTTTTTAAGTGCACTACACTGCATAAGTGTAACGATAGAATAACATATAAGAGGATTCGATTCAATGCATGTATTAAATAATGTTTGACGGACAGTACTGATTGACTGGGCAGCACAGAATATATAATATATGAATAACCTTCTCATTTTTCCCTTAATGGAATAAACGTCACTCTAGCCAGACCGAGAATTATAATATAATAATTGGGATCGCGTTTGCAGAACTGATTGACGTAACAAAATAATCAAATGTATAGGGATCGTCAAGCCAGACCTACACCTGGATGAAATTAATGGGATTTGAGATACCGTGTCGGCAAATGGAACCGGCGGGACTTTGAGCACATAATGGGATCAGGGATTCTTTTCCTTCTGATGTTAAGACGGCTCGAGTAACGTGAATCTTCGGTTTTGTTACAGGTCTGAGGATACGGCTGGCCAATCTTTTCTTCAAACTAATCACCTGCTTCCTCTACATATTCAGAGTCGTCACTGACAGCGATCCAACGTTCGCGTCATGGTGAGTGGGAGAAACTTCATAAAAGTAGCTTGATTCTCCCGAGCGCATTGTGCGATTTGTTAAAAAATTCCTACGACTGGTAAAGTTTAACTTTACAGATCAAAAGTAGTAGGACGTTGTCAATTACACCCAGATAGACAACCACCGCATGGTTATTGATCTGTGACGAGGAACAGTTGAGCTTTGAACAAGGTACAAGGCAACCCGATTACATTATTAAACTTGTGCAGAGGCGCATCTGTTTTTAGCACAAACGGGCACCTGTTCATTTCTCAATGCTTTCTGGAGCATTCGAATACTCGAGTCATGAATAACGAGAATTTTCGACGCGGCAAACGTTCTTTCCATCCTCTGACCAGGATGAACGGGAATCACCGTTCTCAGTCGAAATTTAAAAAAAGAGAAAAAACCCGTTGAAAAAATCTCCAACCATGTCATTTTGACCAATAATGATAGTGAAGATGAATCATACGATATTCCTACTACGCGATAGAAATGATTCCGGTAAACAGAATTCCCAACAACACAAGCCAAGATCTAAACAATTCGAGAAAAGCTTCAATCATTGACGCGTATCAACTTTTTTCTCTCGCTTTACCCAACTTCCGATTCAGATGAAACTCTCTCTTCAGGATTCGCGTCCAAATCTCCACGTGAATAAAATTATACTCACCTCGGTATAAAAATCGTTATAACAAATTTCAGTTACGGCTGCACGCCAGGGAACAAAACCGAGTTCCTCGTCTCGCAGAATCTTACCGAGGAAGAATTTCAGGAGAATCCAACCATCAACTGGGACGCCATCATCTGGGTTGGGAGGCCTCTCGAGCTATGGGTTATCCAGGTCATTCTCGCCATGGTATCGCTGACGGAGGCTCTCCTCCTCGCCTATCTGGGATACAAGGTACTCTTCGTAAGCTTTTAATTTAAAATCGACCTACACCTGCTCTATTCCATCACCTATAATTGCGCGTTTCTCCGTTGGTTGGCAAGAATCATAACCATAACCGTACTCTGCGTCCTTCTACCCTTTCAATTCTCTTCCAGTGTTTTCTTTCTTTTTTTTTTTTTTAACCTTATTTCTATTTATTTTTTGTCTCTTGAATTCCATTAAGAAAGATGATAAGATATTCGAAAAAGAAATTGAGCAACTTGAAGAAAATTTCATAATTGTCGTTAGCAGTCCAATGGATTGGGTAAATTAAATTATTTGCGGTTGATTACATTTTTACATTACATTTACAAAAGCAACTCTCGCTTAAACGTATAAGATCTTCCAACATTGACGTTTTTTTTTTTTGTAATCTTAATATATATCATCGTAAAGTCTGCGAGACATATTCTTTGACAATAATTTTATATGTAATAACTTATAACACTCAAACTTCTTTGACGTGAATATTATTACTATATAGAGAAGATAATAATTTCTTCGCGGCATTTTCATCTCAGAAGATAATATATCGTCTGCACCCGTTCGAAATTTGTGAAATACAGGTATTACGGCATTTCATCAATTTGTAATACGGATATAAATTGACGTTCAATTATGACCACCGCGAGCTTTTCTCTTCTTTCGATATAAATGGAAATTGATAAAACAAAAATTTCAATCACTGAAAGACAGATTACCATTGAAACTTTTTAACGTGAAAACAATTTCTCGATACATTCGCAGTGAAAGTTTCGCATTCTTCTTCGGTTAAATTTATACTTTCAAACACGCAACAATGACGATGACGAGTTCGCAAAAAAATTTGCAAAACTCCGCCCAGGCAGCGTTTACCTCGGTCAGGACAAAAAAAGAACGATACATCTTCATTACAGTGTTAAACCTCTCGTTTCAACGGTTCGCTTTTTCTCAAACGCTAATTCTCCTTCTACAAGAATTTTCAAATAATAATGATAAACAATTTTTTCTAAAAGTTGAATTTCGTCGAAAGTTCGCGAGTCGGTCTCGGTTTAGGTTCGCCGGTCAATCCGTATTATACATTTCGCTTTCTTCACATTCAAGTAAAAGGCGTTTCATGTCCCTTCAAAGAGCATCGAAAATCTTTTTCTCTCACCATTATGTATGGGGAATGCCATGCGAACCCAACCGACGTCTAACCCTGACCATGTTTAATTTTGTTCAAAATTTTTTCTGCAATTGTACCAACCCTGAAACACTACGTTAAATTTTTTCAGGCTTTTTTATTCAATTGATTTATTATTCACAAATATTGAGAGTTATTTTGAAAAGAACTTTTTTTTAAATTCTCGAAAAACTGTATTTGCTTTTCCAAACTTTTTGAGAAGAATTTTCAGACTCTTTGAACAATGTTTTAGTTGACCAAGAAAATTGAAGGTGTTGAAAAAAAAGTGGAAAAAATCCTCCCACCATGGGCCTGGTCTTGAAATGTTCGCAATAAAAATACAGTTTCTGGAAATTTAAAAAAAGCTCCTTTTCAAAATAACTTTAAATATTTATCATTTATTGGGCAGTTGAATAAAAAATCTGATAAAATTCGGGGTGCTGTTTCAGAATTGGGACAATTACCGGAATGATTTTAAACAAAATCAGTGATGGTGAGGGTCAGACGTTGGTCACATTAACTTGAACGCTCGAATATCGAAAGTATACCGGTGTGAAATAAACAGATAAGCGAGAAACAAAAGAACAACGCTGTATTCTAATCTCGTTATCTGTGTTAAGCGAAAGAAAAAACAATATTAATGTCTGGGTGGGAAATTGAAACGTTTCCATTAAGGTAATGAAAACAATTCCTACCACGTCAAATTGTACATTTGACTGCGTGCGTGAATGTTTGTCTGCCAGATTTCGGATCGCCGATTCGAATCAACTACGGGGGTTCGCGTTTAACGTATACAAAACCGCAAAGTAGAAATTTTAGCGACACATGCGGAGGCACAAAGCCATTAGCATTCGTGTTCGAAAAAAAAGCTTACAACTTTATTACGTCAACTCGGTCTACGAAATCACAGTTTAACCGGAGTTTTGTCGTTAATTTAAATTTTTAAAACTCCGAAACGACTACTGTGGAACAACGTAACGTGTTGGTATTTTCGTGGAATCAAGTATTAACGAATATTGATCTCCGCTGCCAGTTTTTCGTATTTGACACTCGGTAGAAATCAACGGCACTCAACTGTGTTGTTTATTTGTACATAAAAAAAAAGCATCATTCAACCATGTATAAAATTTTGTTAAAAGTACCGAACTCTTTGCCTGAGCGTTCAATTGTGCTTAAAAATTGAGTGTGATTTATTGTTTGCAATATTTCGAACGCAACGGCGTGAGGCAAATGCCGATAACAAAGGCGCCGCGTCAAGCTCACCTGAACGCACGTGCGAAAGCGAATTTACGAATTTACGAATTCCGAAATCCGTATCAGAGTTTGAGTAGACGCGGTCCTGAACAGTTGGCGAAGCATCCGAGACCCAAAATGTCCCGAGGGACGCGGGACGTAATCCGGGATTACAGCTAATGATCGCGCAAACCTGCTGCTTTCGCCAAATCCGCCATGACACTTGCGACTTACACGTAGAATAATACGGGACGAGCCATTCCCTCCGACGAATTATACTCTGATACCGGTTAACCCTTTGAGTCACACCTTATTGTTGTTGATTTTGAATCAACTTTTATAACAGGTTAGCATTCTATGGTTTTTGGGGTCGTTGATTACGAAACTGAAATCAGATTTCAATGTTTCAAGATGATGCATCCAATATGGCGAAAAGAAATTTCAAATTTGATCAAAAACGGTCGGAGTTGCTGATTGGATTCGCCATACTAAATTTTCAAAATCTAATGTCAGATTCGTAATCAGCGACCCCAAAAACCCCAGGACAGAGTTTTTTTCTCCGGATTCGATCGAATTTGAAATTTTCGTGCGCCACATTGGATCCGCCATTTTGAATTTTTAAGGTTCGATTTCAGATTCGCAATTAACGACCTCAAAAACTTATAATTTGTTTAAAACATGTAGGTATACGCGTTGAGGGGTAACTTTTTGGGTGATGAATTATTCCTTCAATTTTCACGATTGTTTTCAACAATTTGTTTCTAATACAAAATGAAATGCTGAAAAGTTTTCTAAATTTAAAAAAAAAACAATCGATATGACATAGGTGGTAAAAATACTTACCACTATGACTCAAAGGGTGGTTTAACAAACAATTATTCCCGAAAGCGTCTGCGTGTCGCAGCTCACAAAGCTAAATACATACGAGTATGTATCAGATACTGATCACGTTTTTATTTTACGATTGCAACTGACTTTTTCACCGCACGTATGGCCGTTCGATCCAGCTCTGCATATGTGTAACAGGACAATGCCGATCTATATTACTGAATATGATAAATGCCCCGACTGCAGTCTCCTTAATCACAGTGTCTGGGTCAGGGTTAAATTTAGATTATCCACTGGACGAGGGGACGTTTTTTTTTATCATTCATTATTCGTTATCCCCTCGAACAGCTAGCACCGTTAAAAAAACTGGCAAACTTTAAAAAACATAATTTTGGCATCGATCGACGTTACGAAGATAACGTGGATTTTTTTGCAAGATGCGAAAAAATTCGTTAAAAATTCGCAGTAATACTGTCCGTCAAATTTTTATCCTTGATTATTATTTCTACTCGAGTTCTTTCATGTTGGAATCCATAAAAACATCTGGGTCTCTGGCAAGCTGAAAAGATATTCATCCTTCATCAACTGACGGGAAAGCGTTTTTCCGTCAGCCCTCCAGAAGAATCTACGAGATAATTGATTTCTTTTTTCGAAAGTTCAGAGGTCGCAGGGTTTCAAACCAGATTTGACGAAGGTTCAAAGCGGGCCTCCTGAGCCATTTATCAACCGAATAATTTCAAGTCGTTTTCGTTTTTCTCGAATTCAGGACAAAATCCTTTTTCGTACTATATAATATTACGCCCAACGTTTCGCAGCATGTATCGTATAACCACGTGTCTGAAGCGCCATTTTCTATTGCTGAATTTTTCACTAGATGGATTTTGAAAAGCGAAAGGATTTATATTGAGAAAAATCAGTCCACTTGATAGTCCCTCATAATGGCTTGCCCGTCGACATCTTCTTTGTGTTCATTCTTCCCTTCAATTGTTCCTCCTACTGTTCGAAACTCATGTTTCATGTTATACACGCCGTTATACGTTGCCGGTGTGGAAGGTTGCTTGTTTCAGGAGCGACGCATATTTGATAAAACCGAATGAAATAATTAAACATCAGAATAACGTACATCATGCGCACTGCGAAGCTTCTGAGCTTTTGATAATTCAAGCCTATAGTAAACCGCGCATATGCCGACTAGCCCAAAATTCGTATACACCCCATGCAAATCCGTGTGCGGTGAACTGATGTTTTCCATATACCCTCGACGATGCCTGTACGAGAATTAGCAGTAGGTGAAAATGTGATTTCAAAGTCTAATACCAGTCCCGACCCGCGTGGCTTGTCACCCTCGTTTCCTCAAATAACCCTCTTCGGTTCCCTATAAAAGTTTTTCGGTCATACTGTATATAAAGGTGCCGAAATTTATACGGCCAGCCTTGCAAACACCATTCAAATTTCAATCTCACAAGACTCGGTCAGCCCGCCAAGTGTCGGTATTTTGAAAAGAAAACTTCCATCCTCGACTCAAAGCTTGATAAAAATTCTTACATAGTCATGCAAGGTGCGGGGTCAAAGTTCCGAACGGTCCAAGTTCCGACAGACCATTACACTGATTGTGAATTGTCAAAACTCCGAACGGTCAAAAGTTCAAACAGTCAATGCTCCAAAGCTACCAATCATCTTACGTAAGCAGTAACCACCTTACGGCACATGTGAAGTCTGGTAACGTTTGGAGTGTCGACCGTTCGGAACTTTGATTCACATCCGTCGTGCAAAGGTCCGTACAGTGGATGGTTGAAGAGAGCTTTTTACTTCATCGATAATCCGGGAATTTGACGAACGTATGCTCAGTGGGTTGACTATCGGAATCACAATCTCTAACGTTCCTCAAACATGGAACATTCGCACTGCAGTCAATTCGAACGCATCGACTGTGCAGATGCATATTTGAAACAACGAGTCTGCTGGAATGTGTTCGACATGCAAACGCTCGCCTCAAACTTTCCGTTCACGTATCTAGCGCGGTACTTAAATTGCAAATCGCAAGAGATGGTGGAGGTAACCATCCTCGGTGTAGATCCAACGCATTATCGGGAGTTCGATGGATCGTGGATACATCGGTTTACCCAACCTTTGTCAATTTTAACGGGCGAACGGCGTGTAACGGTATATTTTTCTTCCTCTTCTTCTTCTCCGACTTCCTCTCCTTCGTTCTACCTTCTCCTGCACGTAAACTCTCGCCGAGCTTACACCTTGTAGCCTTCTTATTCGAGATAACAGCTTTGGCGTGACTTCGGCGCATGCACACCGCCGTGTAAAACCGCCTGCAGTTAGTGTGCATCAGAAGCACAACACGTCACCGCCACCATCCCCTTGCACCTTATCCTAACCGAAGCCAACCCGAGTTCGCAGATCCCAAGTAACTCGTTCACTTTTATTTCTGCGTCGCTTAGCCGACTGAAACTCCCGTCCATGCTTCTGCTCCGCAGCTTCACTCCGAGCTCTCGTAAGCTTTCCCAGCAATCTGGAACGGTTCGTTTCCTTGTGGCATGCAATTTCCCTTAGTGCACACTTACCCTACCCACCCCTCATCCTCCTATCTCAACCAGCAACTCCAACCGCAATCCTGACAAACATATCTATCTCTCATCCGGATGATAAAGGTTGCCTTCATTTAATTTCATCTCGGGTGTATACCTGTACGCATGTGCACACATGCGGACGTGTTTCACGTATATTCGGATGAGATCTCTGTGCCTCACTTCCGCCCGGTCATGATGGATTTGATAGATAATTCGTTCGTTGGGAAATGTATTTTACCAAATGCTTGTACCGAATATTAGATATACGAGCGATTTGTCGTCCTTTTGGAATGGTATAGTTTTTCATAGCGATTGAAATACAGGTATTCAAACATTGCGATGGAAGATAGGCACTTGGATAAATTGGTTTGAGGAAACATTTCATTTACTGAAGTGAACGATATTATTTTTCGATTAAAGTATCCCAAAATGGACACCATAAAATTGCACTTCTCAAGAATAAAAAAAAATATTCCCAATTGTTATAAAGTTGTTATGATTCTTGCCAACTACGATAAGCGAAGAGACGATTTATAATCTTCTTTCAATCAGTCTCTGCTATGCAATATTCAATCTCAATCAAATTACGCGTTTAATGTAAGCCTGAAAACTTGAGAAAAATAAAATATTCATTTTTTTTTCCTCACCGATTACATCCATCGCTCATCGTAAGCCTCGATCGTTCAGAAATGGATACTCCGAGTCTCTGAGGAGATTATAGTTACACTGGTACGCGAGCTTGATCGGGCAATGAAATAATATTTTCAAAGACGGAAGCACATCGTCCGTACAAAAGTCTGAAGACCGTTAAATTAGTCTCGTCTTACGATGGATCTAATCGAGGATTCAACCATCTTCCAATTTCCCGTGAACTATGTATTAATGAGTAAAAAATTGATTCGTGCTCCAAGCAAAAACCGCAAAAGAATAGCGAAAGTTGCCCTGTATTTTTTTGAAACATGCAGCATCTTTCGACTTTTCATTTCCCAAAGGAAAACAAATAAATAAATAAATAAATAATACGAAAGTGCGTGATGTAATAAGCAATTCGAACCCGATTGCTTTCGCTTAATTGTGGTTCCCCGATGCATGTGATAAAGTGTTGTAAATTGGAGTACAAATCAAACAAATCTCGCGATCGTTGACGAACGACCGTTGACGAGTTTGCACGGGGTGTGTTGAGCTGTCCTCCTGATGTCTGCAGGGCAACATCTGGCAGCAGCTTCTGTCATTCCACTTCATCCTCGAGCTGGTCAACACGATCCCCTTCACCATCACGGTAAGTGTTACACTCTCCGCGTCTTCTTAACAACCTGTAACACCCCTTGGTAGTGTCAATTTGTGTACGAGTTTCTGTAGCATTGCGACTTGTCCTGCTTGTCTGCGTTGTCTGTGTTTAGCCGACTGAGAAAATTGCCGTCGTAACCGTTTACAGGACTCGGCTAATTGACTACCCCTAACTTTTAACGTCTCACTCGGGCCTACCGGCGAAAGATTAAGACGGGCCTGTGATGAGAGGGAAAGTCCCGAGTTGGAGAACACCAACGACGAAACACAGTAAAATCTCGAATTCTCTGCCGGTCCAAGACCTTCGTTCCGCACTAAACTCCAAGTCGTTTCGCAGTAATTGACAGAGAGCGAACGCGAGTCGTTCGCGCATGTAAAAGCAAAGTCAGGCTGAAGATAACACCGGGTAAATACCATCCAGGAAGCTGTAATTAATGTTCTGAAATGTCTTGTTACTTCTCTGGAAATTCGTACCAAACTGAAAATCTTCTACCTAACAAGGAAGGTATCCAAGTTCGATCTCTCCGATTTGATTCCTTTTTTAAATTGTCATAGTAGACTGAATACTAAGCGACACGTATTTTTTTTTATCCGCCATTAAACACTTTGAGGGGGTGAAAACACCCTCGAAAGTAAGGCACGTCAAGATACGATTTGGCAGTTTCACCCACAAGAACACAATATATTTAACCAATCCAACTGTCAGAGTTTTCTCATAACGAAAAATGTTAAAGTGTTTAGTGTCAGATAGAAAACAAAATACGTGTCCCTTAGTTCTTAGTCTCCTGTAACATATGAAATCGGAGAGATCGACCTGGGATACCTTCCTCGTAAGAGTGGAGAGACACATCCGAACAACCACCCATACACCATTCGAACTGTGCAGCTTATTCAAGTACCACGTTACGGACGTCACAAAATAGCACACATCGCGATGCCCAAGACTACGTAGTTTCCCCCAACGGGACGTTGGGAATTACCCGGAGCAGCCTGACTGCACGCGGATGAAGTCAGCTAACGATATTGCGCATAACAAGTATCATACCACCGAGATGTTTAATTAGCTTAGGTCATTTACCCGGACGGATACGATCTGTGAGAGATGAATGTGACGCGTGCATCTGCGAGCTTAGCATCGCCGTGCCGTGCCGGATTGTAACTTACACACACGTAGATACAGAGGCCTGTTCCATAATTCAAAACGTCATGAATAACTTGGTAAGCACGCGGTCGTCTCTGTGCCCTGAGCTCAACGTCGTCGCTGGGGGAGGATTACATCAGGCTTGTCATAGGAAAGCGGTTTCGTCCTTCGCCGTTCCGCGCTCCATATTTTCTGGTACACGGTTATATCCCACTCGTCCTTCAACCCAGACGCTTATCCCCCGAACAAGAGCGTCATGGATACCGAGACCGGCGTTACTCGCTTATCGACGAGAGGAAATAGAAAAAAATAAAATAAAAATAAAGTCGAAAGTTGAGCCGGTATTTATTTTTTTTTTTTTTTTTTTTTTTTAACTCCAAACTGGATATGGGAAAACCTATATATTACACCTGTACGTTTAACGCAAGGTTTTCACGGTCCACAGTACACCCTGAAATCTAGTCCCTCATCCGTAAACACCGCCTGACCAATTGCCTCGGTATTTGTTCCCGGTAAATGTTTACCTTTGCTCTCTTTACAGGCCAATTGACCGTGTCGACGTCGATACCTCCCTTTTACACACGGGATGCAAGCTCCATGTTCAAAGTTTTTGCGAAACGACACAGTTTCAGGGCTGGAAATGTTGTTGACGTTTTTTTTTTTTTTTCTTTAATATCGAACATTTCAATGCTCGTTAGACACTATTTAAAGTCTAGCTCATTTTTCCTGGTGCTCATATCGTTGCACAACGGCACTGAAAGTCTCTTGCGAACGCGTGCTGAAACCGTTATATCTACGGGATTGATGTGAACGCGGGTCTTCAGCACCACTTGCACTATACACGGACCGCTCTATTCATCTTGCAGACAATAATTAGTCTGAGAGCAATTTTACGGACGGGAGTCGAGGTTAGGATGTAAAAAAAAAAAACAAAAAAAAAAAAAAAAGAAAACACCCGGGAGAGGAATTATCACTCACCGAGTGATGAGAGTAGGGAAGCTTTCTTCCGACCGAAAAGTGCACTGGGTTGAGAAAAGCTTTGACGACAGCGAATTCTAGTGCAATCCACAATACGTCGACTTTAGCTGTTTGTTGTTTCTGCTGAGTGTTCTCGCTGATTTACCTACGCGTTTATATTATTAAAATGAGGAAAACAACTGATTCAAATTTTTACACAGTCGATTCCATTGTGCCATAAAAGTGGTGTGATGAAATTCAATGATTCCGAAAGATCTGCGAACATTTGTACAACTGAATCATTTCGTACATTACTTTTGCTTTATGCCTGATTTAATACGGGGAAAGACAAGATACGATAACTTGAGCAAATTATTGAAATCATTTTTCCTGTCCAGTATATATTAAATTCGTTATTTGGTACATAAATGCATATAACATGGTGTAAAAATAGTTTTCGATGAACTCGCTCCATTTATTGTATATTCTGTTTCTGGTCAAGGCGGAAATCGTGGACATAACAACACAGGTCAAGAATTAGCTGTAGATTTACTAAATTAGTCGATTATTAAGTACAATGACAGTAACGGTGATTTGGTCTGTCGAATCGGTCGAAGAAGAGCAAAAGAACCGATTCAGCGAACACGGTTCATACATTGAAGTTAGTGAAACAAGAGGTTATCACTATTAATGTTGAGGAGAATGACGCGGCACGGAAAAATTGATACAAAAGTGCACGACGCCTCTATCCATAGGAGCGATCCTCGATCTATCGGCCGGAAACGCCACCTGAACTCGGATTCTATAACGGGCAATTGTACGGCGTAAAGTTACAGCCATACATCCTAGAGTCACAATTGAACTGGGTCTCGCTCTGAGGCAGTCGATTCTCTGTTACGCCCACCCGATGCTCTTACATAAGTTAAGAAGTAGTTTTGCGTGTGTATGTGTTTAGTCGTATTGTATACTCGCGGTAGACTCGAGCTTTGATGGACGTGCTTCGCGTACGTGAAGAGCTAAAATTTTGTCAATATGTTTTATTACAGCTGCTCTATCCGCCGATGAGAAACCTCTTTATACCGGTATTCCTAAACTGCTGGCTGGCCAAGCATTCTCTGGAAAACATGTTCGTGAGTATTACGATATTTAACAACTAACGTGTAGAAGCTGATGTCGCGATAATAATGGATTGGATTAAAAGTGAAACGAATCGCTTTTACCTCTATCCTCTCTCTCTCTCTCTCTCTTTCTCTCTCTTTCCACATTTCAGAACGATCTTCACCGGGCAATGCAAAAGTCACAATCGGCCTTGAGCCAGCAACTGATGATCCTAAGCGCCACTCTCCTCTGCCTCGTGTTCACCAGGTGAGTAACGACGTGCGGTTTGACTTCTAGCACGCAACGGGGCGATATTCCCGATGGTCAGTTTCACCCTGAACCCGGATCGTTGCTGCATCGTCGAATGACGCAGGGAACACTCGGATTGTCGCGTGTTTGTCGTGGAACCCCCGACTGCTGGTCGGCGGTTCACGTTTGTCCGGTGCATTATTAATGCCTTTGTGTTCTACTTTGGGACCTCGGCTCACTGCAGGCGAACTGTATCCGACTGCCATTAGCCAGTCCAGTTCTCCCCTTCACTCTGACAATGAGTAACAATGCGGTCTTCGACCAAAGACCGAACACCGTGAATCGAATTTCGGACTTTCGACTTATTCAGACGTACGTACGCGCTCTGATTAGCTTTCGCTTATTTCGTATGTACACTCGGGGACAATGAATCTGAGACGGCTAATTTTTTACACTAGGGAGTTGTGTTGGCAACGCAGAGAAACCTACAGCGCCACAGTCGGCCGAGCGTGAAACTAACTCAATCTCAATAAACGTAACGTAACCCATGACCGTAGAATCTAACCTTAGAATACCACGGGAATAATGACTTGTTGGATTGACACGTCAATTCTAAGGTTATGGATTCTACGGTCATGGGTTACGTTACGTTTATTGAGATTGAGTTAGTTTCACGCTCGGCCGACTGTGGCGCTGTAGGTTTCTCTGCGTTGCCAACGTAACCGTCTAGTGTAAAAACTTAGCCGTCTCAGATTCATTGTACCCAAGTGTACCTTCGAAAGAAAAGGTTCGGGTCAAAAACGTGGTGAAATTAACAAACGAGTCTTTTTCGTAAGCGGCCACGCTCAACGAGGCCTAAATGTTAACCCTTCTAGTCACACGTTATTCATGTGCTGGGTCAACTTTGATAACAATACATTGTTTTATCGAAATAATATAAAATGCTTCGAGAGATCACCGTCGGCAGGGGAAAACGAACTCTTTTCCATACCTGCACTGAAAAACGACGATGCGAGTCGCACGGAAGCCGGTACTCACTATTTTACCGACTATTAAACCTTGGGGGTGTGATACATCGTGTATCCTCGAGTAAAAAGGGTCATGTAGGCATGTATGGACAGCCATGCGTGAAGCATCGATTGCCGGCTCTCGGAGAGCCGCACCTAACCAACTTCACGGATTTCGCGTCCGACGTTTACGGTATACCTGGTCGATTCTGCCGGCTTTCTTTTCACCCCTTCTCTCTCGTGTTTTCTATTTTTTGCAAATTAATTTTCACGTCAAAATTTACGCCCTAATATGGTTAAGTCAAGAGCACACTGAGGCCGCTCCCGCCTGCAGCCAGATTTTTTCGTCCCACCTTACAATCGAATTACTATCAATTTTTTACTCGCAATGCTTGTCGGTTCGTTGCCGCAAGCAATTTTTCGTTTTTAGCCTGTTCATTTATTCACTTTTTCATTTATTCCTCTTTGCTCTTCACAAAAATTGCGCGGTATTCGATGCGAGATGCATGTAATGAAAATTATACCCAACTTGTCAGATCGTGCCTCGGTAAACGTCTGCCTTCACATACTTTTTTTATCCTTTTAAAAATCATCGTCCTGAAATTACCGCCACATATATAATATATTCATGTATATATATATGGGAATAACAATATTAAACACGTGTATGGGACATGACGCCGTTTATCGCTTGGTTTTATTTCCCCTGTATAAAGTGGAAATTTCACCTCGTGGCAGGGAAATTTCTTGCTTTTAGTACAATCGTACACATGCATAAATTCTACCATACATACGTATACACAATATACCCAACGTGACAGGTCAGAATTATTCCTATCTGGTATGAAAAATCTTATATAAACATCTGCTACTGATATCCGACGTAAAAATATACACCATTTATCGGACAGGCAATATAAAAAAAAACTTTAACAGATAATTCTACAATCAGTTCTATAGATTTAGACCTTTATAAAAATGAGCGTTTGAAATCTTTTTTTTTTTTATTGTTCCTGTCTCTGTTCAAAATTGTCTATGGGGTAATGGAAAACCATCCGAAAATTTTTACAGGTCAGGGTTCTTTTTGAATTTTCATGCTCCCAGGGACTTAAACGCTTTCTAATTGATGTAAAAAAAGATTCCCTGAAAATTTGAGCCCTCCATATCAACTCTAAAACAGTCCACTTTGTGATCGAAGTATCTTATGGAAATAACATGGAGAAGTTTTGTTTTCATCTTTGAAATTTTACAAGTCGTTGACAAATATACCGACAATAATGATGAACAGATATTATTGTTGAGAATGGAACGCTCTACAAAAAAGCCCTGATGCACAAAGTTCGTAAATGAAAGCGTTCATTTGTTAATTGACGTTAAAAATTTAATTTATGTGTATAAAATCATCATTCCTTCAAGTATAGCTGCGAAACAAACAACTGTGTCATAAAATGTACTGAATTCAAAAAGTTTCTCCCACGTTGTTTCCGTTAATAAGATACTTCGATCACAAAATGAACCATCTTACAGGTAATACAGAGAGCTCGAGTTTTCAGGGAATCTTTGTTTATTTATTTATTTTTGTTTTTAACAATTTGAAAGCGCTTAAGCCCTTGGGAGCATAAAAATTCAAAAACAATCCTATCAAGGACCGCCCTGCCACATATAGGCATAAGGGTAAATCTTTAACTTGGGCGTGCGACTGTCCCGGCGAATTGAATACGACCGCGGTAAAAGCTCGACCGTTTGGCATTCGGCGCGAGTTTCTACCTTCCGACATCGCCGCACCCTTGGTCGAGGGTTTCGCAGCCCCGCATCCCCGGCCTCCTCCCCGTAACGGTGCTTTGCAAGCGCAGCTTGTTCATTAGCGGGACGCTTTATTTTAACCTAGTTATATCGGGCTATTCTATCAAGACTGCTCGTTCCTCGGAGAGAGGACCCGAAGCTCTGCCTCCGGTATACCCTTACACTCATCAGGCCGCGATTCACGTAGCGCCCTGTCTTCCCTTTGTGTGGGTATACACGTGCATCCAGGTCTAAGCTTTAAACTTTCCAGCGTCTCGAGTCTCCGCTTGGAGATAATAAAATCTTACTGGACTTATTAAATACAGAGGTGTTATACTTTCGAGCTTAGATCCTTCTTCGTTCATTTCCGAGAAAGTTACCCGTCTACGCGTACGCATGTTTTACTCAAATTGTAACTTTTTGGGGCTGCTGATTGCGAATCTGAAATCGGACTTAAAAAATTCAAGATGGCGGATCCAATACGGTGGTCGAAAATTTCAAATTCGATCGAATCCGGAGAAAAAACCCCTCCGTAGAGTTTTTTTTCGACCGGATCTGACCGAATTTGAAAATTTTTAAATAAAATAAAATACCGAAACAAAAAAAGCATTATCATTTTACGGGGAAATTAAAAGTAACATTTCGCAGGTCTGTGTAATCAACGCTTCCACTTTTTGATTTTTTGACGAACTCTGTCGCAACATTACTCAATTAACTGCAGAGTTTCACGTATTAAAGCAATCGTCTCTAAATCACCGTTCCACCGTTTACAGCTTCGTCGTCAACTGCGTCTTGGCCTCGTGACGACTTCAGGCGCGATTATGTTTGACGCCTGAATTCAAGATAGGCCGGGCTGATCGTTACGGCTGTCATTCGCACAACAGAAACGCTTCGGATAAGATAAACGTGCGGCTTTTTTCCCCCTCCGAGAGATTTCGCCGTCGGTAATGAGTACAGATCAATGAAAAATAATCGCGTGTAAATTAGCGCGCACTAAACGCCGGCGATCCATCATGACTGGTGATGTATAGCCGTTAACCTTTTAATTGGGAACATTCGCGTGACTCCGACGGTAGATTCGTGCCCAGAAATAATGAAGGGAAACCGAAAAGGCGCTTGATCCCTTTATCGCGAGTCGCAGGGATCAGAGTCCTTGTAACTTACACATTTTCCAATTTTAGTAAATTTCGTACCTTACGATCAATCAAAAGTTAAAATAAAACCGGTATAATCGTTATTAAACAATTCATTTCCTGCTCACTGTTGTACAAACGTCATTCTTATGTTCTACTCAGAACTGCGAACATCTTTTGATCGTGGGTAAAAAAATTTTAAATAGTTAAGAAACGTATTGCACAAAGAAACTATTGTACAGTTATGAATTTCTCTCGTTGTTTTTCGACCTCGAAAATCGACAAGCGAATTGCTACGGGTATAATAACAATTCTATACAACGCATAATTGTAAGCCGGATTTGGGTGGAGTTCGAAGTGATTAGGATCAGTTCGCGTTTATAATTAGCGAGAAATGTTTCTCGGCAAACCCGAACGCTCTCAATTATTATCAACTTTAGGGTCCGCTTTCGCCCATTGTATAAATTGGTGAACGAATCTACCGCGGGTTCGTCAGTAATGCGAATACCTATCGTATTTTTCGACTGCCATCAGTGACAAGTGATCGATATTTTCTGGCGAATGAATTTCAACGAAAATCCCGTTGATCGCGGTCTTATGTAAACAAGCTGTTCCAATATTGATAGTTGAATCCGTGAATGCGTGCAGTTACCCCTTTTTAGACTATCTGGTAGTTCGGGATTCATGAAATTAACAGGCACGATATTTACCGTCGTTATATTATTCATAGAAAGAAAATACGCAATTCTGTTCGCTTGATTCAAAGATTACTTAATTTTTTGATAAACCTTTTAGATTCGTAAAATGATTTCGTTTTTTTTTTTTGTCCTAAGCGACGAATTTTTTTGCCCTGGTGAATTTTACCCTTACACTGTTCACACCGGGATCCAAGATAAATAACGAAATGTCGTGAAAATCGTTAATTCATTCTTTTTCCAAAATTTTAACTACCTTTTTTTCATCGCGCAGTATCTTCATATATTTCTTTTTTTTCATTAAATATTCGTGTCTTGATAGTTGCTCAGTCAATATTCATCTCAAAATATTGAAAATTCAGTGAATTGTGATTTTTTTTTAGTAAAACGATCCATTTCTCGGTATTTTAGTGGTTGTTTCACGATTTTATTTATACATATATTTTTCTTTAATATTCAAAATTTTATTTCGCGGCAAACAACTAATTTCCCTTGAAATATAACAATCAAAGAGTGTGCGAGAATTTTTTCAATTCAATTTTTTGTATCGAACAAATGAGAATTTATTTGCTAATACACAAAGATTGATTTCTTCAATGTAATTACCATAAAATAATGGGCATTATAAACAGGTGAAACCTGGTTGTTCTATATTTACCGGAATTGCAATAATTATGTTCTTGACTTGTCTGAAGTTGACGACCCCGCCCCATGTAGGCCAAATATAAATATTTAAACGCGCCCCAGTTTATTATCCGTATATAATACTCAGCTACTTCTCGTATATACGCGTATAAATAATAAACGAGCGGTTATATATAAAATGTTATACGTGTATATATATTAGTGTGTGTCGGTGTATATTGATCCGGTAATGTATAATTATCAAACTGATACGCGATAACAAAGTGAACGGTACTTCGAATTGTTGGAAAAAAAATTCACCCCTGTAAAATTAGACGCGTATTTTTCCTCTGACTGACGGTAAAAAAAATTTTGAATTCGTAGTTATACTCTATCCTCCTTAACTGTTTCCATTTTTTATTATAACCGTTGTTATTCTTCTTGATTATCGTCATTCTTATTGCAGGTATTTAAGGGGTAACAATAAATTGATGCGAAGTTCTCGGTTAGCTGAAAAATGTATTTTATTTAACTAAACAAACAGATCCAATATCGCGAAAAACAGAAAATTCCGTATCGACAACTGTAATCTCACTAAACAACTAGTTGTGCAAAATTTTCTTGTAATTCTATAAATATTCAGACTGTTATTGTAACGATACCCATTTTGCTAAAATTTTCCATCAACTATAACATATGAAATTTTTCTCAGTGCACCGTATTTCCTTTACCGTTTTCGGTCTCTCGTGTTTCAGATACATTCGCTCATCCTCTCAACTCGGTTAAAAAACGATCATTATTCTAACGTTTCAATTATCCTTTACGTTGCGAATCCGGAAATAAATTGACACCTCATCAAGGCGAAGTTCTCAGCTACTTTTTCAACCGCTGAACGCGAAAAAATACAGGCTTAAGTAAAAAATTGACGATGATATAAGGTGATGAGAAAAAACGGTAGGGTGGTACAAGGTTTGAAGGTAACCTGGAAACTCGTTTCAAAAATCTGTGGCACGGTGCAAACGCCTTTCGCCCATAAAATTCCCACTGCTTGGATACTACCCATGTATCTATAAATATATGTCCATGCTACACAAATGTTACCTATCTATATATATATATGTATGTATGTATGTACAATATGCACTCGTGCGATTTTACCTCGACGTGATTTTCTTGGATGGCGGCGGTGTAATTTAGAGATTTTCATGCCAGCCGTTGAAAATCCGCGATACAGAAAGAGGACGAGAACGGAAAATAAACGTTAACCACGTAGTGGTAGAAACGGAACGGAAAATTTGCATAAACCCCTAGCAGTCACGAAATTGTGTCACCTTTTCCGAATATACAAGAAAGAAGGAACGGTGACGTTTATTGCAATGATTTTTTTGCTTCTTGTTTTCTTTTTCACCATTTTTTCTTTCTCTACGCTACCGTAACAGCCACGTAAAACTATCTGTGGTTTATTCTTCTTTTTTAGAAAGGGTTCTAACTGATACCGGTGAATGAAATGTTTTGTTAAATCCGGAATGTAACAAATCGGATCAAAAAATGTCGTATGTTTCATCAGCTATGACATAAAAGGTATGATGAGTTTTGTAATTTGAGTATGTAAAGAAAAAAGAACAATTTTATCAAACTTTACTGTTAATATACTTGAAATTTTATCACAATCGAAAATTTGTTGATTTTAAAATCTACAATTCTTGCTCCAAGCTTCTTTTGTCCCTCTGCAGTCAATTATTAACAACAATTATCATTAATCCTGAGCTCCGTTTTGCTGCCGAGAAAATATGAAGATTATTACTGTTCATCAGGGGATGAAAATTGTTGAAATTATCTTGAAACAATTCAATCTCCACCTCCGTTCGTCACCGCGTGATTCTTCTCGAGTCTTGTAAGTACATTAATATTTAAGCGTCCTCTGTGCAGCCAAGAATCGACCCTTTCGGAGTCGCAAGTATTAGGAATTAAGGGTGTCGAATAGTTTTGGGGCAAAGGGTCGACTCGTGGATTTATAATCGTGATTTATAATCCAAGCCGCGGATGAAATTTCAACCGTGAAAATACCGCCCTCTGTTTCTTGTCGTATCGAATTATCCGCATAGCTGTATTGCATAATACACAACGGAACTTTTGCACGTAAATAATTTCACAGTAAATAAAAAAATAAAAAGCATGTGTAAACACGTGAAGCTGTAATTAATTTCAACCATGAGAAGGGAGAAAAGTCCATGCATCGTAATTTTTTGTTTTCATTCTCAAAAGCTTCGCGCAGACGAGTTTAAAACTAACTTCTCAATGTTATGTCGGGTAAATAAAATGTGCGTAAAAAGCTGCAGCCGTATTAAATCGTTACAATACCGTACCGTGGTAAAATCAGAAGCTGATTGTGAGCAAACATTAATTCGTCGAATAGATGCGTAATCGAAAAATGAAATACGAAAAGTGATCGAGGCGCGTACGGGTGAAAAAATAAATCAGCTTGTGAAAAGATTAGTAAAAGATTCTCGATGAAAATATGATATGCAAATTGTTATACTTCTCTCTACTGTTGTCCTTTTCTTTTTTTTTTTCATGTTCATCACCCAGCGTGCATAATACATTTAATAAAATTTATAAATACCTCCGGTCATTGTACGTTAAAAAAATATACCCAACTCTCAAATACGACTCGGATTTGTACGCGTTTCAACCCCTAAGTTGTTTTGATCGCGGGGCGTCTAGCAGCCGAAATTTGACCGCATAAATTAACATTCGGATATCCGTTTCCTGCGATGCTAAACAGCCTTATCGTTTCGCCTTGAAACTATCATTACGTAGAACGTATATATACAGATATACATATATATATTTACCGAGTTTTGTGTACCGTGCAGATTACGTGTGACGTATGAAAGAAAAAGAAAATAAGGAAGGACAGTCGTCTGAGCGATGGGATATGTTTTTGAGTATATAAAATGATGTACGTCGAGTCTCGAGACACAGCCAACGGCGCTTTTGAGCCGTTCCTTTCAAGTCGGCTAGCCGAAAAGGCTTGTTCATTTCGCGTCAGGCTCGCGGTTTTCTGAGACGCTTTAATGGACCGTCGCGCCCCGAACCATCATCCCCTTCCCACCTTTCTTTCCCCCCGAATCGCGACAGATGCTCACAACAGGCGTAGGAACGTAGAAAGCAAACGTAGTGTGTCGTCAAGGCATAACGCGCGAAACGATATAACCTGGTGAAAAAAAGCTCGCGCGAATAAATTTAACGCTAAATTGAGGTCATCGCAAGAGGAAATTCCTTAACGCGTTAAGGAGTCGATGCTTTTTGGTAATTTTATTAGGAGACAGTAGTGCCCTGCGTTTTTATCGAATTATTTTATTCTTAAGCTACGAAGATCTCTTCGAAAATAATAGTACATTATGTAACAAGGGAATAATCGAATTTTATTCCTCTGTTACGTGTAAGACTTTATTCCCGACTCAACTCGGGCCACGTTATTGACTTGAACGTGTTTTCCTTTTATGTGTAAGTGTGATCTATCAGTCTGAAAGTATAATAACATTGAAAATTTATAATGATACGGAGAGATGTAGTTCAAAATGAAAAAGAAAGAACGTAAACCAGAAAAACTGAGAAAGGAATTCGTGAGGGAGAAAAGTGCTAGGGAATAATATGCCACTTTCGTCCCGCTTTTCAGGTATAAAAAAAAAAGTGAACATTACGATTGAGTCGGGAATAAACAAAAAATAGATACTCGTACTTGCCGGATTGTAAACAAAAGCTTGGATATCGATTCTTCGTTTCGAGTCCCTTGAAGATGGTCGAAAATCTATTCATTCGTGCCTTCTTCTTTTGGTGAAATAAAATCACAGCAAAGCGGGGAGGGCGGAAGGCACAGAGTGAGAACAAGACGATAAGGAGAATCTGGAGAAAGCTCCTCAACCTTGAGGTATGCTGCACATAATATGATCACCGAGGTGTGGAGTTGAAAAGCTCATTGCTCGTGTTCCTCGCCTCAATTCTCGCTGCGGATTCTGAAGAACAATCGGGCGTTGGGTTCATTCGGAGCTTTTCGAGTGCGGTTGATGCGTGAAATTTCACTCCCCCGAGACTCGACCCTCGATTTCGTCCCGCGCAGTGGTCCGAGCTCCTGGTTTTTCCTCGTGCCTTTTATTTCGAACTTCAATATTATTATGTTATCTACAAAGCTGGAGAATAAAAGGGCTTTGTGCCCTGTGCCGCGATATTTAAAAAGAGGGGCGAGAAACGGAACGAAAACAAGCGGCTTTGGACTGGCCACGAGCCAGCCCTCGTACTTACCGTTTTTCTCCCACTGCAGGTTTAAAGTTCATAGAAAAAAAATAAGAAGAATATCCATTCTAATTTCGAACTACAAATTCAGATTTGTGATTAACGATTTAACGCCCTCAGGTACCATATTACGTGAAAATATGACGATTTTTTTTATTTTGCATCACTGTAATGGATCCGCAATTACAAATTTTGGAGGTCTGAACTTGGATTCGTAGTTACCGACCCAAAAAACCTCACCGTACCAATTTTTATTCAAATCCATTCATCCATTCTCAAGATATCATCATGGTTATTTGATTTCTTTGGAATCTTGTTACTTGAATAATTGAAAAAGTACCGAACGGATCAAAGCCAAAATCTAAACAGTTCCAAGTTTTGAAAAACCGCGTCGATTGAGACGAAAATCATTGAAATTCGCTGACTCGTTTCTCGAGATATCGTCGGACAAAAATTTTTATCACATACGTACATACACACAGACGTCCATCTGGTAATCACTGGAGATGATTCTCTAAACTTCAAAATATGGAGATCTAATGAAAACTCAACTTTTGATTTTCGGGATGATTACAATAACTTCCATTTTTCTCTGAAAATAGAGAAACCGAAAGAAAAAAAGGAAAAACAGTACCAAACCGTTAAAGAAAACCGATTCTTTTCCTGATTTCAGCGTTTGCGGAATCCAGCACTTCCAACGCGCAGGGCACAGACACCTCAACCTCTTTCAGAGTACCTACTACGTCGTCGTGACATTTTCAACTGTCGGCTACGGCGATTTCGTACCCGACATCTGGCCCTCTCAACTCTACATGGTCATCATGATCTGCGTCGCCCTTATCGTACTTCCGACTCAGGTAACTCGATTCTTCATTGAATTTTTTTTAAAACAAAACAATTTCAAATCCTTTGGAACGATCGGAGCTTTTTGCGAGAATCGTGGAAATAGCCGGGTACAGGCTGGACGGGGATTTAAAAACGGCAATCCTTACGTCTGCATTCATATTTTTTTACCTCGCTTTTTACCAATCGACGAACGATCTTGCCCCACCGAATTTTTATCGACCAAGTTTTTATGAACCGCCCCGTTTCGAACACGAATATTGAGAGATCCTTCGATCCTGAATATAAAACGTCGGTGCGCCCAAAGCAGGACAGACGAATGACTCCAGTGCCTACATTTTACACCGATTAAAGTGTTATTTGTTACAGTTTTAATTCAGAGAATTTCAATCAGCATTGGTATTATCGTAATGTTGTTGGAATTGCGAGAAATTTTTGTTACAAGTAATTATTTAGCGTAAGTCAATAATACATTTTCTGGTTAGTGCGACATTGAATTTGTTTCTTCGATTTACTGTATTTTATCACTTAAATCAGGCTTTAACGTCAATTTATTGCCGTGTCAATATCAAATTATCGCAGAAGTTACAAGAAAATATATTACGAGTGACCATAACGCGATTGAAAGGCCGTAGAGATAATCTTTTTCGGTACAAATTCCGATTCATTAAATCCCTAGATAGTGTACAGGCGAGGGGAATTATTCCCCTATTCGGGTCAACGGAGTGAAACTTTGATGATCATCGCTATCGGCACGCGTAAACGGCAAATAGCAATATCCGTCGAAATTTTCGTCAACCGCGAGGTGCAACCCCGCACAAAATCCCCCTAAATTATATACACGTAACAAAGGTATGCGTGCACAGTGAAAAGTTATCCTATACGAAAATATAGACGGGATCAGAGGGCTGACCAAACCGTCTATTTTAAACAATGAAATATTCTCTTTTCAACCGTTTGTCGTGAATCTCAAACGATCCACTCAATAATTTAACTTAATTTTTATTATTAAATTCTGTCGATGAATAAAATGATTCAACAAAAGCAAATTTAACGTTACGTTTCTCTGATGATCTAATGACATTTTAACAGACGTATCGTAGATTATGAAAAATAATAGCGCTTTTGGCTGACATTAATGGATTTCAGTATTGTGTAAACTGCAATATTGTACCTGAAACTTTTCAATCAGCAATTTGATCAACGGTTTGCGAAAATTCTGCACTTAATATACATTCGGTAGAGTTCAACACTGTACGCGTGTTTTCTATCAAAGAATTGACGCAGAACCTGTGAAATGTGTACATGGAGTATAAACATTGGGAACGCGTTAATTTCAATGACATTGAAGATAAAAACGTCCTAACTGTAGCTGAACTTTCGTTATGTCTGACGTGGCTAACGACCTTTCCATAAAAATACCTATAACCATGGGGACAAAATCGATTTTACACCTGGGAAGATTCCCTCGGCAGATAGACTAACACACCATCGCATTACTGTCATTCCATCCTTCATTCTCGATGCCATTGTTCCATCATCGTTATATCAGCATAATGATTATTTTTATTATTTTTAACCATAACCAATACTTTTGCGTTTATCAATCAATCACCTTTGCCTGTTCAGGAAATTTTTCGGAGAATATAAAGCAAATTTCAGGCGCTTGCATCTCCGGCTTTCATCAAAGGCGGTGGTCTAATTTTGACTACGTAATTGAAGGCTATATTATTATTATTCCGCTCCAGAGACAACGAGGCTTACCCCTGATTCCGATTGTTCTATTCTTAGTTTTTCCATCCTATTTTCAACCGAGCTCTGCGATTGTTTGACAGTGAAATACATTGAATGTATGTGTAATACGAGAGGAGAACGTGTGATATTCAAGGCTTGGTTAATCCACGTTTGGTAAAAAATGAATAAATATGGATAGGTATTTTTCGAAATATCCAATGTATACTCCGAATGGACGATTTGAAATAATTGAATGTTAAATATCTTCTTTATTTGATGCAAAAAAAAAGCAAAAAAAGAAAACTCGCAGTGATACGGGATTATTCAAACAGATTGAAGTATTGTGTAATTTGGATAATTCGAGTGGCCTCAATTCATTGCCAAATTTACTCGATCAATTTAATTTCTATATCTTCTCGCCTTGCTCGATTCCTGACAAACAATGCTGGTTGCTTAAATATTTCCACGCTAATGCCGTAGAATAAATCTAGGCGGCCGTTATTAACTCTTGACCTGTCGATAGTTCGAGCAACTGGCCTTCACGTGGATGGAGAGACAAAAACTCGGGGGTTCCTATTCATCGCATAGAGCTCAAAGCGAAAAGCATGTGGTCGTATGCAGCACGACATTGCAGGCCGATACGATAATGGATTTTTTGAACGAATTTTACGCTCATCCGCTGCTACAGGTGAGTTTTATAAGGATTCACAACATGAGCCTATCACCGGGCGAAATCGTCGTCAGTGTGACAGTAATTGTCTGAAGTAACAGAATCTTTCCAACGGATTCTCATCCGCTTGATTTAAACAAACCATTGGCACCTCCAGGACTACTACGTCGTTCTTCTCTCCCCTATGGAGCTCGATACCACGATGAGGATGATCCTACAAGTCCCGATTTGGGCACAGAGGGTAATTTACATCCAAGGCTCGTGTCTGAAGGACGGAGACCTTGCCAGGGCTCGAATGAACGAGGCTGAAGCATGCTTCGTTCTGGCGGCTCGAAACTACGCCGACAAAACTGCTGCTGACGAGCACACGATACTCAGGTAAACGATACAAGGAATTTCCAAAAATAGTGTTGTAAATAACCTTCCCAACACCGGAAATATGTGCCGGAAAGATATTCTGAATATTAGTAGGGATACGAGCCCTGTTCTAGATACAGATTCCCTTACCGACATTTACCACCACTTAGCCAAGACGCAAACCTTTTTCTAGAATGTTCGACGACGAGGGATATCCCCACTCTGATCAACTTAAACTCTAAAAAACGGTTCGTGTCTTGCCTAAATGGCGGTAAGTGTCAGTATGGGAATCTGTATCCAAAACTGGCCTGGTATACCTACTAATAAAATTGTTGGAACAAGCTGCGTTCATTACCCGGGATTTTTGTTGGTCCATATCTTTGGATAAGACTGACACGCTCATTGCGATGCGTCAAGTCTTCATTTGGCCATTTCAATTTCACAGGTCATGGGCGGTGAAAGACTTCGCACCGGCGGTTCCGCAATACGTCCAAATTTTTCGTCCGGAGAACAAACTCCATGTAAAATTCGCGGAACACGTCGTGTGCGAGGATGAATTCAAATACGCTCTACTAGCCAACAATTGTACGTGTCCCGGGGCCTCGACACTCGTCACGTTGCTGCTTCATACTTCCAGGGGACAGTGAGTATGATGCGAACGAGCATGGAAATGCGGAGGAAAAATTATGACTGGTTTTAATTCGTCACATTGTCGCGTAGTTCGGTTGATGATTGAAAAATTTTTGTACGGCTACACTCGGACTTGTTTCAGAGAAGGCCAACAATCGCAAGAAGAATGGCACAGGCTATACGGAAAGTGTTCCGGTAACGAAATATATCACATTATTCTCGGGGACAGCAGATTTTTCGGCGAATACGAGGGTAAATCGTTCACCTACGCGTCCTTTCATAGTCATAGAAAATACGGGGTTGCATTGGTCGCTGTTCGCCCTGCCGAACTGCCGGAGTTCTACGAGGACACGATTTTGCTTAATCCAGGTGATACTCCAATCCCATGAAACGAAATCGTACAATTTGTGTAGAAATTTTCAAAATCCATGGTTATCGACGATCGGAAAATTACCGAGCATTTCATACGAGCAAGTGCGATGTGTATTGACGTCTGCAACATTCGTCGTAACAGGCCCACGCCACATAATGAAGAAGACAGACACCTGCTACTACATGAGTATAACGAAAGAAGAAAACTCTGCCTTCGTTGTGGCGAATCATCAGAGCGGACTGATATCGGAGCCAAACCAAGTCGTTGTTGAGACGAAGTCGGACACTCCAGCACCTGCCGGAAATGTCGGAAGTGGCGGCGCGACGAGGGGCGGGGACGCGATAACAACTGCATCTTCACAAGGAGGGAATGGTACTGCAATGAACGTCGGTCCAGAGGATCACACTCACCGCCATCACAACAGTTCTAACACGCTGAGTGAAGTACCCAAGGCCTGCACTGGAAACCAGGTGGAGGGCAAAGGCCAAGCTCCAAGCCTGGCCTCAATGCCTCCCCAGGTTATCTTGCAGGTCCCCCTTAGCACGCCTACACTTCACCAACACCTCAACCTACTCGCATCCGATGTCCACCGTGAGTGTTGCATGCGCCTCTGCTTTCGTTTCACTTATCGCTATACGAACCACCCACATTCTGCCCTAGATTTTCTCATCGGCATGAACTCCGTTCGTAGGTTCGAGGTGGCGATCTGCCAGGTGAAAGAATCGACCAAAATCTAACTACTGTGGAATCGTTTTTGTTATCTACTCGGAAATTAAATTTCAGATATTAGTCGAGTGACAATCATTGACCAAACCGATTTTTTTATCACAGTGTACACACGGTGTGAAAAGTCGTGGATATACTGTTTCGGTACATCGATCGTCAAGAGTCGTCAATTGTCCTTTGTTCGTGAAAAATCCTGACTTTCCAGTATCGAGAACGTTTTAGTAACACTTTAGATGTAGAAATCGAATTGGGGGACATGTTGACATAGAAGAATTATAGGTAAAAGGTATAGATCGATTAATTGTCCAATGAACCTTAGTCGTTTTATTCAAACAACAAGCAAAAACATACGATACATCCTTAAAATCTTCTCGTTATTCCATAGATAAGTACACTCTTCAGGTCGGTCGATTAGTTCAGCTTATCACGGCGGTCAAGTACCAATGGACAATAAGTGACAAAAGGATATTTTGATATTATTCTCTAAAGCGGAATAATTATTTTGCAGATTTAATCTGCGCTTCATAATTGAAATTGGTACTCCATTGACAGCTGGTGCGTTCCCGTCTAATTCATACATCATTCAAAGAGGATCATCTACATGTGTATGTGTATCTACAAGGACATTGGAATGTATCTGTTCGTAGCTTTAAGGTCCACATACTTTTCATTCGTATGTGTAACTAATTTGAATGTTGATGTTGTACAGGATATTATTGGCAACTCTCTATATAGTAATACGAACCTTATATGTACGTGTAGTATAAAAAAAAAAACAAAAAAAAAAGAATGGAAGAAATTCGTATCAATCACAAATGAATACATATATCGCCCGAAAACTATGCATATTTAGATGTTGCTTTACATGTTTGCTGAGCCCTGGAATGTATTAAAAAATATACAACAAACTCGCATCCACTACTATCAACATCCTACATAATATGCTATACATATCATTACAAAGATCTCACGCCATAAAATGAATGTAACGAAATAATCGTACTTTTTTACAATTATAGATTTATCGTTTTCCCAAACGATTCTTGCACGTGCACCCTTGTGCATCATTAATGCATAAAATGCAATCTATTGCGGTCGATATTTGCAAATTTCAACAATTTTTTTCTTCCCCATATCGACTATTCAGATCCACTCTGAAGCAATAAACCACTCATTGTTTTTAACAAGATTGTATCTAACAAAGAACTCTTTTTTTCATCTCAACGTTAACATGGGTACCTATGCATATTCATACCGTAATATCAATAATGATACAAACGCAGACACTCACGTAACACACTCATCATTTATAACATTTTATGGCGAAGATTTTGGTTAATTAAATCTTGGCAAACTTGATATTAACGAATGCTCTTGATTGTACTCTAGCTATGTACCTCGATCCTGGAGGCATGGGGGACTCGCGACAGTGTCTGAAAGAAGGTGGATCGACCCCGCAAACGCCGATAACTGGAAATCATTTGGATGTACCAAGATCCGTCGACCCTAATCCTAATCTGCTCAGTCCGGAAATACTAACGCAGAGAAGAGGTCGGTACTGAGATTTCATTAGAACGTTTCTAATTGTCAGGGTACATATAATGACGTTTTGATACGACACCTCAGGGAGCCGACGACCCAGCATATTGCCTGTACCGGATATGCTGACAAGTTCAACGTTGCATCTTCCCGGACAAGAATCATTGGATCACGAAGGTGACGAATCCGAAGATGAGATGGACGACGATGTTCCATGGAGATCGCCTAGTGAAAAAATTGCGTAAGTAATTTTTCTCAGGTACCATCTGCTCTGAATTGTATCATTTTATTCGATAATGTGGCATCAAATTCTTCGTTTTTATGTTGTTGAAAAGTTGAGTTTCATAAATATTACTGCACATAGAATCGACTAGTCTTCAGGATTGAGAAATGCACTTGTCCAAATGTTATCTAGAATATAAGGTGACTATTTTAAGTTATCATACAACAACCTGCAAAAGTTTAATACTCGAACTTGGAAAACGGTGATACGGATCGTTAGCTTTGCTAGTCAATCTTTTTATTACCACGAGTCTTCTCTACTTGCAAATTCTATCTCTGGCTTAAAACAGGCTAAACCATCCACCGTCTTTCGTAGACAATTACCGCAAGCGTTTCGACTCTTTTTCGTTACGATTGTATACTTATTGTACCATTTTCAGTATCTCTTGTTAAAGACTGTAACTGATTCTTTGACTTTTCGAAATATTTCACGTCCTGCACATGCATACATGCACTCTGTCGTGCACGCAAGCATGAATGAACGCCTAATTGTGATATCTTCTATTATCTGTACAATAAACAATCATAGAAATTTCGTGAAACACCAAGCCGTGACATTGTCGTAGTTCAATCAAGAATGACGGTAATTGTTTCAATTTAAGAACAGAATAAAGATCTTTTCTTTACCATAAATATTCCTCTTTTGTCTAGGACTACGAATTAACGCCGCGAATCACTTTTAGTAACGTAGTTATACATGGACGTTCGAGTTCACAAAGTCTAGTTAAGAATTTTAAAACACGCAATATCTTCTAGAAGTGTATACGTATCAACTCGACACCGTATCTTATAATTCTTGTCACATCCATTTCCATCATGACCCACACACCCTTCGCACCCCGATTAATCCTTCCGATATCTTGATGTCTATCGATGTGCTGTTGCATTGCTGTTTGATGCTGTCCTGCCTGACACCTTATAACCCTGTGGATGTTTTGATGTCTTCCCTGCATCACCTTTGTGTGCGACTTGTCGCACTTTATCTACATTGCATTACCACAATTCGGCAACCACAGCCTCAGAGGGTAAGTTCTGAACTTCATAATTATTAAAAAATTTTGGTAATCGTACAAGATTCACTATTGCTGTATTATTGAATATACACTTTGATTCAAACGAGCATTAATAACTTTAGAATGAAACTTGATTATCGAACTGATCTAAAGTGCAGGTATTACTAAACGTGTTACACTCGCGTTAACTCACAGTTTACTCTGCGATATGTTGGTCTCGATTCAATGACACAATTATTATTACACCATTTCTTTGATATTGCACGCACGCTGTATTTGAGATTATCTGTACACAACTATTTCGCATCGACATGTAAGAGCCAGTAAACACCACGTGTCTGAGCGTTGAATTTATGAGGTATATTTGCAATCTGTTTCAAAACTCCTAATCGAATCTTACTCAAAATAATGTTACAGGATAGTGAAGGGCTTTCCACCAGTGTCACCGTTTATAGGAGTCTCTCCGACCCTGTGCTACCTTCTCAAAGAGAAAAAGCCACTCTGTTGTTTACAACTTGCACAGGTATGATTAAATTACTTACTACTGAAATGTTTTACCCGAACTGAACCTCGTGTATATTGATATAAAGAATTGACTGAAGGTGTGAAATTAATTTCAGGTCTGTGAACATTGTTCATATCGAAACGCGAAAGAATATAACTGGCAGAATAAAACAATTATATTAGCGGCAGATTATGCCAGCAATGGAATATACAATTTCATAATTCCGTTAAGGGCCCATTTTAGGTAAACAGCGATGTATTTGTTGCAACCATCCGTTTATTATTGATCGCAGAAATTCTGCAGTAATCGTATCGCGTCCTCTTTCAGATCGAAAACATCGTTGAACCCAATAATTCTGCTTTTGGAAAGGCGGCCGGAAATCGCATTCCTCGATGCGGTATCATATTTTCCACTGATCTACTGGATGTTGGGATCCATCGACTGTTTGGACGATCTGTTGCGAGCGGGTATCACGCTGGCCGAAAATGTTGTAGTTGTAAATAAAGAGCTGAGCAATTCAGCCGAAGAAGATACCCTGGCTGACTGTAACACCATCGTCGCAGTGCAGACAATGTTCAAGTAAAGATAGTACTTACTCCTCGATATGAACTTGAAAGATCACTTTGCATCGTCGTATGCACAGTGAGATTTATCCCACCACGCAACGAATTTGCTTCAATTGCATTCATTGTCGGTTCTCTTCTTGTGCTTTGACAGATTCTTCCCTAGCATAAAAAGCATAACGGAGCTGTCCCAATCCAGCAACATGAGGTTTATGCAGTTTCGTGCTCACGACAAATATGCCCTTCATCTCAGCAAAATGGAAAAGGTACTCCTCAGTACTACTTCCGGTGACAACTACTCCGATGAGCCTCCGATGGGCTCCCCGGTAACATAATATCACTCACTCTGATCTCTGATATGACTGACTGATTTATTCGCCTAAAAACTGTAAAATTATTACACAAACACACCTCGCTCCGCACTCTAGCCCTACTTTCCTCATTCGCGTTTTCATAAAACCATCCAAAAACAGGTTGTTTGAAGAAAAGAAGTTTCAGATCATGCGTCATCTTCACGGTGGTAAATTTTGAAAGAAATTCGTGCTTAAAATCAAACGAAAATCCGAGGACTTTGTTTAAAATTTCATAAAACTGAATAAGGAAATTGGAGCTTTGGTGGTTGGCCAATGCAGTGATTAAACTTAATAGAGTTAAAGGCACTAGTTTGGATCGTTGCTTAAATAGACAATTAGATGCTGTTCGCCTTGGTTCTTCTGTTTTATTTTCCATAGTACATACCTAGTTGACAATCTTTGGAATGATATTGAACTACACCGTGTTGTTGACAAGGTAAAAAATTCATAGTGATTATCGGGAAATAGCGTATCGACAATGCAGACGTCAGCTTTACAATTAGACGATGTGAATTAGAAATACATCTCTCTCCATATGCAGATCAAAAAATTGTATTTTACATAGCCTCGTTGGCATAAAGCTCAGATTTTAGAATTTTCTGCAAATAAAGAACACACTTGTGTAAATATGTATGCGTAACTACTCTATACCTGCATTGAAATCTTGACGTGGCGAGTTTTTTTTTTTTTTTGTACAGTAGAACATTCTGCGTAGTTTTGTGGTGTGTGCTGCTCTGATTTTTACTAGCATGGTACTCCATAAAGTATTCGGTTTCCAGCATTCTCCGATCAACCCATTAAACACTTCTATTATAGATATAATAATTATATGTGAATGAGTACTTTATTAACTCGAAGAACAACAATACTGTTTAACAATATTTTCTATTATCTGAACGTCTCTCATACTATTCTGTTTATATTTCAAGTTATTTTGTCCGATAATTGTTTCTCCATTGATATATATGATTGATTAATTAGCTGACATTGCGGTGGTAAATTCAATAACTTGACAATTTTTCATCCTTGAAGCGTGAGTTTTCTTATTGTGCTAACAAGTTCGTTATCTAATATAACTGCATACAATATACATTATTAGAAAAGTTTTACTGGAAATAATTTATAACGATGATAAGGATCATTCGTAAAACACGAGTTTCCAGTTCTATGCTGATACAATATTTTCACTGTAATTCTTAGAAAGAAAAAGAACGGGGATCACACATATCGTACATGTTTCGCCTGCCGTTCGCAGCTGGGAGTGTCTTCAGCGCTTCAATGCTCGACACGCTGTTGTATCAAGCTTTCGTCAAAGATTACGTCATCACGTTCGTCAGGCTACTTTTGGGAGTGGATCAGGCACCAGGATCCGGCTTTCTTACCTCTGTAAGCTCTTCACGTTTCATCCAATTGACTCGTGCAATTGAAATTCTATATTTACATGAAATCTCTTGAAATCTTTGAAATCACCTGAAATTTTGTGTAATTTTTGAAATTTCATGAAAGATTCTGAAATCTCTTGAAATATTTTGATATCTCCGAAATCTTTTAAAATGAATCCCATGAAGTCTTTTATAATCTTTTGAAATCTTCTGAAATCTTCTGAAATCATCTGAAATCTTTGTAATCTTGAAATCAGGTGTACATCAAATTGACGGGTGATTGACCTCTCGTAAAAGTCTAACGCAGTTTTTAGTATGGAGTGAAATTTAATCGGTTTCATTGATCAACGCTTATTTCGTGAAAATTACCATAATTCATATTCGTTTATTATCGCTCATTCTCCTGATTAATTTAATTACTGTGATCTAGATGAGGATAGCAAAGGATGACATGTGGATCAGAACTTACGGTCGTCTGTACCAGAAACTGTGTTCCACGACATGCGAAATACCGATCGGTATTTACAGAACTCAGGATACAACGGCAACAGAAACTTCGCAGGTAATTCGTAAAATTGAGCTGTTAAATGAAATCCTCTTTTAATTGTTATGGAAGACATTTTTAGAAGGCCAAGTGTGAACATTACCTGTGAGTAGCGCATGGCTGGGTTCTTGATCCATTTCGTGCATAAGCATCTCGAAAAGAAATCATTTTATGTCAGCTGTATACAGATCTAAGGTCCATTTGATCATGAAGGTCGTGAAAAAGAATAATCGTGTAACATTAAACCACGGATTATCATTAAAAACCACATACCATTCCTCGTCATGAGAAACAGCTCACACTGTAAACACAGTTGTACGTCCGAAACTCTTGCAATTGCATGCAATAATTCCTGTTAACAATTGTACAGCAATCATAGTAATGGGCCCTATACAGAGACTATCCTAATCAATCCTAAACACTACCTGGACGAATGTATTTTACCATAATTATGTTGAGCATGGAATATGAAGAAAAAAAAATTTTTTATCTTTAAAAAGAAAATTCGTGGAGGCAAGCAGAAACTCATATGAACAAACCGTGGTTCTTCGACTTCTGGTCGCGATAAAAACCTCCAAAAACTGTAAAATCGCGGGATATTACAGGACTAATTATAAACACTGGTAACTGCGACTTCGACCCCGTGTACGCCGTTTATATGTTGCTGAGAGTGGCTGGTTTGTAGTAAGGGTAGAATTGCTTGTCATTCAACAGGCTGACTCAGACGCAGAGAGCGACGCTGGCGTTGGGGTAACATATAAAGCCCGATATTCAGCCGCTGCATCTTGCTTAGCTAATTGCGCTACACGTGACAAAGGTGCCTCTGCCGTGAGTATTGATGTGGTTTCTTTTTTTTTTTCCTTCTCTTGGTCCGCACACCATTTCTCACCACAATTTGAAAGCACGCGCCTTTGTGCACGTCAAAGTTTTTCACTTGTTATCCGCATAAGTCGGATGCTTTGCATGTTGTCCGCAATCCGCGTGATGCGAAAGGCAGACCAACCGATGTCGTTATATTTTATCACAGTCTCGTCAACATAGATGCAGTTGTTTACCTGTAGTTAATAACTATATGTTACGTAGTATTCATCGCTATTTCGGGTTGGCTACTTTAGCAGCTTACATTGGGCTTTGAGGTATTTGAAAAAAAGCAAATAACTTCTCAGTGTTTGTAAATATCAATATTTAAACATTATTTTCGTATATTTAATGAATAGTCTCCAAGTGATTTAAGTCACATATAATATATCTACTTAAAACTTATCTTTTAGTAAAAAAATTTGAAAAGGGTAATTCGATCGGATTATTATTTCCACGCCACTGTTCTGATGCTATACGTATATTGTACTAGTGACGTACTTTGTAACACTGCGATGCACCGCTTTATATAAATACTGCTGTTATACATGCAATATAAGTATTGAATTCCTAAAGACCGAATGGTTTATCGTTTCCTAAGATTTAACGCGCATGCGCTATAATCTGAGAGCGGCTGTTTGCCAGGGCAACCAACTGTATCTAACCTTAAAAATTTTGACAGTTGCGAATTGAGCACAGCTGTAAAAAATTTTAAGGTCAGAGACAGTTGGTTGCCATGGCAAACATTGAGTTTTAGCAGACGACGTACAATGCAGTCGATAGGATTTCACTTTGTATACGTACAGTGGAAAACGTTAGTAGCCTCGCATATCGTGACGCAAGAAATTATTGGTTTTTTCAGTACTCGGTAAGCCTTGGGGACGAAGCGCGAGACAACCACGCCCAACAAATAGAACGAGCGGAGATAGCGAACCTGGTGCGATCGAGAATGGAATCCCTGAATCTACCCGTCGCTGACTACGACGACGTGTCGGAGAAACGAAACTCGCTATCTTATGTGATAATCAACCCTAGCTGTGACTTGAAACTAGAAGAAGGGGATATAGTGTATTTAGTGCGCCCCAGTCCGTTCTCCGCCCAAAAGACATTCGAGAGACACAATTCTAGGCGGAAAAGTAACATTAGCTTCTGCTCTGCTCAACTGGTCGCCCAGATGAGCGCAGCGGTTGCCTCGGCAGGAATTGGTGGCGGCCCTGGGAGCCGGCGAGGTTCGGGGATTGGGTTGGCTAGAGCGCCACCTCTTGGAAATACGAAATCAAATTCTCTCTCTTTACCGGACAGTCCCACTGTAGCCGGTCAGCTCCGGGGCCGTTCTAATTCGTTGAGGGTAGTCGATGACATTTTACTCCGACGAAGCAATTCTCTCAGACAAGGTCTGACGACCAGACGGAAAAGTAGCCTCGAAGACATAGGTCTAGGCGCCCTGTCTCACCCTTCGAATCACAATCCAATTAAAATTGCTCTGAACGGCTCTATCGGCTTAGAGGTCACTCCGCCGGAAGAGGGAACTCCCGGAGGTGGCGCTAGTAACACCGGAATCCTCGACGTAGGACTGCCTTCCCTGTCAGCGATGGGGGGCAGTTTGGGCCCCTCGCTTGGTGCCGGCCTCGGTGGCTCCCTGGGAGGTCTTTACGATCCACCATCGATCCAGAGTCCGATGGGACCTCCGATGCAAATTCAAGGGAGTTCGCAGGACCCCCAACACATCCAGGGGACGATAGTATGATACAACCTTATGTGGGGACGCCGACTCTCTAGCGTAGTTCGGAATAAATGGCTATAACGTTCCCACATAGGCAACAAATTCTATCCGCACAACGTACGAGTCTCAAAGTCTTAACTCTCATGGCGCGGAAGAGTAACTAGCAAAGTTGGACGCGTTAGAAAATATCGATTTTTTTCGAGACACGTGAAATCGATTTGGCTAGCCGAAATAATAATGGATACTAGCCTGAATCGTTACTATCAAGACTTACTCCGACGTATTTGTGCTAGGGGAGCATATATCTTGAAATGTGAAATAAAATTAATAGAAAATACATCGAATCACGGCACAGATCGTGATGCGATGTGTTTTAACATATGGCTTAGAGAGCTATGACTTAAAGCTTATAATATTTATTTCTTTTTTTCCCGACAATAACACAATAAGGCGAAAAGGGTAAACAATTATCGAGCTACGATAATGAAATAGAAACTCTCAACTCTGGGAAAGAAGATTCTCTGAAGCACTCTTTGAAATGATTTTCTGCATTAGGGAAAACGGATTGTATGACTTTATTTTTACCTTTTTCACATACATCGAATAACATTAAATCGCTTCGTTGCAAATGGTTTCGCAAAATTATATAGAAATTCAGAAACACTCGAAAAAAATTGGCCAGCAACAGAAAATATCCGACAATAAGTATATTTCGCGTATAGTGACTTTTGCAAAGAAAAAAAACTGTTCCCTTCGACTTTCAGACGCGTATTGTATGGAAAATATTGCTGAGAAAGTACAAAATTTCCGCAATGATTCAAAATGGGTATTCAGAGAAATGTTTTTACCATTAAAACACTGGGATGTTTATTGCGTCATGCCGATAAACTAAATTTCTAAACACGTCTCAGAGTTTTGAACGTTTTATGATTCCTCCTGTGAACTCCCTCGAAAAGCTGCCAATTTCTATGCAGGTACTGTTCGTCAAATTTTCATCTATAGCTCAGAGATTACGTATAATTGGCCGGTACCCTTATACCTTCGTTACATTATAAGCTATAAATGATCTGTTAAATTCGGTCGGATATTTACTGCGAGTATCGGTGCACAAGCTGGTTTACCCAGCCCTATTTTATATGGCAAATGTAATACCACAATAACTCGAAATATATTAGATTATTCTAGCACGTAATTCCATTAGACGTACAATTATATTAAGAAGACTCCACGACTTGATCATTTTTATACTATGAGAATAGAAGAGTGTGACCATGTAATTCATATCATGAGAGGATAGAATTAATATATATAATACGCTATGTCTACACGTACGTTACTGTATTGAAAAAAAAAAAAAGAAATATGGTGTTATTTTTTTTTCTTACCCAACTTTCAAATCTCTTTCGTCCAATTTCACATTGAACATATTCGGAAATCCGGATTAGTGTACGCGGAATTTGACTTGTTTGTGAAAATTACGTACAATTCCAAAGTACAACAGACTGGCGATTCGCGAGTTAATTATTCAAGCGGAATGAAACGGTAAAATGATTGAGATCCACTTGAAAATTTTCTCTTGAACTTGAAATTTCCGGACTTCCAGGGCTAATTTTCAAATCCTGTCGGTTGAAATTGATCCTCTGGACAATCTTGGAGGATGAATTTTAACTGAAAGCAAAGAAGAAACGGCCCTCGATCCTTGAGCTTTCAACAAGAGGTTTCGTAGATGGGAAAGAAATAGAAATGATACTAATCTTTTATAAACTCTCTAAGACAGTTGTAGGCGAATATATATTTATAGAATCTATTAGAATTTTGCAAGCTTTTTAGAACGAGTTAATAAATTACGATGAAAATGTTAAGTGAAAGAGAACAAGTGATGTATAATTATGGAATGTGGTCTGATTGGACTTGAGTAAGAAAAATTTGGCTGCTCTTTTCAAAAAGAATTATAATTAAGAAATAACATATTATAAAATTTATTACTCGAAACGCGCGAGAAGAAGTATAATATTAGCTTAGATAGATGATATGTTTATATTTTATTTTTGTATTTATCGGTATGAGTATTATAGGTCATGACCACGACTGTCAGACTTGATAATGCAGAGGCGTTCTCAACTGATTTTATACTCGGCCATATTTATCTCCAAATTAGGGTATAACAACTTATACATGTAAAGATTTTTTATCAATAAACTCCGTGGGGAGCGTCTCTGCGATTGGCAAGGGCCGTAACATTGATATTCACGATTACTTATATTGTTTTGTAAAGCTAAGTGTCAAGGGAAAATTGGCACGCACAGCATCATAGAAATTCAACTCGATTTTGCTGGTATAAATAGCATCGTAAAATTGTCATAACCGGAACGAAATCGCCATCACGTTTTTACCAAATAATACAATGAAAGGAAAAGAAAATCGTAAGGGGCCATTTCCATTCTGCTTAGATGTTATGTATATTATACACATAGACAACCGATTGCAATTCAGTCTCTACATAAAATACAGTACGGCATATATAATATATAAAGTATAAATTATACCGAGACATTCCAACACTCCTATTATGTGCATTTCCAATATATTATATACCTATAATTGACTTACTGCATGCGCATGAAAAATATTGACGGTTATTTAATATTTGTGAGAAAAATTTTACTTCGAAAGTTTAACGAACATACGTACAATATTCATATAGATACACAGCATGTACACGTGTTATAATATATACGTGTAACATGTTGACCGACTTGTTAGAATGTGTTTTACCTTAATTACACATATCCAGGTAGCACTCGTGACTTGAGATGCTTATTATTTTTTACCTATATCTCAGGTCGATATAAAATCAACGGAACTAAATAAATTGAATTATAAGGGTAAAAAATCGTAAAGTCATAACTTTTCATCTAAGCTTCGAAATGACTATGAATAAATTAAAAATTAATGCAGAGATCGAGCAAAAAAACTTTTGCTTTGTTATTTAAATTTCAAATTTCCCCTCGACCATAATTATTCAATGACGATAATTCACGATCAACTTTTATCGGCATATAATATGGTCAACTACTGTTCATATTTTTTTTTTCTTTTTCAGTGTCAATCATTCATCTCTGTGCTACTTGGGTATGCTATCCTAGGATTGCAACAGACATTTCTAAATCATCAGAAGAGCCCAGATTAGCTAATGAATTTAATGTAAACTGTGTTTTGTGAAACCAAAATCAATCGCACATTTTCCCTCGTTTATTCAAAGATTCAAGATAATCGTGATATAAGAGATATTAATCACAACATTCACAATTTATTTCTGACAATCTGCGATGTTTATACAATTACTTACATCCTTGCCAAATGGAAAATAAAAGGTACGCGAATAAACACTTTCCGCACCGGAAACAATCTGCTTAAAGCCAATGGCATTATGCTGGCTCACTGTGACCAATTTACAAAGTATAATTCTTCGTAATTCATCGTTATGTGTAGGCCCTGACAATAGACAAACATTATCGGCAATTGACGATTACACACTTACCGTAAGCTTGTGTAGAGAAACTCAACCTGAGCACGAAACTCAATACTATCTATCGTCAGAGCCTAAACATGAAGTTATAATTTTTATACAATTACATTTTCAAACATTGACAACATGTATTATATACATATTATATTGAATTATATTATATTATTATCATACGTAAGAAAGAGTATTATTGAACAAAGTTATTTATAATTATAACATATAGTTAATATGTATTTTCTTGGTAATCCAGAGGAATAAATAATAATTTACTGTTGACGTTATAGTATTTAACGCGGTACAAAAACCGCTTCATTACCGTGTTTGAAAACATGGAGAAATTTTTCATTGAAATAACAGTGCAAAAACAATACGACGGAAATTGAAACTTTTTTGTTTTTCTAGATCCAGGTTTAAGCATTATTTTATATATTACTTACTTTACCATTCAAAGATTGCAGCAATCGGTCAGTTTAATCCTTGAATGTCACCAATGGTTCAAATTTGAACCTACGATGGTTTTCAGCGCTATGGTACGTATGATGAAATACATTTTGTCGTATCGTTACTATTTGATTCCTGACGTTCCTTTCAGCTAATGAAACAGTTCAATGGAGTTAAAACAGACCCAGTATAGTCGAGTTGAAGCTATGGTGGGTTTCGTTCAAAAAGTGTAAGAACTTCAGCGTTAATTTCAACGATAAGGAAGTTTGTTCGATGTACACATGCAGCGGATATTAAATTGTTATACCTTTCCTAGCTAATAAATATCATAACATTAGTCAAATTAATGAAACACGTTTGTTTTGTCTATTTTGATGGTTGATTAAAATTGTTTATCGTCGATTACATAAAATGAATATGTAATACCTTTTTGGTAAATCACAGTTCAAATCAATTACATTTAAATTCAAACTTGAATTACTTTAGATAATAGACGAGTTCATGTGGCACCTTACAGTGAGACTGCAAGTGTACCTTTTCTTAGCTTATATTCAAAGAGGAAATTCAGTTGACATTAAATTTGACATTGATTGTACCATATTTTTGAGTTTTTAAACCACATTTAATACGAAAAATCTCGCGAAACCAAGTATACTGTCATCGAAGTTATATTTCAACTGAGGTGCCAAATATTTAGGATAGAGTATGTCGGGGGAAATTTATGAAATTCTAAGATCGTTATACTTCAGGGTTCCCAAAAAAACCTGAAGTAAACCTTACCGTTGACGAATTGTATTGAAGCGTAACAGATCCATAATGTGATCACTGTGTGGATGAAATTGTACATATAGATAATCATTAACCGTAAAAGTGTGTACGACTCAGAGAATGATCAGTGCTGAATTGTAAACTGAGAGTAATACTGTATCTTGATTTGCACAAATGGTGTCAGAATGGATATGAGGATTCGAATTGAATGATCAGAAACATGACATGAGATTAATTATTAGATAGATGTACTATTCACCGAATCTTTTGTGAAACTGGCATAATAAAAGTTATTCTATTGGCATTATGATTGTAATTACATACACTATCATAAACTTGTATCCTGGCATGCTAAGCATGATGATCGCAACGAACCAAGTGGTGACTAGTGAACTATCATGGTGTCTTCAACACTGTAACATGATACAACAGCAGTGTTGTAGAAACGATCTATCCATTCCAAAGAAGTTTCGAGACCTGTATGACCATGGTACCAACAGCTGGAACAATGGAGGGGGATTTTTGCGTATTTCGTATGTCGCTTTGGATTCGCTGCTCGCAGCGTATTCGGACTCCGTCCGATCGCTTTTTCTGGCGAAATTACGTCGAAATAGTGCCAGAAAGAATTTATTCCAGCGCTGTTCAGAATCGCAGAAATTTCTGCCGAAAACGCATAGGGGTTAGCCTTACTTTTTTCTTCATTTTCGGAGACAAAAATTTTTGTTCTGAGATTCGAATTGTACGACCGTTTTCTGACTAATTAAACCCCCTGGAACTCAGAAAACGCAGCGAAAACAGCGTGGGATCAACAGGAGAGAAGTTACGAAGGAAAAAGCACCTGCTGAAAAATGTCGAAAACACAGGTTCTCGTTTTTCGGCTGTAACTTTTGATGCGTTGATCGCAGCGTATTGGGACTGCGCCCAATCGATTTCTCTCGCAAAATTACGTCGGAATGTCGCATGAAAGAATTTAATCCAGCACTTTTCAAAATCGCGAAAATTTTCGCCAAAAATGCAAAGGGGTTAGCCTTGCTTTTTTTTCATTTTTCAGCCGAAAAATTTTTGGTCCCAGATTCGATTTAAATGACCCTTTCCTGACTAATTGGACCCCCTGGAACTCAGAAAACGCAGCGAAAACAGCGTGGGATCAACAGGAGAGAAGTTACGAAGGAAAAAACACCTGCTGAAAAATGTCGAAAACACAGGTTCTCGTTTTTCGGCTGTAACTTTTGATGCGTTGATCGCAGCGTATTGGGACTGCGCCCAATCGATTTCTCTCGCAAAATTACGTCGGAATGTCGCATGAAAGAATTTATTCCAGCACTTTTCAAAATCGCGAAAATTTTCGCCAAAAATGCAAAGGGGTTAGCTTTGCTTTTTTTTCATTTTTCAGCCGAAAAATTTTTGGTCCCAGATTCGATTTAAATGACCCTCTCCTGACTAAGTGGACCCCCAGGAACTCAGAAAACGCAGCGAAAACAGCGTGGGATCAACAGGAGAGAAGTTACGAAGGAAAAAGCACCTGCTGAAAAATGTCGAAAACACAGGTTCTCGTTTTTCGGCTTTAACTTTTGATGCGTTGATCGCAGCGTATTGGGACTGCGCCCAATCGATTTCTCTCGCAAAATTACGTCGGAATGTCGCATGAAAGAATTTATTCCAGCACTTTTCAAAATCGCGAAAATTTTCGCCAAAAATGCAAAGGGGTTAGCCTTGCTTTTTTTTCATTTTTCAGCCGAAAAATTTTTGGTCCCAGATTCGATTTAAATGACCCTTTCCTGACTAATTGGACCCCCAGGAACTCAGAAAACGCAGCGAAAACAGCGTGGGATCAACAGGAGAGAAGTTACGAAGGAAAAAGCACCTGCTGAAAAATGTCGAAAACACAGGTTCTCGTTTTTCGGCTGTAACTTTTGATGCGTTGGTCGCAGCGTATTGGGACTGCGCCCAATCGATTTCTCTCGCAAAATTACGTCGGAATGTCGCATGAAAGAATTTATTCCAGCACTTTGCAAAATCGCGAAAATTTTCGCCAAAAATGAAAAGGGGTTAGCCTTGCTTTTTTTTCATTTTTCAGCCGAAAAATTTTTGGTCCCAGATTCGATTTAAATGACCCTTTCCTGACTAATTGGACCCCCAGGAACTCAGAAAACGCAGCGAAAACAGCGTGGGATCAACAGGAGAGAAGTTACGAAGGAAAAAGCACCTGCTGAAAAATGTCGAAAACACAGGTTCTCGTTTTTCGGCTGTAACTTTTGATGCGTTGATCGCAGCGTATTGGGACTGCGCCCAATCGATTTCTCTCGCAAAATTACGTCGGAATGTCGCATGAAAGAATTTATTCCAGCACTTTTCAAAATCGCGAAAATTTTCGCCAAAAATGCAAAGGGGTTAGCCTTGCTTTTTTTTCATTTTTCAGCCGAAAAATTTTTGGTCCCAGATTCGATTTAAATGACCCTTTCCTGACTAATTGGACCCCCAGGAACTCAGAAAACGCAGCGAAAACAGCGTGGGATCAACAGGAGAGAAGTTACGAAGGAAAAAGCACCTGCTGAAAAATGTCGAAAACACAGGTTCTCGTTTTTCGGCTGTAACTTTTGATGCGTTGATCGCAGCGTATTGGGACTGCGCCCAATCGATTTCTCTCGCAAAATTACGTCGGAATGTCGCATGAAAGAATTTATTCCAGCACTTTTCAAAATCGCGAAAATTTTCGCCAAAAATGCAAAGGGGTTAGCCTTGCTTTTTTTTCATTTTTCAGCCGAAAAATTTTTGGTCCCAGATTCGATTTAAATGACCCTTTCCTGACTAATTGGACCCCCAGGAACTCAGAAAACGCAGCGAAAACAGCGTGGGATCAACAGGAGAGAAGTTACGAAGGAAGAAGCACCTGCTGAAAAATGTCGAAAACACAGGTTCTCGTTTTTCGGCTGTAACTTTTGATGCGTTGATCGCAGCGTATTGGGACTGCGCCCAATCGATTTCTCTCGCAAAATTACGTCGGAATGTCGCATGAAAGAATTTATTCCAGCACTTTTCAAAATCGCGAAAATATTCGCCAAAAATGCAAAGGGGTTAGCCTTGCTTTTTTTTCATTTTTCAGCCGAAAAATTTTTGGTCCCAGATTCGATTTAAATGACCCTCTCCTGACTAAGTGGACCCCCAGGAACTCAGGAAACGCAGCGAAAACAGCGTGGGATCAACAGGAGAGAAGTTACGAAGGAAAAAGCACCTGCTGAAAAATGTCGAAAACACAGGTTCTCGTTTTTCGGCTGTAACTTTTGATGCGTTGATCGCAGCGTATTGGGACTGCGCCCAATCGATTTCTCTCGCAAAATTACGTCGGAATGTCGCATGAAAGAATTTATTCCAGCACTTTTCAAAATCGCGAAAATTTTCGCCAAAAATGCAAAGGGGTTAGCCTTGCTTTTTTTTCATTTTTCAGCCGAAAAATTTTTGGTCCCAGATTCGATTTAAATGACCCTCTCCTGACTAAGTGGACCCCCAGGAACTCAGGAAACGCAGCGAAAACAGCGTGGGATCAACAGGAGAGAAGTTACGAAGGAAAAAGCACCTGCTGAAAAATGTCGAAAACACAGGTTCTCGTTTTTCGGCTGTAACTTTTGATGCGTTGATCGCAGCGTATTGGGACTGCGCCCAATCGATTTCTCTCGCAAAATTACGTCGGAATGTCACATGAAAGAATTTATTCCAGCACTTTTCAAAATCGCGAAAATTTTCGCCAAAAATGCAAAGGGGTTAGCCTTGCTTTTTTTTTCATTTTTCAGCCGAAAAATTTTTGGTCCCAGATTCGATTTAAATGACCCTTTCCTGACTAATTGGACCCCCAGGAACTCAGAAAACGCAGCGAAAACAGCGTGGGATCAACAGGAGAGAAGTTACGAAGGAAAAAGCACCTGCTGAAAAATGTCGAAAACACAGGTTCTCGTTTTTCGGCTGTAACTTTTGATGCGTTGATCGCAGCGTATTGGGACTGCGCCCAATCGATTTCTCTCGCAAAATTACGTCGGAATGTCGCATGAAAGAATTTATTCCAGCACTTTTCAAAATCGCGAAAATTTTCGCCAAAAATGCAAAGGGGTTAGCCTTGCTTTTTTTTCATTTTTCAGCCGAAAAATTTTTGGTCCCAGATTCGATTTAAATGACCCTTTCCTGACTAATTGGACCCCCAGGAACTCAGAAAACGCAGCGAAAACAGCGTGGGATCAACAGGAGAGAAGTTACGAAGGAAAAAGCACCTGCTGAAAAATGTCGAAAACACAGGTTCTCGTTTTTCGGCTGTAACTTTTGATGCGTTGATCGCAGCGTATTGGGACTGCGCCCAATCGATTTCTCTCGCAAAATTACGTCGGAATGTCGCATGAAAGAATTTATTCCAGCACTTTTCAAAATCGCGAAAATTTTCGCCAAAAATGCAAAGGGGTTAGCCTTGCTTTTTTTTCATTTTTCAGCCGAAAAATTTTTGGTCCCAGATTCGATTTAAATGACCCTTTCCTGACTAATTGGACCCCCAGGAACTCAGAAAACGCAGCGAAAACAGCGTGGGATCAACAGGAGAGAAGTTACGAAGGAAGAAGCACCTGCTGAAAAATGTCGAAAACACAGGTTCTCGTTTTTCGGCTGTAACTTTTGATGCGTTGATCGCAGCGTATTGGGACTGCGCCCAATCGATTTCTCTCGCAAAATTACGTCGGAATGTCGCATGAAAGAATTTATTCCAGCACTTTTCAAAATCGCGAAAATATTCGCCAAAAATGCAAAGGGGTTAGCCTTGCTTTTTTTTCATTTTTCAGCCGAAAAATTTTTGGTCCCAGATTCGATTTAAATGACCCTCTCCTGACTAAGTGGACCCCCAGGAACTCAGGAAACGCAGCGAAAACAGCGTGGGATCAACAGGAGAGAAGTTACGAAGGAAAAAGCACCTGCTGAAAAATGTCGAAAACACAGGTTCTCGTTTTTCGGCTGTAACTTTTGATGCGTTGATCGCAGCGTATTGGGACTGCGCCCAATCGATTTCTCTCGCAAAATTACGTCGGAATGTCGCATGAAAGAATTTATTCCAGCACTTTTCAAAATCGCGAAAATTTTCGCCAAAAATGCAAAGGGGTTAGCCTTGCTTTTTTTTCATTTTTCAGCCGAAAAATTTTTGGTCCCAGATTCGATTTAAATGACCCTTTCCTGACTAATTGGACCCCCAGGAACTCAGAAAACGCAGCGAAAACAGCGTGGGATCAACAGGAGAGAAGTTACGAAGGAAAAAACACCTGCTGAAAAATGTCGAAAACACAGGTTCTCGTTTTTCGGCTGTAACTTTTGATGCGTTGATCGCAGCGTATTGGGACTGCGCCCAATCGATTTCTCTCGCAAAATTACGTCGGAATGTCGCATGAAAGAATTTATTCCAGCACTTTTCAAAATCGCGAAAATTTTCGCCAAAAATGCAAAGGGGTTAGCTTTGCTTTTTTTTCATTTTTCAGCCGAAAAATTTTTGGTCCCAGATTCGATTTAAATGACCCTCTCCTGACTAAGTGGACCCCCAGGAACTCAGAAAACGCAGCGAAAACAGCGTGGGATCAACAGGAGAGAAGTTACGAAGGAAAAAGCACCTGCTGAAAAATGTCGAAAACACAGGTTCTCGTTTTTCGGCTGTAACTTTTGATGCGTTGATCGCAGCGTATTGGGACTGCGCCCAATCGATTTCTCTCGCAAAATTACGTCGGAATGTCGCATGAAAGAATTTATTCCAGCACTTTTCAAAATCGCGAAAATTTTCGCCAAAAATGCAAAGGGGTTAGCCTTGCTTTTTTTTCATTTTTCAGCCGAAAAATTTTTGGTCCCAGATTCGATTTAAATGACCCTTTCCTGACTAATTGGACCCCCAGGAACTCAGAAAACGCAGCGAAAACAGCGTGGGATCAACAGGAGAGAAGTTACGAAGGAAAAAGCACCTGCTGAAAAATGTCGAAAACACAGGTTCTCGTTTTTCGGCTGTAACTTCTGATGCGTTGATCGCAGCGTATTGGAACTGCGCCCAATCGATTTCTCTCGCAAAATTACGTCGGAATGTCGCATGAAAGAATTTATTCCAGCACTTTTCAAAATCGCGAAAATTTTCGCCAAAAATGCAAAGGGGTTAGCTTTGCTTTTTTTTCATTTTTCAGCCGAAAAATTTTTGGTCCCAGATTCGATTTAAATGACCCTCTCCTGACTAAGTGGACCCCCAGGAACTCAGAAAACGCAGCGAAAACAGCGTGGGATCAACAGGAGAGAAGTTACGAAGGAAAAAGCACCTGCTGAAAAATGTCGAAAACACAGGTTCTCGTTTTTCGGCTGTAACTTTTGATGCGTTGATCGCAGCGTATTGGGACTGCGCCCAATCGATTTCTCTCGCAAAATTACGTCGGAATGTCGCATGAAAGAATTTATTCCAGCACTTTTCAAAATCGCGAAAATTTTCGCCAAAAATGCAAAGGGGTTAGCCTTGCTTTTTTTTCATTTTTCAGCCGAAAAATTTTTGGTCCCAGATTCGATTTAAATGACCCTTTCCTGACTAATTGGACCCCCAGGAACTCAGAAAACGCAGCGAAAACAGCGTGGGATCAACAGGAGAGAAGTTACGAAGGAAAAAACACCTGCTGAAAAATGTCGAAAACACAGGTTCTCGTTTTTCGGCTGTAACTTTTGATGCGTTGATCGCAGCGTATTGGGACTGCGCCCAATCGATTTCTCTCGCAAAATTACGTCGGAATGTCGCATGAAAGAATTTATTCCAGCACTTTTCAAAATCGCGAAAATTTTCGCCAAAAATGCAAAGGGGTTAGCCTTACTTTTTTTTCATTTTTCAGCCGAAAAATTTTTGGTCCCAGATTCGATTTAAATGACCCTTTCCTGACTAATTGGACCCCCAGGAACTCAGAAAACGCAGCGAAAACAGCGTGGGATCAACAGGAGAGAAGTTACGAAGGAAAAAGCACCTGCTGAAAAATGTCGAAAACACAGGTTCTCGTTTTTCGGCTGTAACTTTTGATGCGTTGATCGCAGCGTATTGGGACTGCGCCCAATCGATTTCTCTCGCAAAATTACGTCGGAATGTCGCATGAAAGAATTTATTCCAGCACTTTTCAAAATCGCGAAAATTTTCGCCAAAAATGCAAAGGGGTTAGCCTTGCTTTTTTTTCATTTTTCAGCCGAAAAATTTTTGGTCCCAGATTCGATTTAAATGACCCTCTCCTGACTAAGTGGACCCCCAGGAACTCAGGAAACGCAGCGAAAACAGCGTGGGATCAACAGGAGAGAAGTTACGAAGGAAAAAGCACCTGCTGAAAAATGTCGAAAACACAGGTTCTCGTTTTTCGGCTGTAACTTTTGATGCGTTGATCGCAGCGTATTGGGACTGCGCCCAATCGATTTCTCTCGCAAAATTACGTCGGAATGTCACATGAAAGAATTTATTCCAGCACTTTTCAAAATCGCGAAAATTTTCGCCAAAAATGCAAAGGGGTTAGCCTTGCTTTTTTTTTCATTTTTCAGCCGAAAAATTTTTGGTCCCAGATTCGATTTAAATGACCCTTTCCTGACTAATTGGACCCCCAGGAACTCAGAAAACGCAGCGAAAACAGCGTGGGATCAACAGGAGAGAAGTTACGAAGGAAAAAGCACCTGCTGAAAAATGTCGAAAACACAGGTTCTCGTTTTTCGGCTGTAACTTTTGATGCGTTGATCGCAGCGTATTGGGACTGCGCCCAATCGATTTCTCTCGCAAAATTACGTCGGAATGTCGCATGAAAGAATTTATTCCAGCACTTTTCAAAATCGCGAAAATTTTCGCCAAAAATGCAAAGGGGTTAGCCTTGCTTTTTTTTTCATTTTTCAGCCGAAAAATTTTTGGTCCCAGATTCGATTTAAATGACCCTCTCCTGACTAAGTGGACCCCCAGGAACTCAGGAAACGCAGCGAAAACAGCGTGGGATCAACAGGAGAGAAGTTACGAAGGAAAAAGCACCTGCTGAAAAATGTCGAAAACACAGGTTCTCGTTTTTCGGCTGTAACTTTTGATGCGTTGATCGCAGCGTATTGGGACTGCGCCCAATCGATTTCTCTCGCAAAATTACGTCGGAATGTCGCATGAAAGAATTTATTCCAGCACTTTTCAAAATCGCGAAAATTTTCGCCAAAAATGCAAAGGGGTTAGCTTTGCTTTTTTTTCATTTTTCAGCCGAAAAATTTTTGGTCCCAGATTCGATTTAAATGACCCTTTCCTGACTAATTGGACCCCCAGGAACTCAGAAAACGCAGCGAAAACAGCGTGGGATCAACAGGAGAGAAGTTACGAAGGAAAAAGCACCTGCTGAAAAATGTCGAAAACACAGGTTCTCGTTTTTCGGCTGTAACTTTTGATGCGTTGATCGCAGCGTATTGGGACTGCGCCCAATCGATTTCTCTCGCAAAATTACGTCGGAATGTCGCATGAAAGAATTTATTCCAGCACTTTTCAAAATCGCGAAAATTTTCGCCAAAAATGCAAAGGGGTTAGCCTTGCTTTTTTTTCATTTTTCAGCCGAAAAATTTTTGGTCCCAGATTCGATTTAAATGACCCTTTCCTGACTAATTGGACCCCCAGGAACTCAGAAAACGCAGCGAAAACAGCGTGGGATCAACAGGAGAGAAGTTACGAAGGAAAAAGCACCTGCTGAAAAATGTCGAAAACACAGGTTCTCGTTTTTCGGCTGTAACTTTTGATGCGTTGATCGCAGCGTATTGGGACTGCGCCCAATCGATTTCTCTTGCAAAATTACGTCGGAATGTCGCATAAAAGAATTTATTCCAGCACTTCTCAGAATCGCGAAAATTTTTCCCAAAAATGCAAAGGATCTCAGATTCGATTTGTACGACCATTTTCTGACTAATTGGAGCCCCAGGAACTCAGAAAATGCAGCGAAAAGAGCTTAGTATCAACGGTCGAGAAGTTACGAAGGGAAGACCAGCAGCAGAAAAATTAGAAAAAAAAGTGTCATGTTTTCGGTCTGTTGTTCATGATGTGTTGCTGGCAACGATTTTTGTTAAAGAAGTAACGTCTGATATACGATTTCATCAATAGTACACTCGAATCCGACAAACTATAACTATTTCAACGTGAAAGCGGTGGTGTAGAACACATGATTTACACATTTGTATTTTGGTCGAAAGTATCACGATGAATAATTCAATGTGATTAAGTGTAAATACGTTTTCCGCACGATTCAACCTATGCGAAATTGTTTGTCGTTACTTATAGTCAAATGAGATGCTTAAATAAGGTAAGCATCAGTAAGATGAACTGGTCTTATTCAAATAACAATTCTCTTCATTATAATGTTATATTTAATGAATATTAAACCAACATGGAAGGGGGGGAGGGGTGTACAATACAGCTTAGGCGGACGCACATCTCGCCGAGCGAGACTGATCGGCGCATACCTTTGTACAAAAACTATAACTAGTATAATATATATTTATATATATAATATGTATATGTCACAGGCAAGTAGTGATCAGTAAGTACTCTACGCAACCTGTCACTGAATTATTTCAAAGTTCCACGCGGCAAATACATATATGCACACCTGTAATTCGATGTCATCACCATCACTTACTAAAATATCAACTAATTTATAGTAATATACGTATTTATGCGTGCTATACGCATCACTAAATCAATGCAAGAAATAGCGGCACGAGAAGTAGGTAAGTATTCCGATAAGGGGATAGTTCGCTTCGTACAATAATGTATACATAACGATTTTTTATATTACCTACATAGATATTTATGTATAAATGTCTAGGAACTTATAATAAAACTTTTGACATTCGTCGATAGAGATACTTTTTATATAGTGTAAATAAATCTGTAATTGTATATATGTAAACATTAAAATTCATCGTTGATTTGGTATAATAATAAACATCAAAATATAGCAGCCCGTCAGCTAGTATAACCTTTTCGGATCATCATTTGAATACTACCATGTAGATCCATGTCCAGTTATCGACGGTAAAAAAAAAAAAAAAAATTGTGGTAAAGGAACAAGGACGTTCGTAAAAAAGAGAAATAAAAGCAAACATGACCATGTTCATAGTGAGTCAGTACAAAACTCAAAATCACTGCTTGCCAATAACATCTATATGTAACTATACACCTATAGTAGTTAACAAGACAAGTCCATGGCCTGAATTGAACAGGCTCTTTTTTTCTGTACTTGAATAATCTTAAGAGTTAAGTAAATAATTCTTAAGTAGTGTGTGGGCACAGCACAGCGTAATTGTAGACCACTGTGCGCGTTTCTCTGCAGTCTCGTAGCACGTGTATAAAAGAGAAAAGGAGTTGCGGCACGTCGGTTTCTTTATTCTTTTGTTTGTTAATTTTTTTATATTATAGTATTACAGTAATATTATATTCACATTGTTATTGCCATATACAATAATAACCGTTGTACATTATTACCTGACTACCTATATATATAATATTACTGTAAGCAATAAATAATGTTAGTGCGTTCTCAATTTATGTAAACGTACCTAATTTATCGACTCATACGGTTCTTTTTTATAGTGGCAACTCAATTCACACGATTTCCATAAAACAAATTCAATCACCGTTTCATTGAAATTGGATAAACATAACTAGAATAATAGCAAAATTATTCAAATATCAAGAGAACGTCGTGTTTAGTAACTGATGGAAGTAATGTTAACAATTACATACCTCAAACCAGCATAACTGTGGTAAACTAAATATTTAGAATCATGTCAATGATTCCGTTTACGCGTAAATAGATTAACTAGCACGTGTTTATATTCAAATCCGGGTCATACTTCAAATTCGTTCAACCTAAATTTAAATACGAAGCCAAAATGATTTTGCATTTTATTGACTGGAATTAACGATTTGATTTCAACGTAATAAGTCAAGTACTCTCATTACCATATGCTATCTATAAGAGCGATACACGTTACAAAGGGGTCTCAATAAAACTAGATACCTAAAATATGGAGAGCTGCCCCATTGACTGATCTTGAATTTGTGCCATTTTTAATTGATATAATACGGTAGTGTCAATATTTAGATAAGCCACGTCTCCTCCTCATCCTTAATTCGCGTGCGCACAGTTCTTGGTTGTCAGAGGGAATGTCACGTATTAAATAAATTCATTCAATTATCTTCATCGCTATGGCAACAATAATTGCGCTACGAGCGAACAGCAGTAGCGGGCAAAGGCAGTAATTAGGGATTGAGGCCCTGACGTTTCTCCTCTTCAAGCATGGCGTCTAGCTCGTCTGTAAGATTGGCAAGCATGTTCCCGATGTCGTTCAAGACATCCCCGGTCTCTTGACCAGTTCCCGCACCAGAATGATGATGTCCCATCATGCCACCCATCGGAGGACTTGTGTAATCCTGTGCTCTCGCCGCTCTCTGTTTTATTGTCCCTGCATTTTCGTTCGCAAACGGTAAGGAGTCTGATTCAGTGCTCGAACTTGACTGGAAATTGTAGAAAAATTTTTATAGGATTAGCACAAGCCGATATTTACTGCTAATTCCGGTACGAATACCATGTTTTCATTTAAATCTGTCTATGTCAAACATCTTTCAGTTGGCTTATGTAACATCGATCAGCGTTACGCTCTGAAACTATAGAACTATCCAGGCACCACAAAGTTTTTAATCAGATATAGTAATCAATCATAAAGTTTCCGAAAAACTGTTCGAATAGACAAAAGACGAAGAATAAATTCGACGTTGTTGTACACATATTTCTTGCTACATCCTTTTCCTACAATTTTACGATTATTCAATTGATTTATCTGAATAACGTTCGAACTATGAATGGGTTGTCTTCCGTTCTTCTTCACTCATACTAAAATCTGACAATTCAAAAATCCAGCTAGTCATAAAATCAGAATATCCAAAGGTTCCTTGCAACAAATGCAGGTCCCCAGTTGATGTGAAAAAAACCCCTGCACGTTTGATAAAAAGTTTAAAAACCCACCTTAAAACTAGCGTCAGATCCGTTGCGATGTTGCAGGGCGAGAGAGGCAATTAGCTCGTGTTCTTCATTGACACTAACACCTACGCTGCCCCAGGATCTTGACATGGAGGAGTGTGGTCGGATTTGTTGTGACTGGGCGGATTGTGCAGGCGCTGGAGCCGGCGGTGGCGGAATCATTTCATCGCAGGAAGCTGTCGGAACAGGACCGCTACAATCTATTACAACTTCTCCCGTTCCTCCACCAACTGATGTCCCAATTTCACGAGAACTCTGGCGTCGCGGCGGCGACGGTGGTCGACGTTTCGGTAAATGGGGGCTGCTCTCAAGCCCGTAAGTAAGTTGATATTTGTTATCAAAATCGCGCGGCAACGATTTAAACTGTCCAGGAGTGGCGGTGACCTGTGATTAAAAATTTCACAATAAGTATAATTGATACCCTTCAATTATACAGTCTTGAAGACGATGTGGATCGTCAAGGTGGAACGAATTCGCGTGAAACTTTCACAAACGGCATTGTGACGAGATCCAACAGGTAAAACTACGAACAGATTCTGATCTTTGTTTGCTATATACAGAACTGTTGATGAAATATTTTCTTACAACAAATATTCTGATTAACAGCGACTAAGACCAGGATATTATCCCTTCAAAAGCATCTTATACCAATTTGTTGCAAGAAAATTTTTTACGAAACATATTTTGTGACCCGATCCAAAGATTGATTCAACTTCAGATACGCCTGATACGAGCATTTGGTTCAAAATCTATGAACAAATCTACGAAACCGTTAACCTACCTTAGCGATGGGTCGTGGACGTACCAGACAGTGTCTTGGTCTGGGTAGAGTGCCGCCACCAGCTTCTATCGCTGCTTCATTAGTCGGCGTCAAGTCACCATCCTCATAGCTTCGAGGTCGCCACTCAGTTTGAGTCGGTTGAACATGGGTAGGCGAAGGTGGATAACTAAGAGGAGCATCTTCGAGGCTCTCGAGGGATTTGCCACGAGGCCCTGTCCTTGCTACTGTGTAATCTAAGCTCTGAGGCATAGCAGCGTACATGCTTCGCCACGTCGAGGTCGAATTCACCTCATTTCCTCTTTGAAACGACCTAAGTACCGGCGACGAGCAGTCTTCATCAGGGGACGGCAAATCTGGTCCACCACGTTGGATAACAACATCCTACAAATGAAGATCATATAATAATTCAAACAACAGAAGAACTGTGTACAATCTTTTTTATCATAACGATAGTCCAAAAAACATCTGCATAAAATTGAAACTTTATTACTGTACCTGTGTGTGACCAGGGTGCGGTGGAAGACGAGCGAGATCGAGAGGCTGTATGCGTTTACCAGCACGTATGTCTTTCACCCGTTTAATAGCGAGGAGAAGTCGCTTTTGGTGACCAAGCCTGACAATACCAATATCTTCAAGGTCCTCCCAAGTCAGAGTCGTTACATCTTCGACTGACCGCATGCCTTGCTGCTGCAGCGCACCCAAATACTCTTCTAGTCTTAAAAGTCTCAACCATTCTTCAAGCGAGCCAGGCACATGCTCCGGCAAACCATCACCGACGTTTAAATTATCGATTTCTGCTTTAAGTCGCTTTCGATGATTCGGTTTCTTAATACCTGCAGGATGAAAATATCAATTTTATTTTTTATTTTAATTCTTATTCCTACAGCAGTAATTAATGTTGAAATAAAATATTCATACCCCTCTAGATATTACAGTCTACTTGGAATATAACATTTTAACGAAGAAACTGTATTCAACTTATCTAAATTCAATTGTATGGTATCGAGGAGATCGAGGAGATGGAATATTTCAGTTTTGCGGATGAGGAGTTTTTTTTTTTTTTTTAAATCATTATTACCATACAAAGCGTTTAATCTTTCAATTGCTCAATTTATATTCCAGGGACACACCGAGTAGCCTTTAATGAATTCGTGAAAGGGAGGTCAAAGAGAAGAATACTCGATCGCATGTCTCTATCGTATTTGAAAACTAGATGATAAAACATCGCAAAAGAGTGACAATTTCATGGAAAGATATCTTGTTTTGTTTATTGACTACAAAACATGTAAGAAGATAAGTTTGCTATTTAATAATCGAAACGAGACGAAGAATCAGAATTGAATCCATGGTGAAAACTCCAAAAGTCGATAATTAAATGGAAACACAACGCTTACGTTATCAAATTACAGTGATTCCTATGTTTCGATCCGAATACGGACAGGAAATGGTAGAGACTATTACGTTAAAGTCAGAACCATCCACGAATGAAGCCAGTTACCCTGAATCTTCTCAAAGTAATTTGAATGATGGTAATTTTCTTAAAATGCCTGTTCGGATATGAAAGATTATCTTTTTAAATTTATACCTATAGCTGTGAGATCCTCCGGGGTCATTCGGGTTATGGTAGCAAGATCGTATCCCGCCGAAGCGAATAAAGTAAAGTACTCTTCGAACTGGAGTTCGGTAAGCCAGGCGTGTACCACGTCGAGATCTGCTGGCCGATCCGGATGACTTCCCAGGGAACTGATCGAGCAGCGTGGCGATGAGGCCAGGGCCCCTGGTCCTCTGGGACCCAGATGATAGCCGGAAGCTCTTCCGGAATCGAGGGAAGCGGTCGAGTGCCTCGAACCCGAGCCTGACCCAGAACTGCCGGGACTGTCTCTGCCCGGACTTTGAGTCATGTCGATACCTGTGAGATGAGAACGAATGATCGAATGATATAAAAAAAAAAAACAAAACAAAACAAAACAGAATTATACACGGAATATCGAAGACTGTGAATTCGTCGAGGGTTTAGCTATTCGCGAAATTAGACGTACCCTGATCCTCGGCATGGGCGTACTTCCCGACGACGGGGGGAAAGGCGAATCCAGGATGGGTGAAAATCGGACCGGGACTCTTTCCGGCCGGCATTCCGTAGGATCCGTCGTCACCGCCGCCCCCGCTCCCCGACAAAAAGCAGCCATCTTCGCTGCTCGCATATCCCGCGGAACCGAAAGACGAACCGGAGTGTCGGAAGACGTCCGGGACGGCTGGTGGAGCAACCTTTTTAACTTGGGCCACTGCTTTCGAAGGTCGGCTCATGCCGCCCACTGAAACATTCCGAAGAATAGATTATGCAGATTATAGATTGTTGGTAATTGAGAATGGAAACAACTTTCCCAATGACAATAATCGGTGAATTTTCACGTAGTCGCAGTTGAATTACTGAACGAGGTGTGGAATGGTGAAGGTAAATTCAATCGAATCTAATTTGATAAAAAAAAAAAAACATCGTTCCTTCAAAGAAGATAAATGAGAAAAACTCTTCTAATTGGAAGTAGGTACACATACGATGAGAGTTTAGGCGTAAGGAATTTCTTTAATTTCTTTGAATACTGAAAGCATTTGGCTAGTCAGATTAAAAAGGAATTGCAGCTAATTTTGTCCCATGAATGAACCTTTCATCAGAGAGAATAGTCTGACTATGTAAACACGTTACAATTGGTTAAACGATATGCTTTTAGCAGATAAAACAAACAGCATACATCGACGTGGTCACTGTGTGTATAAACGAGTATAAATATACTATTTTCGTAGTTCCATTTCGTGCAGTTTTCTGATCTTTCTCTAAATCGAGAAAACCAACACGTTTCCAATCAAACTGAATTCAATCAACTTCATCAGCTGCAAGTTCTAAATCGTTATTTCCTAATTTCTCGCCTATATACACCATTTAGTGAAGATTGGCACCGTGCACCCCGATCACGCGCAATGAATTTTAAAAGGCACGCCACGTTTCACTGATTGGCCGTTGCGATTTGAAAAACACTTATCGTTACTGTGCACTGCGCAGATTCGTGATTTGTAGACAAAATGCCGCGAGAAAAAAGTTTGAAAAGAAAAAAAATAAATAAAAAAAAAACAGAACCATAGAGTGTCTCCATGGACCGCGAAATGAGAAACATCGTCCTACCACCCCCAATCGGATCCTTCTCGGAGGTTACACCGACGTTGACAACCGTTCATAGGAACGAGATCATCACATTAATACACTCGGTAATTCTGTAAGTTGAAAACTGAGACGCGGTGGTTAAATTTTTCGTGAAAACAAAGAGAAAAAACAACCACAACGTACGAGGAGGAGTAGCAAAGAACAGGACGAAGAAGCCACGAGACTACGGCGACCACTACGGGACGGGAACAACGCCGTCCTTCTCCCACCACCCCCATGAAACGCCATGCAACGCCACGCGATGGAATGGGATGGAATGGGATGGAATGGGATGGGATGCCATGCCGGTGGCAGGAGCTACACGACGAGGAGGACCGTCCTCCTCCACCTCCTCGTCCTCCTCCTCGCCGTCAAGGTATACCTTAGCGTCGAGAAACGTGGCTGCAACATCAGCATCAGCATCAGCAGCACCAACCAACAGAAGGAACTAACAGCAACGTAGCGAGTGTATGTATGCTCATCTCGAGGAACAGGTTTTCACTGGCGTAGGAAGCGTCTAAATTTAAATCGTATACTTGACCGTAAGCCGGATTGTGTCGCAAGCTAGTTTCGAAAAAAAAAAATAATCCATCCGTAATTTTCCTCCTACCTAACCGTCCACCCCTTCAACGTATACAAAGGTTGTTTTTGAGATAATGAGATGGGGAGACCATGCATGTGGTTTAGCGGCTAGGCCATTATGAGAGAGATTTTGAAGTCCGAATCAAGGGCTTTTTAACATCTTCAAGTGCTGTCAGTTGCGTGATGTTCAATGTGCGCGTTGTACTCGTATACGTATGCACTGTAGTTAGTCGAAAGAGGATTTTCTTCTTTCTTTAAACTTAATTTTTAATCCGGGGGCTGCCGCTTTTACACACGTAAACGTTAGCCAACGGTAGGACTGGAGACAATCAACCTTTATTAAATGATTGAAGAGTATTACGCAGAAACAAGACCGACAAACGCAATTTCAGCCATGCTGGAATAACTATTGTTAACGAAATTGACATCTTTTTTCAACCACACCGACATGAAATATTAGCGACTTGGTAACTTGTCGAGTCCATTGATCATCGTACAGTAATTCATGACAATCACACCTACGCAGAGGCTGACAAATTACCAATGATCAGTTTTCTCTTGTATAAGATATTTATAACAAGTCGTATCTTCGTTTAGATTTCTATTCTCAGGATCGTTAATTATTCGGTAAAGAAGCATCGATCTTATGACAAAGAAAATCTGACGAGAAAAAAACAATATCTTGGACTCAATCTTATCAGAGACGTTGAGAGTAAACGTGCCATTCGAAATGTCGCAAACAGGTGAATATGCGAAAATGCGGAAAAATTAAAAGGATCAAATATGGTTTTCATCAAGGTGTTGCAACCTCACGCGAGTTTCATCAATTATTCATTGTTAGAAGACATTCTTCTTTGCTCTAAGTTAGTCTGAAACGTACAGCATCGGTGTCATCAGCAGCGGTAGCAGCAACAGCAGCAGCAGCAGCTGAGACACAGAACCAAAGTGGGTACAAGGTATGTGTTAAGAAAAGAAGAACGAGGTCGTACAACTTGTCTAAGATTATCTCTATATCCGTTACAATGTTTACGTATCTAACCACCGCGCGTGTAACCCTGGACAAGAGGTTTTCTTTGTACTGCATCTTGATAGAGAAGATTACGATAAGATGAAGAAGGAAATAGAACAAGTTTAGTCTTGGAGCATATAAACGCGTGTGTATTTACCTATATTGAAAACACAGGATGGGGTGGGAGGCGAATCGGGCGTCTATTCCCGACGTTTCTAAATTTCCCATTTCCTCAATTTCCCGCAACTGTGAAATCTTGAAGCAACAAGAAACGCACTTTTCCAACAACGACTTGCAAGCTCCGAAATGGAAGCTTACGTTACTCCTCGTTACTTCGGGAGTGCAAGCAGTGTTAAACAGCGGTTTGTTGTTCCAAGTGCCACGCCACCGCTGTAAACTAGAAGGTGGCAAAAAAGATGTGAAAGGGTGTCGGTGGTAGAGAAGTGCGCGACGTTATATACACAATACCTTAAAAAATAAAAAAATTAAAAAAAAGAGAGAGAGGGGAAGAAAAGGAGTCGAAGAAGTCAAGACACGCACACGCGCACATGTTGGATCTTCCCACGCATCGTTTCACCGCACTCCACGCGATCTTTTCGATCGAACATGGCACACAGACTGCACATATACACGCGATTCTCAAGTAAAATAAATAATATTATTATTGCAGGGAAACGTGGTATGTGGTGTGTAGTATTTTGTATACCGAAAACGAGGGCCGAGTGATGAAAAAAGATGATGAAAATAAATAAATAAATAAATAAATAGAAATTCGTCTCACGCGTGTGACGGTTGGGTTATAGTTATCTCGCCTGTGTTTCGTGGGTGGACAGCTACCTTATAATATCCTCTACTACCTACATACCGGGTTATAATACGTGGGTAAACCACCGCGACCACAGAAACGTAGAGTCGAGGATGAGAGACCGACGACGTCGTATGGTGGTTGGTGTGTGTCTTACAGAAGGAAGGTGCGAAGAGGTGATGAAAAAGGATACAGAGGAATATGTGTGTGTATATATATATACATGAAATATGGGAAAGAAAGGAAAGGAGTAAAATCCCCGAGGAGTCAACACACCGTGTCAATTGCTTAAGTTACGTTAATGCTGTGCGTATACGTATACAACCACTATGCGGTAGAGAGGATCGGAAGTTAGAAAAGTTAAAAGATGGAAAAAAAGGGGGAGGGAGGAAAGGTGTGAATCATCCTGGACGACGCGTGAATTTTGAAAAAAAAATTTTTGTAAATAATAAATTTACACGTAACATGATATGTTTGTTCAGTAACATCTGGACGTCAATATACAAACGGTTTTAGTAGAAAATTTAATCGTTTTTTTTTTTCCATCTTCCTCTTCTTCTCTTTGGGAATAAATTAATACATTGGATTCGTAATATAACGTTTTAATATATATATACATGTGTGTGTTTGCAGAGTATCATCCTCAGAATATTTGCAACTTTTGGCGAAAGTTTCGCTGGTTATTTCAGACTTCACGATCGATGGTGAAACTTATTCTTTTCGAGAGAGAAAAAAAAAATAAAAATTGAAAGAAATGAACAAATCTTTACTCAAGAGTTATCGCATCGTCACGATTAATACTTGGATTCTACGATTTCGCGAGTTTCATCATCGAGATATTTGGCATACTGTATTTAGGTATGTTAAACTTGTGCAACGAGAATATTGGTTGAGATGAATTACCAATTTCTGCAGCTTTCGTCGCAACGCTGTTTAATGTCGTTCAATAATTACAACTATACTGATACATTGATCAATTGTAATATTAATTTTTGTTCAATAAACGGATTTATCGAAGATTCTTCCCTCTACTTAATATTCCACATATATGTATACATATATTCAAGTTATTACAACAGCCTACACACACAAATCATAGCCTAGACCGATTTTTTTTTTTTTTTTCACACCACTCCGCGAAGCACAGCGAGAGGTTGAGTTTTATGAGAAGCTGCAAGACAGAGAAGTAGGAGAAAAAAGCAAGCAAGTAAAGGAGAAAGAAAACAGCGAAGAAGTCGAACAAGAAACTAGTTCAAATATACAATTTTTATGGACCGCCTACTACTACTACTGCTACGACTATAGAATAACATTAAATACGAGCGAGTTGAATAATATTTCTTATTTTTCTTTTTTTATTCCATTAAAAATCTAAACCACGTTGCGCTGCATCCAAGCAGCAGTTTGCGTGGTTTAAAATTATGTTCGTTCCTGAATTTAGATCCCGGATATTTTTCACCCAATAAACAGATAGTAGAGAGAAGAAAAAAATTATTCCATAAAGAATCGGGCGATATAATTCAATTTGCACCTAGCTGTAAAAAATTTTAATACACCGTCAAAATAACCGGCGTCTATAAAGTACAGAAAAAAAAAACGTTTTTTTTTTATAACCGCAGTCGTGACGAGGTCTCACAAAATTTTTCGACGGTGCGTGTGCGTGTACATAGAAGGAACAATAATTTTTAGTATCATCGTGTACTTGGAGGGTCGAGGGTTTGATTGCGAGAAACTGAGGTCTAGGAGCTCCCAGCTTCTGTTCGCCGCTACCTTAGCTGGTGAGCAACGCTAAACGATACCGAGATCTATGGTGTACACTCGGATATCTCGATTCCGCACTTTTCAACTGAATCCAAAAGTCTAAGGCTGAATTGATATAGAAAATTTTAAAAATCCAAAGGGAAACTTGGATATTATCATTCCAAGAAAAATGCAAACCCCACGTGTGAAATTAGAAATTTTTGAAAAAAGACTTGATGACCTGCAAATATATTATCATTACCAGCTCGAAGCTGTTAAAAATTTAGAACGAGTTCGAAGGAGTTGAATTTCCAAAGTCCGAATACACTTTGCTTTTTAAAAATATAGATTACTCAATTTGAGACGATCCATTTTTCCTGAGAAATGACTTGTTACATCAACGTTACTAATTTCACTCTCTTTTATCATCGATTGTTCAATCGTCCAAATTCGTATTAAATTCTATGCCGCAGAGTGTACGACACGGCATACCTTGCAGACCTTGGTACAAGTATACATGGATACTGGATTGCGTAATATTTACACAAACTTCATAATTCACCTCACAGTGTCTAGGTATAAAAATTTAGAAGCGTATGATATAAGAAGTCTCGGTATAGGTCTAATAAAGAAAAAAAAGGTGGGTAAGATGAAAGTGTGAGTTATAACGGTATAATATCGTCAAGGGTAAAACCGTAAGTGATATCTCTATATATATATATATATATATGCCGCAGGTCTACAAAATGACGGTTATCATTTTTCACGGTGAGAGAGTTTGTGTTTATTTTTTCCTTTTCTTCTTCTCGTAACAGCGAGCAACGAAAACTAGAATTTGGTAGGAGAAACGACGAAATATTTTCACTGTCGTTGCAACCAAACCGTAAACCAACCCCAAAGACTCGACTGTTGATGCTTAAGACACACGTTTAAGCCGCACAGCAACTCGGTAAGAAACCGTCGAGCTTATGCCAAGAGACGTTGCCATAGAAACGTTTCTTAATTAATCATTAAGAGTCTCTTGCGTACATACGTACTGTATACCTAATGCCACGTCGCGTTAATTAACGCTCGCAAATTGCTCCTCTGAATTGGCAAGGGACATTATCAATCCCACTCCAGCATCCGCAATTACAGTCTCACCTTTTTTCATCTCTCTCTCTCTCTATCTCTCTCTCTTTCTCGCTAACAAATATACTTGACATAATTTTGAAAATTAAATTTTCTTCGCGGTTATACGCAGCTTCTGCAATTTCAAATTCCTGTATCAATAGCTTCAAGTTGGCAAGTTTTTCATATGCAAAGGAAAAGAATTATTTGATATTCGTTTGATTCGACTACTAAATGCTATAGCGAAACGCGGCGAGAACACAATACTTATTTAATTCGACAAAATACTTTTGTCCGACGCAATATACTCGTGAAAACTTGATATAGAATTGAACATGTATTAATAGTTTTGATTACTTGTCATCGATATCAATTTCGATGACTCGATACTCGGTATTGTGCTTTCTTCGTTCGCGATAGGTCCGATGACAATTTTATCTTACGTTTTCTGTACCCGACTTCCCAGCTAACAACCCGATTTTATAAATATCTCTAAAGCCACTTCCGTAGCGAGAGAGTTCGCCGTCTAGCGGCCGTTTACAGTACTAATATACTATATTTACGACGAATATATCCTCTACTTGTTTCGAAGCATGTTTATGTGGTGTTTCTTTCGATCGGTGTAAATTCTTTTTTGGCTGGATTCATGTACTTATTTTATTTCAAGTACCTAATCGTTTCTTTCAACTAACATACGACACGGCTAAACAGTACATAAACTTGAAATCAAATGATATTTAGTTGACTCAATTTTAAAAACACATCAAAAAGATGCAATCGAATCAATACTTCACTCAATCGCGACAAGGAAGGCTTGAATTGAATCGAGAAATTCGCTTGGCTAAATCATTTTGACAAACTGACTAAATCGAAATTGTTGACTTGAAGTCATCGTATCTGGAACAAATGAGGCTATGACTAGATCGTGAATGGTCTCCAATAAAATCTATTCTGTTAGTTCAATAATTCCTTTCCCTCCGTGTTTTTTTTTTTTTTTTTTTTTTTGGAAATCAGACATTACGTACTGTATATATAAGATATCATGACTGACTGCGACATGCAAGATTATAGGCCAAGGATGTCTTGATGATAAAATTTAAGACGAAGAAAAATAATGTGGTTTAGGATAGAAACGGCTGCCAGCCAAGGTAAAAAGGACTGAAATTATAGGGGGAAATACCGTCTGAGACTTCTTATCACGCGGTTACTTAAACGCTGTTTGCACCCGCTCTGTTTACACAACTATTGAAACTGATTCGAGGAATAGACATAGTCGACCTCTCGGCGGCGTAACTTTGAGAGATTTGAAGAGAGATGCTCCATTCGGTAGAAGATACGTTAAAAGTTCGTTTCTCCCCCTCATTGCGGACCAAAGACTCGTCGGAATTATTTATTACCGTGGTATAGAAATTGGAAATAAATTAAATTCATCCTGAACAAATTTGGCATTCACGTTTTAACTAATTTGGTCTCGTGGTTTCAATATGATAAACTCTTTTCAGGTTTTACAGATCCAAAGTTTGCCTTACAGGAACGGAGATGTGACAATTTTTTTTTTTATTGTTCAATATCCACGGATTTTCGATCAATTAAACAAACTGATTTTGATTAATCATTTTTTCAATAAATCGATTAGTTTACGGTTTCGATTAATCGTTCTTTCCGATTGATCAATTAATCGAATTTGCCTTATAATAATTCTGCAAGTCAATTCGGTATTATTAATCGAAACAGTAGATTAATCGATTAATTGAAAAACCGATCAATCGAAAAACTCAATTAATCGATCAACTGCACAACACTGATATGCGTAAATAAATATCTATACTTTTCGAAATACCTACATTAAGAAAATGACGAGAATCTGAAAGAAACGACGTCTCGTTTAATAGTCGAGATTGCGGCAAGCGATTCCTGAATTCCATAGTGCGAAATCGTCACTTTGTTACGTATAATCTAATCTGGCGGTGCTGTACGTACATAACAATACAATAAATACGGTACATAGGTGAGGAAACAAACCCCGTATACAATCATAAATCGATCGTCTTTCCCCTAGATTTCACCTATCCGAATCTAATTCAAGCTGCGTTTGAAGACAGGACAGCCAGGCGAACTGGATATAAAGATATCGCTTATAGATTTATTGCCGGGTGTTAACAACGTTGGTCGTAGGAAAAAATAGAGAAAAAAAAACAATCCTCTCGAATGCTTTCTTATCTGGCACGTCAGTAATTCAGATTGCGATCAGCGTAGCGGCATGTCATGCCTGCGGATCGCTCTGTAAGAAAACTCGTATCGCAACAACCTGTTCATTCGCACTATAATAATACCTGAACTCGCTCACTTCACTTCACTTCACTTCACTTCAATTCGCTTCACCTATTGTATAATAATATTCTGCCAAAGAATTGTGAAGGCTCGCGGAAAAAAAGATAGGAAGAATTGACTTGTTTATTTCTTCAGTCAACCTTCGTCCCCCCCGAAATTATTTCTATTATATATAGAATGGTTACATTGTTCAAAATATTTGATGAAAATAACTGCATATCAAAATGATAATTACAAGCGTCGCATAGTTTTACAAACCGTGATTGCAATTGTTGATTAATTCTCTGAAGAATGATACAACGATGAAATGTAACATGCTTGATTGAATTTTCCCAGATTTAAATTAATTCAAAACCACTCGACGTGTGACCGGAATTGAATAAATTAAAATCAATTTCATGCAAATTAACCCAATTGATTAATTAATTATATCAGTTCAAGACAGATGATTCGTTCAATCGTTAAAATCGTTTCGAATGTACGGAGAATAATTCGATATTTTCCTATTGACATAAATTTGATTAACGACGAGCCGATTTCAGTTTTCGACATTGTCAAAATAACAAATCAGTAACAATAAGGCGAAAGAAAAAAAGGAAGATAAAAACTTACGTTGCATAAGATTACGCCAGCTGCCGTAAATGGCCCTTATGCATTTATCCAAAGGACCGCTTACGACGCTGTAATTGTTGAACAAATCATCGGATTTCTTTGGTGCGATTAATAAATTTCCCTCGGACTTGCTTCTGACGAGATTCGAAACAGCGGCCGAAACACCGCAGCCACCGCATCCTCGACGAATTTTACGTTGATAATATTTATTGTTTCCAACATCCAACACAGCGGGGTAATTAACTACGGTCCCAATTTCCTGATTATGACTAACGGGTTGATTCCAGACCTCGATCCCGGGATCCCGGAAGCTTTGATAAGTGGACGAAAGCTTTCTGCTCGATCGTTGAAGGAACCGTTTTCCAGGCGGTAAAGGCGGCGGTCCCAAACAGCCGGAGACTGCCGTGATAGCCATATTTTGAGGAGAATCGGAGCCGTAATCTCGGTGTAAAATTATTCCCTCCGCGTGATAATTAATCAAAATTTTTGAGAGAAAAAAATCTACGCTCAAGAATTTCGTAATTCTTAAACGAAAGCTCGAACGGCTCGCAGTTTTCTTTTGTTTTTATTTTTTATTCGGAATAAAACTTATCCCTCAATCCGCGATATTCTTTCCGATGCACAATACGAAATGTGATATTGCTACACTTTCTGGATATTACTTTTAAGTTTGAAAGAGAAAAAAGAAACAAATATAATCGTAAAAAAATTGCAGGATTATTTCATCCGAGTTTCTAGAATTTGAGATATTTTCTTAATTTTTTTTTTTTTGTCTGTCTGGCGTAGGAGAATCGAAAAAATGGGAATGGCACGGCGCACTGTGGTGTGAAAAAGAGATAGAAAAAAGTGATTTCTTGAACGCGATCGAATCGCCGTCCGGCCGATGGACCCGGGCTTAAGGAACTGTCGGAAAGCTTGAGAAAACGGCGCCGCAACGACGAGGGAAGGGAAGGTAAGGTAAGGTAAGGTCTGAGAGGCTATCTATCGGTCGTCGTCGAAATATGCGTGGGTCCGGGTCCAGGTGGGCAGAACACGGCGACGTAGACGAGGCCGTCAGTAGGTGGACGGGTTAGTTTTGTTGCGTAGGAAGTCACCCGGGTGCGTAGGAAACCGATGCCGGGAGGGAAACGAACTAAGGAACGCGCGAGACGTGGCGTTTATGCCCCGGATGAATTAAAAGTGCCGATTGTGAGAGAGTGAGAGAGAGAGAGAGCGATGGGGGGGGGGGAGGGGGGGAATATCGTTGTCGTTGACGTAAAGACGATTGGTCCAATTTATCATGTTTATTATATGTGCTGAATTCGAGACGAGAAACTCGAGGAGCCGCCAATTTCGTCCAGACATATTTATGTGTGTGTGTGTGTATATGTATATAAATATAATATATACATATGTTGTTTATGTCGTCGAGTCAATTATGCAACGCGTATAATATGAGATGTTTCGTTACATTAAGGAAGGTCGCGGGATACTTGACTCTGTTCACGGACAAAGAAAAATTTACAGTTTACACGCTGTATGTGTGTGTATGTGTGGTACAGTGGTGATAAATGAAGATGAAAAATTATGCAGGATTCTGTAGGACTTAATTTATATTCATTAAAATAACATGTATACATCAAATGTTCAAGGATTTCTGTTGCAACACTTGTATTAATAACTCGTAGACACGTGCGTCTAGTATTTTAATTTTATTTATTATCATTATTATTATTATTATTATTATTATTATGTATTGTGGAATGAAAACTTTAAACTATCTATTACATTAATTTTACAATTTCTTTTTTTATTAACGTACGTATTCATTTTCTAACGCAAATTTATTATCGGGGCGGGTTTAAAATTCGGAATTCGAAGAGTTCCGAAATCGGCTAATTTCGAATAACTTGATCCGCGAAACTTGAAGTAAAGAAATCAAACTTTGGAGAAACAACAAAGTTTCGAACGGTCCCGAAATGCCAGATTCAGAAGATTTAAGTTAGGATAGAAAAAAATTGCCAAAAAGTAGAGTATCGATGGAGTAAAATGCCAGAAAATAAAATATACTCACACAGCGTGGTTTACTCAACTAATGGGTGTAAAAAATTAGAAAAACCGAAAATCAGAATGACCAGGATTCCGATCGTAGAAATATCGAAAATCCAAAGCAAAGAAAGATCAGAGTGGTGAAATTTCACCAAGCCAGAAATTCAGGGAACCGTAAATCTTTGATCATTCAGGCTTTCGGATTTTCAAGTTTTCTCATTTTCGCATTTTCGGAACTTTGGCTCGTAGGAGTTACGCCTTTTCGGAATTTTATCCTATCGAAACTTAGAGCGTCGGGTTTCGGACAATTCGAAACTTTGATGTTTCGTCAAAGTTAGATTTCTTTGCTTCAAGTTTTGCGACCAAAAAATTTACAATTACAAGTTTACGGAACTTCTCAAATTCGGAATTTCAATCCCGCCCCTTATTATCGTGTATATTATAATTGACAATTATTACACTTCAGGCATAACGTATACCTGTACGTATAAGAAAATACACTGTACACGTATATATGAAAATTTTCACGTGACATATTCTTCATTAAGCATTTAAACCATATCATTTGAATTCAAATTGGTATTCAAATTCGAGTTGCATGCCTAATTTATTTTCCCTAAAATTTGCAAAGTCCGCCGAAAGCTCGATGCCTACGTTACACGTACCTACAACTCGGTATATACGTTATATAAATAACGGTGTTTCATTTTCGCGTTCAGTATCATCTTCCTCAGGGTGAAAAACGTAACAACAAAAAAAAAAAAAAAAACATCCGAGAAATTTTCCGAGCTGCTAGTCCATGGATAGAAGAAAAGATGAATGTAATAAATTTGAATAATCAAATTATATATATACACCTTATACTCGAGAATTAGCGAGATAAGTGCAACGACCGTAAATCGCAATAAATAAAGAGATTTTTCCCAATATTATACGCATAACACTTGGCGTCGTATATTAGGGAGCGAAAAAGAACTTTTTACAGTAATTTCTTGAGCACAGGCGGCGGTGGGGGTAAAAAAATTAGGAAAACTCGGTCGGGGAATACTTTTCACTTCATATTATACATATATATATACGGTAAAGAATTTATGAATGGATTAAAAAAATAGAAGAAATAAAGAGAAGAAGAAATAAAAAAAAAAACGGTAGACGCGTCTACGTAGGCGTTACGCTGACTTTAAAAATTAACATAATACGCCCGTGTGCAAAGTGAAAGCAATGAAGTTATATATATTCAACCGTATTCGAAGATTTATACACGTTATAATATTATATATCGTTATATATACATATATATATATGCATATACCGAAAGCACGCGAATATAAAACGCATGCAATAATAATAATAATCCAAGTACACACGGTCTAATAAAAGAGAGCAAAACGTTGCAATTGATGCTTGTATACTAGACGTGCTAAACTAAACTCTCTTCCTCCTCCTCCTCCTCCTCCTCCCCCTGCTCCACCTCTTCCTCGTCCTCTTCGTCGTCGTCTGATTCATTGATCGGCAGCAAAAGGTTCAATGTCCAGGGGGAGAAGATTCTCTGAGCACGCAACCCGGAGAGCTCAAATCTCAAACCTCGTAACGTTACTCAAACAATGACTACATGTATGTACAGATATACAAACACCTTGTTATTCTGGACATGCGAGTTCCGCAATCTGAATTTGGTGTGTCGAGAAACTGAAATTTACACCGGGTACGGTGAAATAAACTGATTTTAGCCACATCCGGCCATTACATACAGTATAATATTATACACATACGTAGACTGAGAAAAATTTCATTTGGTACGGTAAATGGAAAAATTTAGTAAAACAGACTCTGCATTTGGTCTGACAAATAATCATATGATACGGAGTACGAAAGTTCTTTTAAAATTGAGCTATGTACAGGGCTCTTTTTTACTTCTTCAATTTTCACGATTTTTTTCATTCAATTTGTTCCTAACAATGACAATTTACATTATATCGCAGTAATTACTCTCGAGTATTGAAAACCTGTTGGACGTACTATCGGTAATAGGAAAAAACAGCAAAGAAACATGTTGAAGAAATAACATAGATGTATAAGAGTACCGTTTACACAATTCTCTGCAAATTTCACATTAGTAATTGCCGGTAAGAAGGACACAGTCGCATCGTATAAAGAGAAGGTAAGAACACGCGTCATAGCGGAAATACCGGAATGACGATTGTACATACATATGTATATATATATACACAGGTACGTATAAAATGTGAATCGGTGGTAAAATTCAAGGTTCGCGAAGCAAGATCTGCGTTAGACGGCGTAAAAACGCGGAGAACGTTGTAACAGGGGGGAGAAGTATAAAAGTAAAAAAAATTTAATTAGTTCAACGTTCCGTCGGGCGAACTTCCGCTCTTTCTTTCTTGTAACAATACGCTGATTGCACAGTCTTATTACAATACGTGACCTTGGAACAATATTCAATACGTAATGTTAATTTTATGCCATTATCAACAATACATCTGTAAAATTTTGTTCAAATGCTTGAATCCATTAATTTTTCATTATATTTCTACAAGCCCGTGCTCATGAAAGAAAAAAGAAAAAATCCCAACTATTTTCTTGAGAAAGTATGAAATTTTTTTGAAAATATGCGAATAAACCAAATTTGCATATATATATATATATATATATATACATATACTATATCAGGTTAGCGTTGAGATGAGAAAAATTCGAGACTAAAGTACTTGGAAAAATTTCTGGCCAATTTTGTTTGCATCTCTCCGCATCAAGAGTGGGGGAAAAAAAAAAGAGGCAAAAAAAAAGAACGGGGGAAAAAACGAATTCGCAAAACACATAAAAGTTTCTCCTCTCTTCGAGTTTCTTCGCGTTTCGTTCGTTCTTTTTTCCTCCTCCCTCGGTCTCGTCGTCGCGCCACTTTATACCCGCGAGTAAAAGCTATACGTACGTACAATACATACGTATATGTATATACGATACATGTATATATACAAAAAAAAAGATTCACGTGGGAAAAATCACGGGGGTAAAATATTCTCGACTTGACGATTTTCATTTTTTACCAAGATCGAAAAATATAGTTCTAGGTAGAAAATGAAAATTAGTTTTGTAACCGTTACCGGAAAGTCTGGTATCCGTTGCTATTCTTTCTCATTACGATCACTGTTACTAGATTTTCTTGCAACTGTTGCGAAAATTTAATGCTCGTGCAACGATAAATTGACGTCAAAGCCTTGTTTAATTAAAAAACAGTAGAGTAAACCGAACGAACTGATTTTGCGTTGCAATAACCAAAAAAGGATCGACGTACCTCGTTTTTCGTAATCCCAACAATATTCAAACAGTTCTTTATAACGATATCTGTGTTACACAATTTTTCTAATTACTGTGACAAATGAAATTTTTCTCAGTGTACGTACCAACTTCTTTTCTTAAACGCCGAGCATTCTTTGCAGTTCAGAAACAATGATTAAAATACAATTCATAGATAAGGAATAAAGATTTAAAAAAAAAAAAAAGAAGCAGGGAAATAAAATATTTTTAAATTCTGTAAAATTAGCAAATTCGCTTTCGTTTCATCACTGCGGAAGTTTATTTTCACCGTAAAATACGTTCTCGGATACTTGGCGAGACGGTTAAATCGAAGTCGAAGTAAATGAGGAAAGAGGGAAGAAAAGTTTGGACGATGAATCTGCGATCATTTGAGCGTGTAACCGTATAAATTTAGCCCTGGCAAAGGTGGCGTGAAATCTTTGGGACTCGTAAATACGCGTCAGTTTCTACTTATCGCGCCATTACTCCCTCCTTGCTGCTGCTTCTGCAGTATCGAGATGCATCGCAGCTCTGAGAGGAAATTAACGAAGCTAACATTTTTCCATACAGTGAACTCTCTCAATAGGACCGCAACAGTGCAAAAAAAAGGAGAAGAGCAATCTTCCAGAAGTCGGACGACAATTTTCTTCAAATAAAATTCCCCGACTTTTTTCCACGATACTTAAATAATGTTGGGCAGCTTTTATCGCCGAAAGCTCCAGAAGCTTGTGCACCTTGTAATATATGCAAATTTGGATCTTAAAATCCTACGCAGCATTGCTTCGTTTCGCACAAACAATTAGAAATTGAACGATATCATTTCCAAAAGTTGGTTTAACTGAATTTACGACGCATAACCGAAGTTTGAATACGATTTGTAAAAAAAAAAAAGAATGTAAATTTTTTTCTACGAATCTTCGTAATTCCCTGACTTTTTTTTTCTTTTTTTTTTTTTAACCGTGTACAAAAGCGGGGAAGCGGCCTTATTAAGAGAGTGCACTGTAATTAATAATCTAAAGTCGGATGGATCGGTTCTCTCTTCTTCCTGCACAAAATAGTGCTGGGGGAGAAAAATAAGGAGGAGAAGGAAGGAATGATACGGCAAGTGGGAGGAACGAAAAAAAAAACAAAACAAAATGCCAAAGAATAAAGGGGGAAAGAAAAATGATGCGATTAAGATAAAGACGCGGGTGAGATGAGGGGGAGGAAAAAAAGGGCGATAAATCGATAGAAGACTTGGGTGCGGCGCCCGTTTCACGCTAATATCGCTGCACGCGTGCGTTTTAAAAGCAGGAAACGAGTATTTACGTGCCTTTTGTTTTTTATATATATGTATATATATATATAGTAGAAGTATAGAAGAATGAAAATGTAAAAAAAAAAGATGTACATTAAGAATACAAACGATACAGAATCGTGAGAGTTTCAAACGTGTTGTAGGAAATTATAAATTATATTTTCAATATAGAACTTAAAAAAAAAAAATTGTTCGAGACGCATTTTTTTCTTTTTCTTTTTTTTTTCAAACAAACGGGACATTTAGCAAAAATTTCTCTTGTTCCGGAGCGAATATTTTTGTAACAGACTGATGTTCAATTATTTTGAATAAAATTTCTGGCAGTTTGGGATTCTCGGCACGAATTCTGATGGTACCTAAGTTAGAAAATTAAAACAACCTTTTTTTTTTTTCACTTTAAATCGTAAAGCCCCAACTAAATAAGTCATTTTATATTCGGAACAGGTAGATTCGGTCTTTTTTCCTCAAACTTGGCTCTCTCTCGTTCTCTTTTTTTTTCTTTCTTTCTTTCTTCTTTGAAAATAAACTGTCAAAACCAAAGATTCTATTCTACAAAATATTCGTGTAGTCCGAAATTTCCAAGGTTCCGATATCAAACGACAAGTGAATAGAATCCTTTTCCTACCTAGAAAGTCATTCGATCGTCGTACGAATAGGCACAGGCGTTCAACCCTTTGAGTCACACATAATTGTGCTGAGTCAACTTTTGTAACGAGATAGTATTCTATGGTTTTCGGGGTTACACAGATTACGTATTTGAAATCAGATTTCAAAATTTCAAGATGGCGGATAGAATATGGCGCGAAAAAAATTTCAAATTTGATCCAATACGGTAGAAAATTTTCAATTAATAATTTCAATATGTTGCAAAGTTCTCTAAATATACAAAAAAAAATGTATACAAAATAGGTGGTAAGAATAGTACAGAGGGTAGAGTAAGAAAAAAATAAATAAATAAATAAATAAATAAAACACGCGCCTGGGTGACTTACACGCGTAGATATACTCGAGGATGTGGGCGTATGGCCTAAATCAATAGGTGAAAAAAATTCGGCCAATCTGTATTCATTTTACGAACTCTGGGACAATTCAATCTTCCCGCTCGAAAGGATCTCCGGCTCGGTTTGCGTTGAACGACGAGGATGAAAAACAGGGGCAAGAGAAAGATAGAAAGAATAGAAAGAGAGAGAGAGAGAGAGAGGGAGAGAGAGAAAGAGAGAGGAAGGGAATGTTGTAGACAAAGACGCGAATACACAAAGCCGATTTTAAATTCCATCGATTCTGAATCTGGAATTGGGACGGTTGGAAGATTGCCTAAACATTCTGCAAGAGAATTATCTCAAGGACCAAGGAACCTCGCCAGGAATAGAAACTAGACCTCCAGGAAGCTGTAACGTCATTTATAAGTACATAAGAATGAATCGGAAACTAGGAGAAGGACGAGAAAAAAAAAAATTGACAATTTAAAAAATGTTCAGCAACGTTATTTCCGCCAAAAATTAGTAAACATAAATTATAAAGCAGCAGACCTAATACGTAAATTATATTACGATTCTGTGCCAAATTCGACTAACGCACAAACAGCTAAGATAAGATAGGAACAATTTGAGAACAAGATTTTTACAATTAAAATCTTCAAAATAACAAATTTTTTTTTTTATATATTCGATATGCGAACAAAATGCGAAGCTTGAAAACTTTCGAAACAGATTGAGGAAAGAAAAAAAAAAACAAAATAATAATAAAACCGACAGTTGAAGTCATTTTGAAAATTGAAATGAAAGAACATTTCCTCAAAATATGAATATTCCAGCTTCCTTCTGCTATTCGAGTTTGCTCAAAATAATCTCTGTTAAACGGTAAAAAAAAAAAAACGTTGTTCAATTCGTGCAAGTATCTACAAACTTTCCGAACTGTCGCAAATAAATGAGATTGTTGATAATTTTTCAAAAAAACGACGTTTTCTTCGTCTCCTTCCAAAATTTCTAATTTATTCGACAAAAATCACTTACAGGGTCAACAAAATTGGCCGCCGTCGTTCCAGTTTCGCAACTTGAACAACAACTTGTCCACACACACACGCATATATGTATGCATATATACACGTTATACACCCTTACTCTGTGCAGCCCAATGCAGGCTCTTGAGAACCCGCAGCATGCCGCGTTTCGCATTATGCAACGAACACGTTTTGTTGTACGGCATACGGGCAATGAATTTCAATTCAGTCGTCGCACACGGACGTGAGAGGAACGAAGAGGGTGGTTAGAGGGGGTTGAACGTATTCGTCCTCTTGCAGGGATTTTGCATCGTCGTAATTCCGAAACTTTTTTTTTTTTTTTTGTTTTGTTTTAACGCGCGTCGCGAACTTGGAATAGCAATTTTCTTCCTGTGTATATATATATATATATATGTGTGTATATATATATATATATATATATATATATATATAGTACATATATGCAAGCAGTAAGAAGACGCTCTTAAACATCGGTTAGGTTAACTACACTATATATATATATATATATATACAATATACATATACATGATGAGGATATTCTCTCGGTAGACATGAATTTTACACGTTTTTCAAACAAAGGATGAAAAAAAAAAAATCTATTGCAAAATTTGTGCCGAACAGACAAACAAACACACAAACAAACAAACAGAGACGAGAAAACTGAATTGATAAAACGTGGTAAATATTTGAAGCTAAAAATTTACCGAGTAACTCTCACGATAAAAAAAAAAAGTAGTTATTTCTTTGAGTGAGAGACGTTGAATTTTTCGAAAAAGAATTAATTAACGATTTGTATGATATGTCATTATTTACCTCGGATTGAATCAGATTGTTTTTGTTGTTTGTTAAATGGAATTTACGGTGAGGATACGATTGGGGTCGTTTTTACCCAGGTGTGGAGCGTAACGCCGTTAATTTCAATATAAATTCAAATACGTACAGAATATGATGTATACATGTATACATACTAATTTCAAATTTCAAATTTCAAATTTCAAATGGCACATAAAAAAATAAATTATCCAGCGCAACCTTTGACTTGCTAGCTTGTGATAAAAAAAAAATCGTCTGATAATAGCAATTTGAAGTGAGGTAAAAATTTAAACATTTTAAGCTTCAAGATCTGACGATAGATAAAAAAAAAATATATATATATATTTGGTTGGTAAAAACATCATAGTAAAAAATGATCGGAATCCAAGGGGGTGAGGTACATGGGCTGATAATTTAACGTGGAATGCCACATACATATATATGATCTCGGGAATATTTTTCAGATTTACTTCAGCCATTGGTAAAATTTATACGAGATCGCAAAACCTATTTGGAAATCAAAATTTTCAAATATCTTAGAAAATTCACACTGATTTCACGATTCAAAACAACAACTTTTTGAGCAACAAACGGCAATGGGATCTTCAATATTTACCATTTCTTTTCTTTTCGCAAGTTTTTAATTTTTCCACGTCGGAATTCTTTTTGCCTGTTCACTTTTTTACATGCCTCGATCTAAACAGATCAAAAAATCACATTATTTTCATCATTCCGTGATCGATTTAGATCAGGGAATATAAGGATTAAAAAAAAAAAAAAAAAAAAAAAAAAAAAAAAAAAAAAAAAAAAAAAAAAAAAAAAAAAAAAAAAAAAAAAAAAAACCCTCCAATTCCCACATGGAAAAACTAAAAAATTGGCGAAAAGAAAATAGTAAATATTGAAATCCCGTTACCGTTCGGTGCTCGAAAATCACATTTCGATTCATAGATTCTTTGTGATTTTTTTCAGATTTCTAAGAAAAATCTTTTACGAAAAAATTCCGTGACCTTTTTCAGTCGATACGAACATCGTACTAAAAAATGATTAAAATGAAAAATGATGAGGCGTACATGGGTTGTTAATTTGACACGGAATGCCCCGTTACGCGTGCGCGTGTAAGGTGTACCGATTGTAAAAGGTTTCGTCGAAGCTCCTCGTAAATGCGAGAGAGCGGTTTTAAGTCCCGACTTTTCACCCCCTCCGTGAAAGTCTAACCTACAACCGCACGGATGGGCATAAATATGAGCATGGTTGGGTTACGTATGTACCCACATGTCGAGGGTGGTTGGATATGTAGTTACGGGGTGCTCTCCGACACTCTTGGATGCTCTCGGGTGTGCTGCTTCTCGCAACGTCCGCTCGATACGCATTGTCTCAATCTCCGACCCCCAGAGGCCCTTCCCTTCCCTTCCCTTCCCATTCTTCGTTCGTCTCGCCGACAAGTTACGAAGGAACCAACGAACCAACCAGGAAAGTACCGGAAGCTTAATGTTAATCCATGCATACGAGCTTTTAACATATATAGTAAATACACAAGCTTAGTTATCATGGATGTGATTAAAAATTCAATCTGAAAAAAATGTTGAGTTATATTCCGGAAATAAATTATACATTATTTGTATTCTAAATTTTTATTTCCAGAAAAAATAAGGCTCGCGAAAATATAAATCACGTATCCTATTGCGTGGGTTGTTTGGCTACACATGATATATATGTATTATTATACATTCATACATGTTGTGTGCATAAAATGGGGGATAAGCTTTTAAAGAGAAATTACGCGTACATTCCTTGGGATATTCCGTACATACGTACACATTAGGGCTTGTTACAATGCCGGAATGAAAAAAATGTCAATATCGTCTGAATATGTGAATATAGTACGTAGGTATGTTACGGACAGATACAAGGTTGTAGGAACAAATTTGGTCGAATAGAAATGAAAAAGAAAAAAGTAGAACACGCGACTTTGGTTAAAAAAATAATAGATTTCGAAAAAAAAAGAAACTCGTTTATATCATAATTGCCTAAGTTGAACCGTGTGTAATTTGAATTTATGTACTGATACATTTTTCTGTTACAAAATTTTTTTTTCTTTTTTTTTTTCATCATTCAGCTATTAAAACTAGGCAATTGTAATACAACGATCTTTTTTTCAAAAAAATGTTCCTTCTCATCGCATTCTTTCGAGTTTGATGTTCTTGGTATTTCACCGCGAAATAAAGTAATGATGAAAAAAGAAGAAGAAGAAGAAATTCAACGTTAGACATTACAGTCGTACGTTTGGAGAAATTTCTTGAAACAGATTCGTTAGAATACAAACCCGACAAAATTCGTTGCAAAGAGGAATGAAGAACGAAATAAAATAAAATAAAAAAAAAAAAAAAAAGTGTAAAAAAAATCACATGCCAACCCAGAATAAAATTAATTCTGGGCAATTTTTTTTCTACCTCGTGAAGATTACTCTGCGCAACTTTTTGCCACTTAATAATGTCTATGTATGTATGTATGTATGTATGTATGTATATGTATGTATTGGTCGTCGGTCCGAAATGAATTTTATAAAGGCGAATCTCCCGTGGGTCGTGGTTATAAGCTATAAAGGGTTATATTCCCGGGGCAGCAATATCCAGAATCGAGTCGAGTGGTCTTTCCGCAGCCTAGGCTTATAGTTGGTAACACACTTCCGTATACATACATACATACATACATACACACATGCATAGACTGGCAGCTTATAAAAATAGGCGTACACTGCACGACATCACAGTTCTTCTCCTTCTCTCCGACACACGCTTGATTTATATCCTCGATGCATCTACGCGTTAGATCTTATGTGACATACATATATAAGGGTGAGGCGGGCAAAATGGGCCCGCTCAACGGAAAAATAACGTTAGACCAATTTCGACGGTGCAATGTTTTTTTTTTTTTTTGTCTTTAGACAAAAAATAGATTTCAAGCGTTATCGAAATCTTTTGAAATGTCGTTTGATTATAGAGGGGGCCCATTTTGCCCGCTAGGGCCCATTTTTTTTCGCCTCTCATCTATATATATATGTGTATATATACATATACATAAGGACTTAATATACACACACGCATATTCACATGACACGTATTATCTTTACGTACATACTACATTACTACATGTACAAGATTACGTTATTTATTCTTTGCTTATCGAATAAAATTTCCGATAAGCTTCAACTCTTATCCAAATATTTCCGATACTTCGTTTACTATAATAATAATAATGATGATGATAATTATAATAATAATGGTAAATAGTAAGTCGCAGCGAAGCAAGCAGGTAACAAAAAAAAAAAAAAAAAAAAACCAGAGAATACAAATGATAAAAAGAATAAGCATGCTGGAGCAAATTAGTTTAATCATCGTCGCGATTCGTGTAGATATGTAAATTAAGAGAGAAAAAAAGTCCATAAATTTATTTCCGCACGCTGCACACACACATATATATATATATATATATATATATATATATATAAATATATGTACGCATAACATACCTATATTACTGATACAACACGCGACGAAACAGAAACGTCTCAAAACGAGGCATCCTGTACTCCGAGGGTATAACGTAGTGGAAAATCCTTGATCGTAATTGGATTGAAACGAAGAAACAACAATGCGATACGGATAATAAAAGAAAACGTAGTAAAAAAAAGTTTTTTAAGAGGGAGAGAAAAAAAAAAAAAAAAACGGAAAACCAACGCGAGTTCATCGAATAACAAACAGCAGGATTCGCGAGAGGAAATATTCCGGAGAAAAATTTTTAACCGCGAATCTTTGAAAAAAGGTACAAATTTATAAACCTCGCCCAATATTGCAGGGCAAGATTTTTTCGCTGGGTCAAGTTTCGTTATATTTTTCTTTTAATTTTATTCAACCTTTCTTCCTATTTTTAATCATTCGTAAGCGGACAATGCCTGATATGAAAAATAAATGAACCTGTACGTATGGTACATAGATCCGCATACACAAACATACATACATACATACATATATATATATATATATATACACGTATCAAAGTGCGTATCCCTTCACATAAGATATTCCGAGCGGTGCGTCGACCTTGCGCGCGTGATTCGCGTATTCCATTATAAGGAGAGGCATTTTACATACCGTATGTGAACATACGTATACACACACACACACACACATAACGTACACGCGTGTATCTCTGCAGGCGCAGCAGTGCAAAACGTGCGTGTAATCCGTTAAAAAGTTACGTCCGTTTAGTGTTTCTAATTTACATGTACACCGGTGTATAATTGTATACATACATATAATATATGTGTGTGTATAAAGGTATATTATACGTGTACAAAGGAAATCACATGCGAATCTGACCCTCGCTGTTTCTGATTTTATATATTTATTTTTCTTTTTTTTTTTCTTCTTCTTTTTACAATTGTCCCAACTCCGAAACAGTACCCTGAATTATTTCAGATTTTTCATTCGACTGTTAAATTTTTTTCAAATACATCCAAGTGATTTTGAGAGGGATCGTTTCTAAAATTATCAAAATATTGTCGGAAACTGTGATTTCTAAATCCGACGAACGTTTCAAGACCGGGATTTGTTTTTCACTTTTTTTTTTTTCAGCACTTTCAATACTTTTGGTCGCACAAAGTATTGCTCTCCCGAAATATTTTCAAAAACTTCTATTATTCGCTTATGGAATATTTTTAGACCGGTTTCGTTGCGAACCGATTTTTGGCACACATATTTCTTTGGCACATTCATCATTTTTTCATCAACGTTAAGTTGAATATTTTAATTTAAAAAAAATACATTAAAAATTTTAAATAACAAGAAGGTAAAAGGTGAGAGAACAACGGTAATGTATGTACCTACGCGTTATGCATTAAAGTATAAAACACGGGTATTCGTTCATCGGGTTTCTCGAATCCTGCAAGTATATCCTGAGCACGAAGCTACGTATTGCATTTCTGCTTCATTAGTCACTGCTCGTTAAACTTGTACATAATACACCTATATCTATATATATATATATATACACACACACACACACGAACGCATAGGTGAGGAGAAGGTTGCATGCATCGCGAGTCCAAGACTGTATAGATATTGTAAGTATAGACAAACATCCTGTTTTTTCGAACGATAATTATTGCTGTATAATTATTCTTCGATTTCTAACTTCCCGTTTCGCTGTTTTCCGTGGAAAAAGTAAATTATTGTAATCACCCCCGGCAGTGAAAAGTTGAGTTTTTACCAGATCTTCGCGTTTTCGATTTCAGAGAATCGCTTTAAACCATTTCAAGATGGACGTCAGTGTGTGTGTGTGTATGGTTGTGTTTCAATGATTTTTGTCTCAATCGACGCGAATTTTTCAAACGTAGAACTGATTTGATTTTGGCTTTGATCGGTTCGGTGCTTCTTCGATTACTCGAGTAACAAAATTCCAAAAGACGAATAAAAACGACGATATCTCGAGAACGGATGTATGAATTTGAATGAAAATTCGTACCGTTAAGATTTTTGGGTCGCTAATCACGAATCTAAAGTCAGATTTGCAAAATTTCAACTTGGCGTATTCGGCAGGCTAAAAAAAAAACAATTAAAATACCGTCGATTTGTTGGGTGACTGATCGCGAATTTGAAGCCAGATTGCGAAATTCAAAATGGCGATCCAGTATCGTGGAAAAAAAATCAAAAAAAAAAAAAATATTACGATTTTGACAGAAATCTGTAGTCAGAGATTCTTTGGATCACCGATAACGAATCAAAGGTCAGACTTACAAAATTTTTAACGATCGATTCGTGATCCTGGTTGAAAACTTAAAATCGTTAATTACCCATCAGAATTTGATATTATTATTTTTTTTCTCTATATAAACTTGGAAGCTGCAGCGTGGAAAAAAAAAAATATATATATATATATATATGTGTGTGTTATAAAAAATACACGTTTATACAACAACGTTGCTTATCCTGCGTCTCAGTTTTACACGTACAGTTACACTTCACATATAAATGTACAATCGTTGCAACGCGAGGCTTTTTATCGCTATACGCTAAAAGCTCCGGTATGTCCAACGAGTCGTGTAACCGTACGTGATATTTTTCCAAGGAAAATCAAAGATAAAATAAATACGCTACCGAGTGTCTTCAGGGTTACACGACGATCACGCGTCATTTTTCGATGAACCGCGTGAGTCTCTCGTGTCGGCATTATAACACACACATGTGTATTATTCGCATACAGCAACTGCGCACTTGTAGTATTATTTGATACTTGAAAAGCTTGTTTGATATGCACTGTCGTATAGGTGTAACGAGAACAAGCTTACACGCGATAAAAGTATTATCAATTTAATCAGAAATACCAGAAACAAGAACGCAACGTTTCTGTAAAAACACGCGTCATTTCAGAAATAGTCAAATTAATATTTTTAACAAAGATTCGTTAAATTTACTGAATCGGATCAATTTTTTTTTTTTTTTTTACTACCCCAAAAAATTACACACAACATTTACGACTCAATTGTACAATTAACTTAATGAAACGATATTCTTCGGTGAGTTGGAAAAAAAGTTATTTCATTATATACGAATACAAAAAAAAAAAAAACCGCGAATTATTCAAACAGTCCCAGTTAATTGGTCTGAAACAATAATTTATTCATATATACATAGATAATAAATGTGGACGCATGCAAACTGTACATATCCCTTATTATAGAAATTGATAACAGACCGACGATGACGAGAGATTAAAATCTCCAACAAATTTCGTGTGCAGGGCATGCGGAAACAGGGACATCCGAATTAACAAGCCTCGTAAAGTTAAGATAAATACAATAAGTATAACAAATTCATCCACGGTCCGATGAGAATTTAATTATTATGAATTCAAATCAGTATATTTATGCATACACGTCGAAAATGATGATGGACGAAATTCGTCGCCAACTACATCAAACACTTACAAAACTTTACCTAATGCGACATTAAATTATTCAATATAAAGCTTAATTTAATTTCAAATGTATGCAATCAATTTCAACGTTGCTACGTACGTTAAAGGAAACAATCTCTTCTTTTTCTCTCTCTCTCTCTCTCTCTCTCTCTCTCAAAGCCGGCGCATTATACACTATGTGAATAATAAACGACGTAGGATTATAACAGAATTAGGAATCAAATTTTACAGCAATTTTTTCTCCAAAACTCCCGTAAAGCCGTATTAAAAATAATCCTACATTACGTATTTTATATCCCACGACGTTTGATAAATTATTGTTATAAGCGATACGCGATCGCCTTGTGCGCGTAGAGAAATAAAAACAAAAAATTGTTAGTCATGGGGTACTTGGAAAAAAATTAATTTCGTCTTTTACTTATTATACATAAGAATTCCGCGGCAAACGGAACGATAAAATAAAAAAATTCGATGAAGCAGGAAGGTAGAAGAAGAAGAAGAAGAAGAAGAAGAAGAAGAGAGGAAAAAAAACAGACGGGTTTCTATCGAAACGCGAAGAAAGGAAAAAGGGAAAATAGATTTCCGTTTGAATTTAATAAAACATCTATATTCCGTCCCACCCTGAAACCGCCGTATTCACAATAGCTTCAAAGGGATCAATAGTCGACCCATGAATAGGCCTTCGGTGGGCTTTTCAATGCTTAGAACCCGAACCTACGAACAATGCGTACAGTAATATATAAATGTGTGTGTGTGTGTGTGTGTGTGTGTGTGTGTGTGTGTGTGTGTGTGTGTGTGTGCATGCGCGTATGGATACATATTGTGGAAATATTTGGAGCAGAAAATGACGGTAACAATAAGAGATATATGGATACCGATGGTATAAACAGCGATACGAACAATGACGTGTGAAACACGCGATACGGTCGATGATCGTGATGATGGCTGCTCGTAATAATAGTATTATTATACAAAATGCGAAAGATTTTTAATATCCAACAACAATTGTACACGCTGTACAATTGAACAATTTTTCATTCCTCGCGAAATTTTCAGCCAAACCTTTCTTCGATGATCTTCTTCGGAATTTGTTTTTAAAAACAAGTATACTGGACCAAGTTACCGTAACAACGATATCTTGAATTACTCTCTTGAACTGTAATTTAATTTCAGCGTTTAAGAATCTATAATATTAGACACAGGTACCCGATACTAAATTAACGTCAATTGTCACGGTGAAAAACATTTATTACAATTTACAATTTAACAATACATAGACAACCAATCGTAAGCCCGCGATTGGGGAAAAAAATTTTTATTTTTTTTTTACACCGATAATTTCGGCGTTGAAACGAGCAATCGCAAAACGTGACGACCACGTTACAATTGAAACGAGTGAAATTAAATCGGCGGAGAATCAAGGAAGCGACTCGAAGCTCCGAAAGAAAAAGAGAAGAGAAGAAGGGACAACAAAATGAAATGGGATACAAAAAGAAAAAAAAAAGAAAAAAAAACCAGGCGAACAAAAATGAATAATTCGGTTTCCGGTTTTATTCGCGGACGAACCGATCGCCGCGTAAGGTCGGCCAATCCCACGATGCATATCTGTTTGTGGGAACGTTCATTAAACGCGAGCGTGCCAGAAGGAAGAGAAGGTGCGCTGTGGGAGGAGAAGGAGGATGTAAGGAGGAGGAGGAGAAGGAGGAAGAGGAGGAGGAAGGGAAGGGGGGTCAGTATAGAGGTTGGGTCAGGTAAAACGAGGCGAGGTGAGATGAGTCTAGGTTAGGTTAGGTTAGGTTAGGTTAGGTTAGGTTAGGTTAGGCTGGGCTCAGATCTAACCCCTCGTCCTGTGAGAAACGGTCGCGTTCATTCCCAAGGTCGTATCGACGACCAAGGCAAGACGACAAGGCAAGGCGACGAGACGGGATGAGAAGGATGAGAGAAAATAAGGATTCGGGCTGGATGCAGCGCGGCAACTTTTCTCCCCTTCTCTTCTCTTCTCTTCTCTTCTCTCCTCTTCTCTTCTCGCATCCCTTTTTCTAGCACGACATTTGATAAACCGATCGAGTGTTTCCCCCTCCTTCTTACAAATAAACTGTCACTGATAATAATATTCGCCTCGCGTTTTCATACATTCACCGAGTATGACGACGACGATATAATAACAACAAAAATAATAACAATAATAATGATAACGATAATTGTAAAGGATCAGCGATGCAGCAGCTTGATTATGTATATAATAAGATTGTCACAAAATTTTCAAAGATGTCGCTTGGACACGTATATTTCGTGGGAAAGTTTCATCTCCCAGCCGGAAATCATTTTTCCGATCCTGAAAGTAAGAGGAACAAAAAAAAATACATACGCATATATGTATGTGTATTCGGATATCGAATTACAACTTCAAACAGCTTGGTTTCTCATTTTTATGATTTTATTTTTCTTTCTTCTTTTTTCGCTAGATGATTACATCGATACGTTGAACAATAAAATTCTTCGAATTAGTTACCGAGAAAAATAAAAATAAAAAGACTGTCGCGTAGTGAATTTCAGCAAAGAGGAGAAGAAGCGTCAAAGTTTTTTTTTTTTTTCTTCTTTATCGTCATCATCATCATCATCATCATAAGTACCGAAGTAAATTATTATCGCAATAAGTAAAGTACGTCGAGTATCCCGAATCACAAAGATGAAACGAAGAAGAAAAGGGGCAAGTATAATTCTTAAATTGTACAACAATGCACCGCGAGGCGTTGAAAAATATGAATGCCTTTGTTGCGACACGTTCCATTTCAATGTTTTTTGCCATTTGTCAGTTGGTAAGTATGTATTTACATACATATCCGTAATAGGTATAATAAAGTATGTTGTATACGATAGGTATGTCAGGAGCCGAAGCCAATGCCACCATATTCGTACGCGTGTATTATCTGTCAGTGGTCCACTTTACATTGCAGGTATGTAATATGTACGTACACACATAAATATGTAATTATATACAAATATATATACGCACATAAGAGTCGTCGAATTTTAAATGTCACGCTTGCATATCATAACATAGGCAGTTACAACGCATCCTCTCCACATCACATACATGTTCATTTATGTACACCTTATACATATTACATAGAGCGTAGTTAATAAATATAGTCAAAGGAGACGGACGATTTATGTAACAAGAATAATGAATATTATATGTATACGTATATAATAATATATTTACGTAAGTACGAATATTCAAGTTAATACTCCCTAAAAGGAGAACGCGATGAGCAAACGAGAACGCTGAAATATTCTTGAATAAAATCATTTTGTAATATTTGAACGAAGTTTAATACAAGCGTGAAACATTTAATGCTCGTGTAAAGTCATGGCGTATAAGAATTAATCGATGTTTATAATTTACGTGAGAAAATTTATTCTACGAATGAACAAATAAATGTATACATATTCTATTGTCCACATTTTATGCAATAAAATCGCAGAGCGAACACAAAGTGATCTACACAGAAAAGAAATGCGACAATTTTTCGTGTATAGATGACGGTTTGAAGTTGTATCAAATTAGAAAGGAAAAAAAAAGTAAATGATAATAACGAGATAGATTAAGAAAAGGGAACAAACAAAAAAAAAAAACAAACGCAAACTAGTGTGATAATAAAATATGAAAATAAACGGCGAAAGTTGCAGCGTTCTTTGTAACCGGCGTTCGAGGCACGAAACATGCGTTATAGACGATGATGAAAGCTTGCCGTACTTACATTAGAAGCTCGGGCACAACTAAAGCTGACCCTAAATCTACTCTCTGATAGTTTAATTTTTATTAGGTACATCTGGCGATGCTGACCGACCGGCATTGGGGGAGATAATGACGTTATCCAAACATAACAGGAGCGTGTCTCGCATACTTTGTGTCGCTTCGTGATGTAGAACAGAGAACTCGTGCGGTGTGTGTGCAAAGTAACGTGTAAAGAGAAAGAGAGAGAGAGAGAGAGAGAAAAAACGCGGCTGTGGATGGAACGAAAGAAATTTTTCAATTTCGAACGCATGGTTGCGTGATTTGTACATTTAATTATTATTATTCTTGTTGTTATACGGTACAGGATGTGTGATTTGCACGGATGGAGGTAAAATTATAAAAAGATTAAAATAATCGAGGAGAAACAATATCGCATATTTAAAGGAAGCGAAAACTTGATTTATAAAATTTAAAAATGTTTACGTCGTTCTACGTTTCGACCTTTCTATATATTTCGTCATTCTGTATTTCGACTACCTATAATCTATATTCACAATATTCTACACTTGGACTTGATAGAATATTTTTTTAAATTTTACTAAAAAGTTTTTCGCGTCTAATGAAAATTCGATATTCTTGTCCGTCTGTCGATCGAAAATCCTAGTTTTTTACCCCTACCAAATTGCGCTGAGAAGAAGAGAGAAAAAAAGAAACAAGAAAAAAATAATTTTTTTTTTTAATCGAAACGGTGCAAAGAGTGCAAGTAACAGCTGCACGCAGCGTGAATTCTCTCCTGCCGTTGTTGGCAGGAGATTCCGAATCAATAATTATATAACACTGTGAGCACACAATACGGATATATGGTTATGAGACCCCCCGTCAATAACGATTTCAATTGAATTTCGAAATCCCGCGAACTAACGAGCTAAAAACAATTTGCCGCCGTCACTCTTCCTTCTACCAAAATCTCGACGACGATTAAAAACAAATTTAACAAAATTCTAAATGCATTAGCACGTATCAAAATGTCCAAGATTTCTACAATAACAGTTTTTAACAACAACCATACAATCTATCGGGTCAATCATAGTTTTATTTTTTTTTTTTTATACGTTTTAAATGAAGATACGTCGTTCTGTTTATTGTTTATCGATTTCATTATCATTTATTACCTGTAAATCTATCTCTAAAAGCACAGATACTTGTAGTCTATGCCTGTGCAGGTGGACTGTTTGGAAAAAAATTAATAAATAGAGTGATAATACGTTTGAGATTATATTGTATGTGTAACGAGCGAAATGATAATCGAATAGAAAAATAGTGTCCATATCTGATATTTCCGCAGTTCTTTTTTAAAACTCTACATAGGTATACCGGTTGGAATGTTGTTATGTACAACGACTTTCCATATGAGAATCGCAGTTACAACAAGTGACTAAAATATGAAGAGAGAAAGAGAGATAATAGAAATTTGCTGAGACAGACATTATTCGTTCGGGATTATATTAAAAAGAATTTTGTTTCTTTCAATTACGGAAGAGACGACTTGACTTTCATACAACTTAAAATTTGTTTAATTTCCTACCCTGGGGATTTTAAAAAATGCAGTAAACGGAAAACAGATAAAAAGCGAAGCATGCTCGTATTCGCGCACACTCAATTCCTTCAGAATCGTTTTAAAGTGTCACAAAACTGTTGATACGTGTCATCACGATCCTGAATTAGATGATTTTCACGGAACAACCATTCGAATCAACGACGTTTCGGTATTTCCGATACTTATACGTGACTAGCTTGAGCCTAATCGTTTTATCAACGTTACGTTAACGATAAGTAACCAATTCCAACCTCGCGCGTATTTAGATTATATATATAAGATAATTTTGAGCGAAGAACAGTGCAGACCTAAATTGGAATGAACCAAGCAAGTCTCATACCTTTTGAATAATCCTCAATGAAGAAAAAAATAGGTTGAAAAAGGGTTGAATGTTGCTTCATGAAGTTTCGTGGATGAAGAGAAGCGCGTTTTAGGCCAAAATCGAGAAGAAGCAGAGAAGTGTGTAATGCACGGTGAGTGTGTAGTAGGTTACAGTTACTATCCAGCACACCTCATCGTCTTGTCCGATATTATACGATCGTTCTGACTTTCGAAAAGAATTTCTGGGTTGCAGTTACGCGACGAGAGTTTTACTACAGTAACCACTCAGGGAGATAGTATACAGAAGAGGACATTCCACGTCAATTTGACCAGGGTCTGACCCTCACCCTCTTAGATTTGATCCACGATTTTTTACATTGTTGTTCCAACTCTAAATAGTATTTCAATTTTTTTTTTTCAAATTTTTCCAACCCTCCCCGGCGCCCCCAGAACTCCTTGAATGATTATATTTTGACAATGATTGTTGAAACTTTGAAAATTATGAAAAAACTTGCGTAAATTCTGTGACCAAAACCAAAAGTATACGATACAAAATTGATGCGGGTAGGCAAAACGGCAATTTTTCAATACTCTTTTGACTAATTGATACATTGTTTTGAGTCGTTATGTTTTTATTTTTTTTTTTTTTTTTAAAGGCAAAGGGTTCGATTCGCCTTTCCTAATACAACGACAACAAGCTTACAGATATTAATTAAAATTCCAAACAAAATTCAAAATTCGAGATAATTTTTTTTTAGTCATTTTAACTTTGGAATTATGAATTTCGATTAAAATTTGCAGACTGTGATTGTATCAGGGGTACGATACATCAAACTAGTCATCGAATTAGTTAAAAAATGAATAAAAAAAATTCCCGTTTCGCATGCCAACTTCAAATACGGTTGAAATACTTTCGGTTTTGGGCCACACAATTCGTATAATATCTTTCAATAATTATCAAAAATGTCGCAATCGTTGTCAAAATATCATTGTTCAAAGAGCTACGGGGGCGCCGGCGAGGGGACTAAAGGTCTGAGAGAAACAAAATCGGAATGATTATTGGAAATTGGAACAAAATAATAATAACAACAACAACAACAACAACAACAATAATAATAATAAACCGCGAACCAAATCCAAGAGGGTGTGAAATCGGACCCTGGTCGAATCGACGTGGAATGCCCCATAGGTGGATAGTTATTACACCTATATAAAGAACAAGAGGTGGACCGTGGAAGTGAGCAGTAGCAACAACATCAGCATCACGATCAGCAGTAACAGGACGAGGCATATAAGGTATGGTATCGCCGTTTGCGTCTTGGCCTACAACACGACTATCATTGCGTTCGTACACGTCCGTACGTGTACGAACATGTGCTGTAGTACAGTATAATAATAGTTGTGTAAGCTACCTTCACGGAGTGTATCAACGTTTGCCACGATACAATGTGTAGGTGCATGCGTGTATTCGAAATTGCACAACCTGCAGCAGACCCACGTCATCTAGGTGAACGAATTATAGGAGAGGAAACGAGAACGAGAACGAGAACGACGACGACGCAAAGGCGCAAAACTGAAGCACACGCCTGATTACATACGTGTAGAGATATCAACCACCTTGAACGTGTAACGGATGTGACCAACGTCTGGCTTTCGCGGTTTTTGATTTTGTTTAAAAAAATTTTCTGCAATTCTCCCAACTCTGAAACGATACCGTGAATTTTTTCAAATCTTTAATTCGACGGCTCGGTTGTTCGTAAATATTCAAAGTGCTCGAAAAATTTTCAACAACTGTATTTTCCATTTCAAACATTTCAAGACTCGGCCCGTGAGGGACCGATTTTTTTTTGACCAACTCAAACATTGTTTAAACTATCAAAAAATTCGCAAAACAAATCTTTTGTTTCTCACTTGGAATTTATCTATACCGGTTTTATTACGAAGTTGATAAAAAAAATTTTTGTCGTGCCGATAAAATAGACAAAAATCGCACCACAATGAAACCGGTTTCGAAATGTTCTAGGAACAAAAAATATACGTTTTCACCATTTGTCGGCAATTTTTAGTCCTTTCGAGCAATGTTTTAGATGACCAGAAAAATTGAAGGTGTCGAAAAAAAAAAAATCATAAAGAAATCGGCCGGGTCCTGAAACGTTTGGATTCGAAAATACAGTTTTTGAGAATCTAAAAAAGGGTGCTTTACAAAATCACTTCAAATATTTATAAATAGTTGAGCAGTTCGATAAAAAAAAATTGCCAAAGATTCAGGGTACTGTTACGGAGTTGGGACAATTACAAAAAATAATTTAGGTACGTACGTGTTCACAAGGTGCTAAAAACCCGATACACAAGTATAAGAGAATCCGGCGATCAAACCTTGTAGACATTAAAAGTAAACTTGAAACTGGATCGTGACACGCGAGTCATAAGAAGGAGGAGGAGGTGAAGAAGGAAATTCACGTACTTTTTACAGAAAGTAAGGCAAGTAAGTCACTGCGCACAGTAATTTTCACCGTCGAGTTTCAGTCAATAAAGTTCGTACAGATCGCTCCACTTTGGTTGTTTCTAGCACAGTAGATCGAGTTTCAAGGAGGTCGATTGGTTGGCCAAGAAACGATACTTTTTACCAATTTCATATTACGAGATAATCGAACGTTGAGTATTCACAGTTACCATATTCGCGTGTAAAGATAATGGAAAAAAAAAGAAGAAGATACTGAAATTGCGAAGAAAAGTTAACTGATGAACGTCGAAGCGTTGTTTCGTATCGCTTAAAGATAATCAAAAACCTGTAACTCACTGCAGCGAAAGGCGGCTTGTAAAATTTGTAATGAAAAATGTAATGCGTTAAATATCGACATATCATTCTGAAATGGAATTAAATTCCATTGAAAAATTAAAATTCAATGTTAAATGGGAATTATTATATAATTTTAAATAAAAATTCAACGGCTAATGTGTGTACAATACTTTACGTTAAATATTGAGAAATAACGGCTAATTCGTTGAAAAAAAGTGATGCGTTATTTACAACCCCTGGACGGGATTGGGATGAACGAGCATCTACCTGCAGTAAGCTACCTGGGCTCGGCTTGATCGCCACAACCTCGCATCATCGTCTCCTTGTCAAGGTTTCGTTTGGTTTTCAGGATTCATAAGAGATCTCAAGGCTGAAGGCTACTGCAGGCAGGTGACCCTCTCAACCGTCACCCGTGCATGCCAGCGAGAAGTGGAAAAAAGTTGGAAAAAAAGAAAAGAAGAGAAGAGAAGAGACGAGAAGAGAAGAAGAGAAACGAAAAAAAAGAAGAAGAAAAGAGAGAGCGTTGCAGTCTCTGTCCTGTCCGTCTCGGTTATTTTCTCTCTCTCTCTCTCTCTCTATCATCTCACTTCTTCCGCTGCATTAGAGTCCTAGGGTGCATTCTCCGATGCACCGCTTCGCTCTTCTTCGCTGCCTGTACCTTTATCCTTTTAAATTATAATGCTAAGTATCCTTACCACCCATTTTACATCAATTTTTTTGTAACATATTTCTTTGCAGTTTTCTGCTATTTCTGACCAGTGAACTGATAAATTTTCAATACTCGAGAGTAATTATTGCGATATAATGTAAATTGTTATTGTTAGAAATAAATTGATTGAAAATAATCGTCAAAATTGACGGGAATAATTCATTTCCGAAAAAGTTACCCCTCTACACGTGGTCGCTGATTACGAATCTAGAATCGGATTTAAAAAATTCAATACGGCGGATCCGATATGGCGAACACAAAATTTCAAATTCTATCATATCCGGAGAATAAACTCTGTCCAGGCGTTGTCGCAAAAAGCTGCTGCATCTTTGTTACACTATTATATGTATATTAGATTTAGGATTGATCTCGTCATTTGGGTGTTCGAATTTTCCCCGGTAAAGATAAAATTCAATATTTTCGCAACTGTTTGAACTACAAAGTCTTCGCGAATCTTTGACCACACTTCTAACAGACACTTCCGACGTAAACTTGAAAAATCCAATCTCTCACAAGATTTGAACGTAAGCAATTCCGCATATAAATATCGGAAAATCTGAGACGCCGACTCAATACGAAACGAATATTTGGACGCTCCGTGGATGGATGGATATGCGATCGCAGGTATAACCTGCCGCCAGTAAGAGCTTTTAGCCTTTCATTCTCATTTTCTCGTGTGTACCTAAGACTACACTGCATATTTGTATAATACATTCCTTGAGATTTGTGTAACGAAGTGCCCTACCATTATTAAGCATATATACATACATACATGCATACATACATATGTATATATACATATATATATATATTTTTTTTTAAATACATAAAAATTCGAACGAGAAAGCTCTAGCGAATCATTCGATGTAATATTAAACAGACAGCGCATTCTTTTGGTATGATGAAAAAAGAATTTCTTCGATATCCGTATGGCAGAAAATGATATTTCAAATAATTGCCTCGTTAGAGTTGACAAAATTTATTTCAAACACCTGTAATATTTAACCTGCACTTGTTATACAAAATAAACAAACAAATAATACCGTTAAATGTTACTTTCAACATTGCATATATGTATACATCTATGTATATATATAAATTTTACCAGGTCGATATTATTACAGATATATATGCAATCCTCTACATATTTCTACTACGCAGTTGGGACGCGTAATTATATAAATATATATATATATACATTTATAATATAATATAACAAAATGGAAAAATCGAAACTCCAAAGTGCACCGAAAAAGGAGGACATCGTTATTTTCATGAAATACTAAATAGATTTTAGAGAAAAAAAAATTTTCAACTTCAAAATTAAAAATAATATAAAAAAAAAACCACGATACAATAATTCTTTACTGACTATTCCACTGATTTGTCTCTAGATAAATCTCACGTATATCAAATCAATGGAGTTTGCGGTGTAAAATATGTATACGCATTTCACATATCATTATCGGCCGATCGAAATAACGATGAGCAATCAGTGTTTATTAGTTGAGCAATAATTAAGTAATTGTAATACAGACAGGTATATGTAAAAATTGTAGATTTCACACGTACGCCTATATCTGCACGCGTGATGCAAGTTATAAACTTATGCGCGTGTATTATACGTGATCAGCGACAAAACAAACGACGTTGATGAAAAATAAAAATTGGTTAAAGGTGACGAAACGGAAAAAGAACGGGGAAAAAAAAACGTACAAAAACTAAAACAACTAAACGCGACGACGAAAGAAAAAGGAAGAAACGTGAGAGAAGGAGCAGGGAAAAAAAATTTTTAAAATTAAAAAAAAAAAAAAAAAAAAAAAACCTCAAGACCGACTGTTAAGTCTCTCCCCCTCATTTCGTACGTGGCAAAACGGCGACACCCTCGCGGCCATTACGTTGAGAAGAGAGAGGGGGAATTAGAGGGTGGATACGGATTGCCGACGAAGCATGAAGGATGCCAATTATCTCAGAATTCACCATATAATATCCATATTACTATACGCACAACGTGAATATATTTTCATACTCATACAAATTAATTTGAGACTTAAAAGTAAAGATATCAAACTTTGCCGTAATATCAAAGTTTCGAATTGCCCGAAACCCGATGCTCAAAGTTCCGAAAGGACAAAATGCCGAATGTGCGAAGATGAGAAAATTTAAAAATCCTACGTACCGGAATTCCCAACGATCGAAGATTTTCAGTTCCATGAATTTCTGGCTTGGTGAAATTTCACCACTTTGATCCTTCTATGTTTTGGATATTTAATATTTCTACGATCGGAATTCCGGTAATTCCAATTTTCGGTTTATCTGATGTTTTCACACCCACTTGTTGAGTAAACTACGTTGTGTGAGTGTATTTTTATTTTTCGGAATATTGAGCTTTGCGTGATATTTACTTGAAATTTTGCCACCAAATAATTCCGAATTAGGCGCTTTCGAAACTTGTCAATTTCGCAACTTCAACCCCGTCTCGTTACATGTAAAAACAATTCAACAGATTCATCTTCGTTATAAGATTACCGTACGACATTACGGAGAAGACACGACGAACGAGGGGTAATCATCCGTATTTAAACCGCGTGATGAACAAAATAGAATAATAAAACATACGATGACGTGACAATATAATATACCTACAAGCATAGCCGAGAGGAATTGGCCAATTGAAAAAACGCCTTGCAACAGGTTGACAAAGATATAATAATACCAAATTATCCTATCTAATATTAGCCTATTGCAAATCGGACACGTAGGCAAAAACAATTCCTTCGTTATTATTAATAGTCGTACAAGTATAACGTATAATATATAAAAGATCCGGCCAAATTTGTCGAGAGAAAGAAACAAAATAAAACTTTGGTCCGTTGGGTGCGAGGAGTAAGATTAAAATGCAACGATAGAGGTGTAAAGGCCGGCGATATGATCTACAGGTGCCGGAAAGCAAAAGAGATTGGCGAATTACTTGAACTACGTGATACAACAGACAAGGAACTCTGCACAGCGAGTAGATGAGGAGAGGAGGAAAACACCTCCGTCCCAGTCTTTGCGCCTCCCCGCAATAAAGTTCAACAGCACCCCTCTTTCGTTCTTCACCTTATACACCGCCGGCTTTTCACTTATTCATGAAACGACGACGACGACGAGGAGGTGGAGGAGGAGGAGGAGGAGGACGTTTATACCGCGTGCGGCAACGGCAAACAAGCAAGCAAACAGGGAGGCGAGCAGGCGACACTTCCGGAAACTCAATGAATTTCTTATATATATATAATTCAACAAGCTTCGTTGAAACAAGTAATGCCTTATAAGTATTCGAATAGGGTCAGGTAGATATTACCTACACCTGCAATTCACTGCAATATCGCGTTACGTGTTACAATAATTTCCCCGCGTATCAATTTCGTAAAATTAGACCGTTTCAACTACATTTCTTTTCCTTTACAAACCGTACGTGTAACGGTGAGAAAGAAATTTACTCGAAAGATTACGGATGCGTGCGTGCATGAATAACGAGTACGCGACGGTAGGATAATTTATATAGATTGTGAGAGAATTGGTGGACGGGCTGAAATTTGAATAAAAAAAAAATTAAGTAACGAATAATAGACGATTAGGCGGCATCGAAGTTCGGAAAGCGTCTAATAATACCGAGTTGTTTGGTGGCGAAACTTGAAGTAAAGAAAATCAAACTTTGGAGAAACGTGCAAATTTCGACTGCTCGTAAAGCCGACGGCAAATTGCGATTGAGCAGGGTTCCGAAAGATAAAAATTCGATAGAATAAGTTTCGTCGTCGAGAAATTCTGAATTTGACGCTTTCGGAACTATGCGATTTCGGTATTTCAACCCCGCCCCAAATAAACGATTGCCGAACGTAAGGCATGAATAACCGGAACGAATCACAGATTCAAGTTTCACGAAGTCTCTAACTTCATTTGTAACTAATTCACGATAACTATGCGTATAAAACATGGCGTGCGTTTGTTAACGGCACAAATCGTAAATAATGCACAATCTGTTCTCGTTGCTCAATCCGCAGCTGTATCTGCATCCATGCAGTGTCTCGTAGAGAGGAGAAGAGAGGAGAACGAGATAGAGAAAGAGAGACTGGTTATAGTTAATGAATGAAGAGTAGCCGCCGCCTACAGGATGCCTAGAAATTGGGTTACGGAGATGCGGAGAGTAACAAAAATAAATCGGGGAAGGAAGAAGAGACACACAAACTTACTGCGAGGCTAGGAAACGGAAGAGAAAGAGAAAGATAAGGAGAAAAAGAAAGAACGAACTCCGGCGCGTCATTTTTTGTCGCCGACGTATTTCGGATGCTGGATGCCGGCTGCTGCTCTTGTATATGCATAAGAGAGAGAGAGAGAGAGAGCGACTGAGAAAGAGCAGCGAAAAGGGGAAAGAAAGAGAGAGAAAGAAAAAGAGAAAAAGAGAGAGAGAGAGAGAGAGAGCAATCCGAGATACCAAGCGTGCGTGCCGGTCCAGCAATGCGTTACCATATTGTCGTTTCGTTTCGTTTCGTTCATTTCGTTCAGGGGCGACGTATTCTCGCGTGTAAACAATAACCGAAAGCACAGCCTGCACCGTACCAATTGTACATGTGCATACATACAAGCTGCAGTAAATAACGAAGACCGAAAAAACGTAGGAAATAAAAAATTAAAGTGCCCGCTTCGCTCGTGGCATTATTATTTATTTATTTATTTATTTTTTTTTTAAATTGTACATTTATTTTTTATCGTAGTAAACAACGTTCACGACAAATTATTGTATTGATGCAGAAAAACACGTCTTTTATTTATTAACATTCATTTTTATCTTCTTCTTCTTCTTCTGTATGTTTGTAAATAGATGGAAGTTGTTTAAAAAGCTAAAAAAATTTGTGTGTATGTATGTAAAAAATTCATTGTCCACTATTAATTGTACAGAAATTTATGAAGTAATGTTTCTCATGTTTTTCTTTAATACTTGTACGATTTATCCAGAATTTAGAGAACATGACTGAGTATTCTAATGATCGGAAAACGGAATAATACCTCAACGGTATTTAAAAATTGTCACAAAGAAGAAGATAAATAATGTCAAATTTTTGCTATCGTCGTCCGTTTTCAGAAGTTAATCGCGTTTCTCTCCCGTTACACGCTTTATTTTTGCTTATTTCTACCATTATTTATTCACTCATTTTATCCGCACACGCGGTTATAAATCTACTCTGACTTATAAGGAAAGAAGGAAATAAAGAAAGAAAATGTGATAAAAGAAAGAGGCAGCAACAGGGCTTCCGTTCTGTTTCGACTAACGTTTATTCAGCAGAAAGAGAGCGCGCAACGCGTCGAGATTTTCGATAGCACACTGCTTATAACATACCGGCTGCTATCCTCGTGAACTCTGTATAATATGTATACGTACATGATATATGTATAACACACGTACATTCCGTACAACGTACATTCGTGTTGTAAGCGGCGTAAAAAACGTGTTGTTACAGAAAATGCAGGCACGTGATCGAAGGAGTAAGACGTATATGAAATACATGTTGTAGTAGATGTGGGAACGCGTATTACGTGTATAAACAGCAACAAAACCTATAGAACTAGAACCCGAGCTAGATGAAGAAGACGAAGTAAAGAAAAAAAAAAAAAAGGAAGCATGTCAGGGTCCTGATTTCTCGTCTGTCATATTTACTATTATTGTACGTGCGTGGGTGTCATCGAAGGCAAAAACTGCAGCAACGAACACAACCGGACGCATCTTCCTAATGAATCCGGTGAACCAACGATAGAACACGCAAGATTTATAAGAAATTCCCTGCTTACATTTTAACCCTTTGAGTCACACGTTATTGTGCTAGGTCAACTTTTATAACAAGATATCGCGTTCTGTGGTTTTTGGGGTCGCTGATTACGAATCTGAAATCAGATTTTGAAAATTCAAGACGGCGGATCCAATATTACGGACGAATATTTAAAATTTGATTAAATACGGTGAATTATATTCAACGTCAGATTTCATATTCGTAATCAGCGACTCCAAAAACTCATGATTTCTACAAAACATGTATTATATTATTATTACATGTATAAATTTAGAAACACTGGAGTAAAAATTACTACATACTGCCAAATTAACGATTTTGTTCAAAAAAAAAAAAAAAAAAAAAAACCCTCACAGACTGGCAACTACACACGTTTTTGGGATGCAAAAAGAGGCTCTTTGGATAGTTACTCTCTTATTTATCACGATCGACGATCACACGTCGTCTTCAGCCGCTCTCTTTTTTCCGGTTGTTTGCACCTTGAATTGTCCTTGACTTCGATTATAAACGATAGAGAACTTTGACCCGTGCATCGGCATCAGCATCAGGCATAAACAGTGAGAACACCGTTTCACGTTTGACTGACGGACGGAAACACGTTCGTATATGTATGTGTAAAAAACGTTATATAGTGTAAACATCAGCATAGCAAAGTTGAGTGCGCATTTTGATCGACGAGGAAAGGGATTCCCGCACCTCATCCTCGCTCTCTCTCTCTCTCTCTCTGCTGCTGCATTGTTTCTGATCGTTAGTAAAGCTGTGCAGTGTTTCAGTGCATTACGCAGCTCTAACATTAGTTATAGCTATATTTTTTCTTATTCTTTTCACGATATGAAACTCAATACCGTGGCTTCGCTAGGGTGCCGCATGACTATTGCTCCACCTCCCTTCTTTTCATTATCTTTCTTTTCTTTTGTTCCCCTTTTTTTCTTCGTTTTTATTTTTTTTTTTTTATTTTCCCTCCTTTTTTGTCTTCCGTGTCTTTTTTCCACCCCGTCGCGCTTCCGTACCGATTATCTTATCCTGTTTACAACGTAATCTTTAGTTCAAGGGTTTCCTCGAGAAGGAGACCCCTCCTTTGGATTTCAAGTCGAAGTTATACAAGTTTAGGGCGGCGCGAAATTCCAGGGACAAAATTAAAAAAAAAAAAAGAAAGTAAATTAATGAATAAATAAAAACTAAAAACGCCTCAACTTCACCCAGAGCATTATAAGCACATTGACGATTATGGTAATACGATATAAGTAGGTACAATCTTTCTTCTTCTATTTTTTTAAAATGTGTTTTTTTGCCGTCTATCCTCTTCTCGTTCATTTTTATTCCTACCGAGTTTCTTGCGGCGCCCGGGCACTTTAATACGCGCGCAGGGCAGAAAACGTGAAAGCAATTTTAAAAACCGCTCGACCCCTCGTCGTCCTCGTCCTCGTCGACGATGTTACCAGCAGCAGCAGCAGGAGGAGAGCAGCTGCACTGATTTATGTTAAACGTAGCAATTAAACTTATTTTAAATGAAACTCAGCTGACCGAGAATTCAGGACCCCCATCATCATCGTCGTCGTCATAATCATCATCATCGTCGTTATCATTGACGGGGAAGAAGTCGCGATGGTCAAGAGTGGAAGAACAGGAAAATAATAATGGGGAAAAATCTACCAATGTTTGATAGATTTTTGTAGTACTGCGATAAGTAAAGCGCTGGGTATATAACAGATGGATTCAAAAGGAGAACACTGAATGCTCATCGGCTCTGATCGTTACAACAATACACGGATGACTGATGCCATCAGTCGTTATATACGATGGCTCCGGTAGCGGAATAATCACGGATAATAGGTTCAAGTTGAGAAGATTAATTGAAAAGGCGCTACTCAGTTTGCTGGACTTATAAAACAACAAATAAAAGAGCGTACAGAGCTATGCTGTCTACGAGTTTTAAATTTCACTAATTTTTCTACGGTAACGATGCATCATGTTTGGGGAAATTATTTATTTCCTAACATTCTGTAATAGCGAAATGTAACGATTTTTCCCCAATGTTTAGTTACGCTAACGTCAATCTCGCGTTAGTACCTGAATACCAGAAACAATACGTCGAGGAATTCAGTTCTGTTCTCAATACAGGGTAAAATATACCTGCAGCTGATTATCTCGGTGGTAAAAATTCTTTGCTCATCGTTAGCCGAAAAAAAGGTAGCATTCTGCATATTCTGGGCTGATAAGCCTTCTCGGTAGAAGGAAATTGAATAGAATTTCCCGGAATTCTTACAGACGACATGATCAAATCAACAATGCAGATGGATCCTGTTTACAAATGAACGGACTTCGGTATTACTCGTTGAAAACAATTAAATTGTAAGACGTAACAACTTAACGCGTGTAACGCACGTATCGCATACCGATAGAGATAATCAGAGGTCGCATGTTTTGAAGGAAAAAACTCGCGTTTTTTTTTTTATTTCCCTTTCCCTTTTCCCTTGGTCTCTTTTTCTTCGGCAGTTTGTTAACAGCGACGAGTTATAAAGTCCAATGAATTTATGACTCTCGACTGAACCCGACGCGCGTGGCTTCTTCTTCTTCCGCCTCCACGAGCATCGTTGTTGCCGCACGTACGGCTGGCCGGCAGTGTTTTTTTTTTTTTTTCCTCTCTTTTATCAGTCTTATACTTTTTCTACGTGCAATACCACGTCGTCCTTTGTACGTAGGTACTGTATACGTACCGTAGTCTCGAATCGACAAGAAGATTCTTAACGAAATGAAGAACGAACGAACGAATGAATGAATGAATGAAGAAAAACGCGACAGGATTCCGTAAGGTTCGAGGGAGGATATACCCTACGATGAGAGAAGATGAAAAAAAAAAATTGGTGTTTAACACAAAGAAGCATCTGAAAAACGTTCTTTTGGTACACTTGGTGGGGAAAAAAAAAAGAGCGAATGAAATTTCCACCAATAGGGAGTGAAACAGATGGAATAGAACCTGTTTTCTATAAGTACCGGTGTTTTACCAAACCGTCGCTTTTTGTCCAGTCGATGAAGGAAACGAGAACACACCGACAATAATCGGACTTTACTGTTACTTTGCAGGATAATGTAATAAACGACAATCGCCGCGACTCTCCGACCCGAGTGTTTTTCAAGGTAAAATACAGGTATGCGTGTATGTACCTCGTGATAGCCGATAGTTAGAATCAAGTCTTGCTTACCGCTGATGCGTCTCATGGCGCGTTGTGTCGTTCCTGGGTGGGTAAATATCAGTCACCTCGAATCCAGTCGGTGGTTGATGAGGTTTTCACAATTGATAAACACCATGCTAATATCACCTGAGCCTGTGACACGCGGAGGCGTTAAAAAACTGTTTAAACAACTTGGTATAACAATAACGGGTGATCGTAGTTGCGCGGCGCGTCATCGCCGTGCCAGTTTACAACCGCATGTTCATCGGAACTAAGAACAATATAAGAGTTTTTCCAGGTTACGTACTGTGCGCTGCGAATTGCGTGCGCGTGTCGCGTAAAATCGGCAGCAGGCGATGCGACGGGTGAAAAGCACGAAGAAAACTCTCGGCGAGTTCGATTAACCGCAGCTTCCTCTTCCTCTTCCCCTCTCGCTCTCTCTCTATCTCTCGCACTCCCTCTCTCACACCCCTCGTTGTACGAAATTCACCTCACTCGCGCCCGAGTCACTCGGTCATCTCGCCGAGCCGCTTGCTACGTTCCGATTACATACGACCAGCCGCGACCGAAACTTCCCCGCAATCTCTTTATAAAACATTCATCCGCGGACGGACGCCCGTTGACAGGCTAGTGCCAGGCAGAGCCGCCAGAGTGCCGGCAGCCGTCTGGGCGAGTCCATTATTCCTATTCGCCCCCCCTCTTCGAGCCTCGCGGACGCCATAGAGTATGATGTATATAGATGGCGCGCACTGCCGGCGGCGAAGACGGCCGAACTTTGCCGAAAGAAATGACGAGGATAATGATATAGATAGACGATGAGATTAGCTGTGATTCCCCCCCTCCTCCCCATATTGTAATTCTTATCCGTTCTTTTTTTCAAACCGCCCTTATACGAATGCCAATTTTCACCGTTGACTTACCTCGGTATCGAATCGAAGACCTCTCCGTTTACCCGTTTGCGTCTCTCTAACTCTCGCCTCGAGCAACTGCGGTAGACTGAAGTTACTGACGTGAAACGGACATACCTACGATTGACGATTTGTATGTACTGGAAAGATAGCGCGGCAAATAAGGGAGAGATTAGATAGTGGGTCTGAATCCTGAAATGTGGGGAAAACTGACTAAGTGTGAATTATGTACCTGGAAATTACTTTCCAAAATTTCACCCATGACGCGCTAGCTGCCGCGCATTTTATACACGCGTTTATATGCGTAACAAACGTGATGACGTTCCTCGTAGTTTTATGTTCATTTCATCAATTGTTATGCTGGTACAGTTTTCCATCGGCGATGACCGTACCTGTTTGACGAATAAAACATGCACGATGTATAATTTGCGCGCGTGTGTGTGTGTGTTAAAGTCGTAAAACAGAATGCGGGCATTTAGACACTTAGAAGTCTGCAGGACTCGAAATAACCAATTCTCAACCGTATTAAACCAAATAAGATGTACAGCATATATGCGTAACGGCGGGTAAAACACAATAGAACTAATTAACATCAATTACCCAAGAGCGCGTTGAAATGATATCACACGCACGCACACACACATGCATATGTGGTACTATAATATGCGTTGTCGTCATTCTATTGTGAAATCGAGAAGGGGCTGCGAATACCGTTCTACGTTAACAAATTCAAATTTTCAATTAGACATTCATATTCACTAAAGTTGGACAGGCGGGTTTTGTCAGTTAAAGATCGTTAATTTCCAATTCATTTCCAAGCGAGCTATGAAATTGTTACAACACGTTGATGCTTGAAGTAACATGATGAGATTGAAGTTAGTAACGTTATCGTAAAGAAATATTAAGAAAAAATCACTATTTTCTCATTCAATTTTTACAATGATTTTGAAGAAACTAGAATTGCACAATATTGACATATTTCGTTTTATTACGGTTTACTGAATTTCAAACAATTCGAAAATTGCGAGATAACGGTTTTCCTCAGCGCGAATGGTTCCGATAACTTTACTAACTTCAACACGACGTCAAACGAGCATAGCTAATTGCGACGGGATACCAGAGCAAAATTTCACCGGCGAGTGAATTTTTTCTCACACGTTCGTTCGCGTGGAATTAATTGTCGGCTAGACTAGCGGGGTCTACGATACGGGCTTAAGGCGGACTGATAGGTCATAAGTCGAGCGTGCAGCGAGCAGCTACCTATAGAATGAGGGGATGACATTGATAAAGCGAAAGTCCCGCAGGGTGGCAGAAACGAAACTAGAACGCACTGGGCAATATCGAGTCATGCGGGTTTACCTTCGTTCCATGATCGTTAAGAATTTTGTAAAAAAGAAGTAGAAAAAGGTCAGAAAGGAAGGAAACAATGGAGTAAAATAAAAATAGAGCGATTCTGAAACGCGCGCCCGCGCCCCATTGGCGTAGAAACTGGCACGACTGGTCAGGGTAATGGACAATTAATGTAAAAGAAATGACGGGAGGTTACTTTTGTACGCGGTATAATAACTACAGCGGTACAGTTTGCCGTGCCAATCGCTGCACCGAATCGTAAAATGAATACATACGTATACTGTAGTTGTACGGTTGAGGAGAAAGTACAGCGGGCACAGCAAACTGCAGTGGAATAAAAACAACAAGGCGAGGTTAAAGCTGCAATTGCACGTCGTCTGTATGCCGTATATATCCGTTCTGAAACGATCTTTGGAACGCGGAGGACGGGTTCAAGAGATTTTCCCCCGTTCCGCGTACCTACATCTTGCAATAGACGATTTTCAGAAAACGCGTGCACGCAACAATATCCGTATGTTGTGTGAACAAAGTAGGAGCGTGTATAATGCAGTTGGGTAGAAATTGAATGCGTGCACATTTCAATAAATACAAAGGGGAGGAGAGAACGAGAACGAGAAAACGAAAAAGAAAAGGAGAGAGTATAGACGCGGAGAGCAAAAGGAAAAACATGCGGCACCACGGAACGGATTAGGCGACGTTTCTCAGTTTTGAGAGTATAAATGGTTTATGGGCATACGCATTTCAATGGTTTCGTTCGAATATCGGGTTGCAAATGCTACGCTACTACTCTCACTCTCTCAGACGAGAGGGAACCGAGATTTGTTTCTTTTCATGCCTCGACTCCGATTCTTTCAAAAATCCGTCAGCCCGCGCGTGCTGTGCTTCCAACACATCAGCGACCGAATACGTTCGTCGTATACTCTGAGCGATGCACAGGGTGTCCAGTTATACCGAGACCAAAAATTCCGCCATATATCTGAAGAAATTTCAATTTCAATCGACAATCTTGTACGGTTTCCATAGGCTCTTCTCGAGTACATCGTTACACCGTAACGCATGTCTCCTCTATACTAAGTCTCCATGGAAATGTAACAGTGATTTTTTAATTACCCTTTTCGGATATAAGACATGGATAGAATTTTTATGAATATATTTTCCGCCAAGTAAAGTAAAATCTGCGTTTTTTCATAGCAAAGAACCGAATTTTACGACGGAAAATTATATGCGTGCATATGCACATTACAAATGCTCGAAGGACCAATCGTCGGTACAAATAAACAACGACACAAAAGTAGTTAATGAATTTCGGTGATTTGTCAGACTACGCGGTATGATCGGTGCAGTTTGACGTTTATACGCTCTTCCATCCATAGTCTAGAGAGTTGAAGAAGTAGTGCAACGACGCGGAGGCGTTGGCGTAATTAGTGTCGAAACGGCACCTCCCGTTCCGGGTATACGAAATCCTCGGAACGGGTTTCCCTACTGCGAAACGATGGGTATAGGTAGCAGCGACCCGCGGCGCGAGAGAGTGTTGGTAGTGGTACGCAGGCTATAGAGTCAAGTAGAGGATTGCAGAGAACCGGTGTTGAAGCAGGGTGATCGCAGGGGGGTCGCCATGGCAACAGACCCGCGAGTTTTCCAGCCGTGTTGGTCTTCTCGGCATCCCTCTCTTCCACCCTCGCATCCATCCATCCATCCGCACGCTCGCTTCCTGCACGACTCATTGTCAGTCAGTCAACTACGCTCTGGACTCACCACTATTTATAAGTCCGTCCCGAAGAGTACTGCTCCTCTCAGCCGATACCGCTAGGGTCATCTGGCCCTTCGGCCTGCTGCCTGCAGTCGGCGGGCGTATCGTCGCCGTTTCAGGACGCGAGGCGTCGTCTCGAGCGATTCGAGTCGTCCGTCCGTTCGGCAGACTTCCACCAGACGTACTTGACGCGCCTCTCCCGCACTCGAGACGTTCCGATTTTAACTTTTAGGTCTTGAGAAAGTTTACTTTCGGCTTCTTATTTCCTCCGACCGCGTCGATTATAGATTATACATAGGTATAATCACATCGGTGTACGGAGTGCAGCGTCGCTATATCGTCTGTGTTTACACCTGGAGTACAGGCGGACCGTAGGCCGATCCCGATTAACGAACTTACGCCTGCACAACCGCAGTAGCTGTCGCGAGAGACCCAACCTGGTCTCTTCCCGACGGATTTTACAATATCCTCTTTACGATTAGTCTCTGGTACTATACTTTCAGCAGCTCCTGGTATACGGCCCCGGCACTCGGCCGACGCGTGTAGCGCCAGGACGGTGCGGCTCTTAGCACGAGTGTCGTCGACGTCGACGCCGACGGCGTCATCGCCCCTCCACCTCCACCCCCCGTTACGATATCGATTGCTCCTCGGGGCTGCCAGTCTAGTCCGCGACTCGCGGATCGGCATCGTACGTATGCGCCGAACCGTTCCAAAACTTCGGATTACAGCTGTTATCGTAAAGGTTGTGGATCTGACGTCAAGTGACAAAGAGCCTGGAACGAATTGCCCTCTTCTTGGCTGGGCTGCGTATATGAGCCGACCAATCGATCCCGTCGCTCCCCGCTTCTTCTTTATACCGCATAAAACTTCTTCTTTGCTTCCTCCTATACGAATCTATCGTCCTATTCTTCCTCCACTGTTTTATTGATGCTGCAGTGAGTTCACTGTAAGTTATTTCAATAGCTCACAATACGCGCGGGCAGGCTTCGTTCGAAAATACCATAACTTCACGAATAACTCTCTGAAATTACTGAACCTGGGATTGCTGGACGACGTATTATTTTCTCTCGCAAGTTACGTTGTAACTGCATTTTTCATAGGTCAAACTGCGGTGAAGATGATCTATCATTATTTATTCTCGACTCAAACATATAATGTTCACTTTTATTTTTACGTGAAAAGCGGGACGAAAGTGGCATATTATTCCCTCTTTCTTTTTTTCCCTCATCTATGAGAAAAAATTAGTACTTAGAGAATTTGATCATAGTTAACCCACTCGCGGGAATAATCTTCGACTTTATTCCCTTGAGAAATAATATACTATTCTTTCCCCTCCAAGATCAAGAAGAATGACAGTTGAATCGCGGATGCCGCACAGTGGCATTTTACGCGAAATGTAACGGGTAGTTTCCTTCGACTTACATTTTTTTTTTTTATTTTTTAGTTATGCCATGCACAAGTGGTTTCTTAAAAGGTCATTGGCCTTTTATGGCATTCTGTGCAATAGGGTGTATTAAATAGCAGCAGGATTTATACTGGCCATGGCATCGTTCGCGTCGTTCGTTAGTTGAATTTTAGATTATATTACTAGTTCTCCATTCCACCTTTGGCATCGTCCCAATAACATTTAATCAAAAAACCAGTTTCTTTTTCTAAAACACCATATTCAGATGAGAATCGGTCGAGCGATACGTACATAAGTTGCAGGTAATCAATTTGAATGATTCTGAACACGTTTTACTTTCCTCTGTGATGTCTGCCAAGAAAAAAAATTGATGGAAAAAAAGTACTTTTCAACTCCGAAATAGGATCCAAGAATGTCGGCAGGAAATCGTTGCACCTATAGCTAGACAACTTAATCCTCCTTGTATACAGATTATTCTAGAATGTAGGTCACTGCTGTGATTTGCAGGACTTTATTGTTAGAAATGACAAAGCATTACAGAGGACAAACGCACGTTATAAGCAGGTTTTATTGATACCAAAGATTCAATATTACAAACTGGTTGCCGACAGCGTTTCCTGTAACCACAACGTACGGAACAAGCGATAATAAAAAATAATGGTAAAACGTCAAGCTCTAGGCTGAGAAAAAAAAGAATAAAAATGATTAAATTGGGGAAAAAAAAAAAACAGGAAGTAAGAAAATGTCGTACGAGATTGTAATATGATTCCATATAGTAACGTGATTCGAACGTTCCAATTGTCAATTGGATTGATTCTAATCAGTTGGTATTATGTTATTGGAACAGCTCGAATAATTGCATAATAATTCCCAGGGAGTGTGTTTAATTTCACAGTCGGATTATTGCTTCACAATAATATCTTTTCTCTTCTCTCTCTTCCACTTTTTAATATTTTTAAACTCTTGAAACAGAGCTAGTCTGAATAAATAATAAATGATAATACTTATAAGTATAAAATAACGCTAAAGCTAGAGTCACAATAATAGTTACAATAATAGTAATATATAGTCACTTTAACAGAAAAGCATAATGCAAGAAGTTATACTATACAAATGCAACACGGAAATAAAAAAACGAGCTATGGCGTACCAGTCGGTTATAGGTTTGTTCAATTTTAATCATAAACAGTTATTGAGTATGTGAATTCACCACACCGATTCAATTAATATATCATATGTATGCAGTAGGAAGCTATTGATTAAACATTTATCATCCGTAGATAGTGTGAATTTTATTCAACACGCACAGGAGCAATTGAACACTTCTCAAATTTACCTTTATTGCTTAATTCACTATATATGAAGAAACAAAGGAAGATGTGAATCTTTAAACTGAGGTAGCCATTGAACAGACATTGCAGAATGCTAAAATGCTAAGCCAGAAAATATTTATCGAACCTAAAAGGCTCATTAGTGGTTATTGAGTACATGTTATGGACTATGGTAGTGGGTAAGAATAACTATTTCATCATTATCGTTCAACTAACATATCTACAAACTTATCTAACGTAGCAAGTATTATAATTGGAAGCAGAATTCACTCTGATAGTGCCAGTGGCGTTATGATTGTAAAGAAAAAAAAGTACGAAAAAAAATTTTTAATTTTATAATTTAATCATCACACGTGAATTAGCATTTTTAAGATGAAGATGAAGTTAGGAACGTTACTGTAATGATGCATGTTCGGGAAAAATCGTTTCTTTGCACCTTTAGGAATGTTTGAAATTTAGTAAACCATGATAAACAAAACATACTCTTATTTTGAAAAGCCGACTCCTTGAAAGTTATTCTGAAATTGTGCAATAATGATTTTTTCCCTGATGTTTCATTATGTTTACGTAGCTAATTTCAGTCCTATTTTTTAAGATAGAAATATTGCAGCAAGAAATGAATAAGAATATTTTGGTTTTTCTCATGGGTTTCCTCGTTGAATAACACTATTTTGACCTGGGTGAACGTAAAACGTTATGTGGGTGCAACTGATTTGAAATATTACATCGTTTTATTATTCGACCTTTTGTTCTTTGCTTGTCGTAATGTGTAATTTAATAATTCTTGCGTCATACTTTTTAATTTATTAATTTTTCTTTCACAGCATATATCAAGTCGACGTAACACAGGAACAATATCCATACTCGCACGACACGTACACTTTTTATATGGCAACAGCAGATGCTACCGTTTTTTTCTCATACCTTTGCGATATCCCTTGCCAAACCAGCCGGGGTTTTTAGCCGATTGTATTATCGGCGTTGTGGGGTCTAATACTAAAGATTCGTTTTCCTGAATTGGTTCTGGATTGGAATCAATTTCAGACTCTGTATTATCAGTCGCTGAGAGGTCCGTAGAGACAGGATCGTCCCCGTCTCGTGGATAAAATAGGCAAGTTAAGGACCCCTCGTTTTCCATACAAAACGAACAGGCAGGTTTTGGTTTTGGTGATTCGATCATGAGTGGCGGTACTTGAATAAATGGGTAGTAAAAAAACGGCGTTAAATGTGGGTACATGTACATAGGAGGGAAAGGCAAGCCCATGGAAAGAAATGGTAGGGCTGTGAAGTATGGGGCGGGATAAGCCGTCATCGGCTCTGATGTAGTGATTTGTGAATTGCAGTCTTCTTCAGTTTTTGGCATAGTTTCATCGTCTCCGTCTTCCTCTTTTACCGATTTTTGATTAACGTCAATACAGTTTTTCGAATCGCTTTCGACTAAGGTTGCAGGTTCCTCGAGGCATGGCTGTGACGTTGTCGATTGTTCGATCGCTTGAAGTCTTATAGCGTGGTGAAAGATTGGGTCTTTGGCTCTGTTATACTGTGCTATTTCGAGCCCCAAGTGGGTCATTACTCTCTTCATTACTTCGTCACACCTTCCATTTATTTTCAAGACCGCATTTTCGTCCTTGGGCGTCCATTGAAGATTGACAATATACAAGGCAGGTCGCTTGTTCACTGGTCTGTCCATCTGCCAAAGCCATGGGTACTTCTTCAGGACCTTCAAACTCGAGCCCAAACACAAAATAATATCGGCTTGTTTCGCTGCTCTGCTTGCTCCGTTCCAATTTATAGGCCACGACAAGTTACCCCGCTCGCCAAAATGCACTATTGAATCTTGTAAGACAGAATTACACTTGTGGCATGTTCTACCTGTCCCATGAGAATACCTCGCAGTTTTTTCAGTTACGTCGAAAAGCCTCCAGTACTCTCGGTTCGGCTTACACGTTCTACAAACCTCAATATACATGTCTCCGTGAACCTCTGATAATAGCGTGCGAGGAATACCACTCCGCAAATGCAATCCATCACAGTTTTGGGATACGATATGTTTCAATACTCGTGCCTTGTAGAGAGCATACAGAGCCATATGCGTTATGGTGGGTTCCGCCTGACTGAGATCATGATTTCTGTATAGAAATAAATGATTTACTTCTGAGTTGAAAATGTCTTAATGACAGTCTAAATAACTTCGAAGTTTGTAAAACAACATGGAAATGACTATGTTCTCATTTCAACTACACGTTTCCATGGAAAATGCTCATTTATTATAATTTAAAAGAAAAAATAATGTATAAAGTAAACAACTTTTTCATTTACATGAATAAATCAGAGCAAAATCATGAAACTCCGTGCACTGTGCTTTTTCATAAATTTCATTCAACTCACCCAATGTCTTTTCCTTGTTGTAATCTTGTCCAAACACCATTGGTTCCTCTGTAATCTGGAATGGAGGCAGCCGTGCTGATGCCAGCTCCTGTGTAAACCGCAAGCGAGGTAGCTCGACTAAGTGCTGCTGCAAGCCGCATACATTTTTCTTCCAATATTTCTGGAGCATCTTCCACTTCTTCTAATCTCGCCTTTACTCTGTCCCTCTTTTCTTGCCTGTTTTAGTATAAATTCAGCATGCTATAAGCTTTCATACAATTAAGTAACATCAAAAAAGTAGCAGCCACGTCAATATTCTCGATATTTAAGAACTTTATTCCAGGCTGCACAATAGTCATAAGGAATCTAGAACAGGATGTTTTGTTGTCATTGAATTGCAAGAAAAAAATTTTCATTGTTGTCAAGGTAGAAAAGAATAATTTCAATACATGATACGAGTAACTTGGTACTGATAATATTCCATGGTCCCTGAAAAGATATGCTTTGTGTTTTTCATCACAGATTTGAATTAAGTGAATAAGAATTGTGCGTATGAAACAAGCGAGAATCAAACTACGCTAAAACTGATGTAAAGGAAGATGACACTCGACGGGAATTCGGTAGATGATTGTCAAAATACGAGATAATTGTCGTATTACAAGATGGCCATGCAGGTATGTATACATACCTGAGGTTAACCTCTTTGACGACATCTCCACAGGATAGTAAAATGTCCTTTTCCTCGTGAGTCCGATCAGTTTCCGACTTCTGCAGTATAGAGGCGACCTGAAAATAAACAAGGGTTAGTCAAGAGCCGAGTATACACACCAATATTTGTTTACGATAAGAAATAAGCTATAATAAAAAGTGAAAAGTAAGATTAGCCCGATTGACCCGAGGCACGTTGCGAAATTAGGGGAATTGGAGATGTGACAATTGATTGTTGATGTTGATTTCGGGTGAACTGTACCTTCTTCAAAGTCGCGACACGCTCGTCCTTAGCACGAAATGGTTTAACGGTGACGGAACGTCTCCTTGACAGACATTTCTCTGCGCCAACCTCCTCCATTTTTAATCAAGAACCCTTTTTTAAACTCAGATTTGCGCATGACGAAACCACGAACAATACGAGCAACAACATAAAAGCTAATTTTTTATCAGAACATAACTGATCGCGGTGTTGAAATATTTCCAAGCAGAAGATCGTCGTGTGATTAAGTAATTATGATAAATACAAAGAATATTTAATACACCTCATTACATCGATAGTTATGCCGGGATTAGAAGAAAGTTTTTGGTTTCACTCAAGTCCTTCCGCGCAAGGCCCAATGTCCGATGGGGTCGCCTCCGAGCAAGTGAAAAAATTCTTTTTCACATCTCGACGGAACTTGGAACTTGATCAGGACGACGAATCACTCGAGATTTACATACCCGAGGTGAGCAATACGACTTTCATCATTTACCATCTCGGTAAATCGCCCATTTTATGTTCCAACAAACTGCTACCGGTATTACGCGTTTTGGTGAGCTCATCAAAAATTTCACATTTTCACCCCAACCATCCTTTTTTCACATTCACTGTCGTATTTTCAAAGCGTATCATATTTCGAATTATCTATTTACCATCTACATACGTCCGTCGTTAGTCAGCAACGGCTAAACATCCATAACATGAACATAACCTCAATTCTACTAGGAGGTCATATTCTGAACAAAGATTTACCCAACAGGAAACTTTTTTTTTTTTTTTTTGTTTAATACGTGATCATCGATGACGATGACAGTCACATAGAAACTAATCAGCAACTTTTTTCCGGCAAGACAACTGAAATATTTTAGAGTTCAACGTTAATCAGCACAGTCTGACTTCAATCATTATTTTATGTAATTGTACGTTTTTTTTGGTTTACGTTTGTCTTAAAATTAAAATTGTTCAGATACTCATGTTGTCACTAAAGCAGAATTTTTCTCTCTCGCAAAACTTCTCTTGTAACAGATACTTCTCAACTACAGTCATACGTAAACCTAGTAGAAACAAAACAATATGATTCGTACCTTCTGTTAAATTAACTTACAATTAGTATCTTAAAATTAAGATAATACAATGTCTATTTGATCAAAAATTTCACAAACAACTTGTATTTTTTTCTTAAAATTTAGCTCCTGCAGGCAAGCTACAGCTTCTATACTTGGCCGTCAGCTCCGGTTCTGGCGTGGTTTTTGTGGGAACACCGTGGAGATTTGGTTGGGAAGAGAGTGTTGGAGCTTGGTTCTGGTACAGCGCTTCCTGGAATAGTGGCGAGCAAGTGTGGCGCTCTGGTAACACTCAGCGATTCTGCAAGTCTACCGAAGAGTTTGCAGCACATAAAGCGTAGTTGTGAGCTGAACGGTGTTTTGTCGCAAGTCAAAGTAGTTGGAGTAACTTGGGGCCTCTTCTTGTCTGGATTATTTTCAATCGGTCCTCTAGACTTGATCCTGGGATCAGATTGCTTTTACGAACCAACTGTCTTCGAAGACATTGTTGTAACTGTTGCCTTTCTATTAGAGAGAAACTCAAACGCAAGATTCTTGTGCACATATCAAGAGCGTAGTGCTGACTGGTCCATTGAACACTTACTCAATAAGTGGGGGTTGACCTGTACACATATTCCTCTTGCTGGGCTCGGCGCTAACTCTGGCATAAATATACAGGAGTTGATGCAAGATCATACAATTCATTTACTCGACATCAGGCGAGCTTCGTAGAATAAAACAATTATTGAGAGACCGTGTCATGGCAGCCAAAGTTGCAGAGTCAACTCATAAATTGTTCGTAAGCAACTTGCCCTGGACTGTAGCACATAGGCAGTTGAAAGAATACTTTTCACAGTTTGGCTTTGTCTCCAACGCGTATGTTGTTTTTGACAGAACGACTGGAATGAGCAAAGGCTATGGCTTTGTTACGTTTAGTAGTCCAAAAGAACTGAACGTTGCAGTCAAAAAGACACATCACTTTCTAGAAGGAAACCCGATATACCTTTCAGACCCCCATAGTACCAATCAGCTCCAACAGTGAATTGCATTTTTATCCCCATCAAATTAGGTATACTAGAGATAAGCTCAACTTGATAAAAAAAAAACAACAATTATGGCTAACAGTGAGTCCGCCGATATATCTCAGCTTGACAAAACATTCGATAGGGCTGCGGATCACCTTCAATCTTTAGCGTCACAATTAGATTCCGGACAGCTTTTAGGCTTTTATGGTCTGTATAAACAAGCTACTGTAGGACCATGCGACACACCCCGACCGAGTTGGTATCAAACCCAAGCTAAACATAAATGGGAGGCGTGGAAAGCACTGGGTGACATGGGCAAGGAAGTTGCTATGGGAAGTTACATACGAGCAGTAGGTAAGTTGGATCCTACATGGGAGAAAGACGCTAGATTAGGATCCCAGGCTTGGGTCACAGTTAGTCGTTTACCCAACACAGATGTAGAGCTTCGAGATATAGACAAGACTTTGTTAGATTGGGTTAAAGACGGAGATGAAGAAAAGGTTAGAGATATAATAGCCAGAGACCGGAAATCTATAAATGTTTCTGATGACTCTGGAATGTTACCGATACACTGGGCATCTGATCGAGGCTACATGCCGACTATAAAATGTCTTGTCGAGAACGGAGCCGAAGTAAACGCTCGAGATAACGAGGGACAAACTGCCCTGCATTACGCAGCTTCCTGCGGTCATGCAGAAGTAGTAAAATATCTCTTGTCTGTTGGGGCTCAGTGTGTAAAGGACAACGATGGTATGACCCCGAAAGATGTAGCGGATGAACAAATAGCGGCCTTGCTTTGACACTGAAGTAGTAAACTTTTCTGTACTTTATGTCTGTATCCATTGTGTTAATAAATCATAATGTGAAATTGATGGATTCTGTTATTCAAGCCTTTACATAAGTTGAAATCTTAAATTTTCGCTCAGGAAACATTGAGATAAGTTTGAGTTAGTGAAAAGCGGTTGCAGGAAATGGCAGGCAAGTTCTTAAAAATGATATTATGCCGCTGAACAAATTTTAGAATTTTGAGTAGAGATATGCTTTATTTATGTACAAATAAATCCTTTTATGCTCCAAAATACTCACAGCCGAAGCTTTCTTTAGGCATGATACTTGTTCCATCGGTATTTATCCCATACTTGTAAAACAGAAAACAACCGATCAGCACATATTATTATTACCGATTAAAATAGAAGAGGTACGATATTATATTATCCATCAACGTCCTGTGTTCCCTGGTAAAAGGATACTTGATCAAACAGTACAATTTTGTGACCTTGCTTCATCTCCACTCTCTTAGTCACACAACTACGGCGACTTGTACAATCTTTTTATGAATCGCGAATTTCGTTTTTAATCATTTTTAAATGATTATAAATAGAGTACAGAATTTTATACATCAGTAATACGAATCGACTTTTAAAATTGCACGCTGATCCTATATTCTTAATAGTTCAACAATATTATATAAATTATAGCAAATAATTTCCATTGAAACCAATTAGTTTAATACTTATGAAATAAAAGTAATTATCTAATGAAACTAAATTCAATTTTACTGACAGAAGACAACCACAGGACATACTCAATCAGTCAATAAGCCGTTATTGTAAACAAAGTGCCCTAAGCGATTAGCAATATAAGATTGTAAATTAATCACTAAAATTATGTCATTTTATTACGATTATATCATAGTAAGACCTTTAAAATATATTATTTTAAAAAATTTAATAACACATAACTAGAAATAATTTCGTTACCATGTAGATTTGCCTAATTGATGCCCATGTTAAAAAGTACAATTAGGCAGTTAATGCAATAGTATAATATAACGTATGTATGTATGTATAAAACAATTTATGACCAGTGGATATTATTCACTGTTTTATATAAATGCATCAATTTGAAGGTGCAACTAGTTCTGAATTAGGTACACATTGCTTCATGATATATCATCAAAACCTTTGACTCGTACGTTTTATCGTTAAACCTCAATCAGTTCATTGCTAACAATAAAAATTATTATTCATGCTTAGCACTCGTTCATTTAATATATAACTATTGTATCGATATACGTCCCTTGATATAGATTTAAAATTAAATTTCCACAGTAATTCTATCACATGTTGGATTCTTAGTGTGATTTCAGAGTAGATTACTATTTCTATCCTACCTACATTGAAACTATCCAACAAAACATGAATCGACGAATTCGTCTAGTAGGAAGATGATTTGATAAAATGCAAAATAACAGTCCATGTTAATCAACTCGATATAATTTTCGGCAAAAATCCAATTATTATAGTGAAAAATTAATGATCCTCAATACATATTTCATACTATTGGATATAAGTTTTCAATACTGTTTCAACACGTATACGTGCGGTATCTTATGTTAACTATACAATATTCGTAATGTCTTCGCTAAAAAACATCAAATAGTTCAGGAAACTGTTTCAGATAAACTCGAATCAAATGATACGTGATTACTTTATGCCTAACACAAGTATAACAAGTTCCAAGAAAATCAATTTTAATTCATTTGTTGTCACTTGTTAGAAATATTGTGCCTAAATCACATTTCATGCATTGGTAAGTATTATCATTGAGTAATTGAACCACTTTTAGGGATCAAAAAGAATATAGTTTTCTAGCACCTGATAATTGTCATTCTTTACTCCCTGTAGTATATTTAGTGTAAAAAGAGCAATGTAAAAAAATTAATGAAATATGATCAGATAAAGCAACCTTAAAATTACTTTTTAAAACTTCACTAGGTATGTGATTATCAAATATCATTAACATACATCGAAGAGAAACACGAAAAAAAACAAACTTTTTTGCTAAATTTTCGCTTGGTCCATAGCGAGAATTGAAAATAAAAAAAAAAAAAAACAAAAAAAAAAAAGAAATAAAAATGATGTATTTTAATTGTATAAGCATACTGATCTTTGTGCGAAGTAAAGTATTTTAAACAAAAGACATGAGTTTCAGGCTGAGTGTCACGTTTTGATAAGCTCGATCAGATTAAACTGTGACCCTCTGTAAGATGTATTAATTAATTTGAAGCGAATTGTTTTACCAACTCAAACCTACTTGAATTTCGGTTTTAAAAATTTTGAAAATATCTAAGCTCACACAAATTTACCTGTGAAAAAATATTCTTATGCTTCTAGCGTGCCTTTCATAAAGTTTATTATAATAATTCAAAAAGACTGGATCTTCAAAAGACTACACAATCACTATTTAGTTGCGGCATAGATAGATTTGTACAAATTTAATGAGCAACAAAGGTTTTTACTCCAAATAGCACAAAACTCGCTTCTGGCATCATTTGAAATTTTTTAAACATTTATATCAAATCATAGCTACTAGGTAACAGCAAACAGAAATCGCTGATAAGTAACAGAAATGAACTTCTCACCTAGAGATTGGTACTTTCATGCTCAGACTTGGCCCTGACTGTTGGAGGTGGGGGCGGCGGTGGTTGTGGCCTTGGAGGTCGTTGGAGAAATCTGGGCGATGGTGGAGGCGGGTGCTGGGGTGTTTTAGGAACAATAACTGTTTCCGTTTGTGTTTGGACATCAATTATGTTTCCCTCCGATCTCGTCCTGCTGTGAGATCTTATCTGCTCTGGCATATCGGGCCTTGGCGGTTTCTCAGGTCTATTTTCACCAGGCAACGACATCGATGCTGGCCTACTTCCGACGCTGGGACTTCTCTGAAGATTTGGGCCGGAACCGGATGTGTGGTCACCTGAATTGTTCGCGCCTACAAAGTTCCCGCGTACTTGGATTATACTAACCTGTTGCTTATCCACCGAATACATGTGCGTGCGTTCCAATGTCAAAGGCTGCACAAATTGAGAAAAAAATCATTTAGTCAACATTATTGATTATCGTTGCTCCGATACATACACTAAAAGCAGCTAAATATATATTTACAGTATATTTACAGCGGTGCTCTACCATACTCAAAACAAAATATTACCATTTTAGATATCATAATTACCAGATAATGAACAATTTACTTTCCTGGACACTGAATTGAAAAGTACAACTTTTTTTTCCGCTGCTACTTAATATTCCAACAGAAATTAACTACCATATTATAATCTACTTTGCGTAACTAAACTATGATTAATTATGGATAAGTTTGAAGAAACCAGGCAGAGGAAAAACCATGCAGTCAGTAAAGTATTAAACTTAATTCAAACAGGACAGTCACTTTCCAAGACCAGTAACCATATTAATGATATGATCTTAGTTCCTTCAAAAACATTCCACAGGAGTCTGATGAATTTCGTGAAACACATAAATATTTGGCAGCCTTCGTTTGCATTCACCAATAGAGTTGCTTCTTTATTTTTACCTTTATCAGGCTTGCTTATCTCACGTCGATTAAGATAAGAATTATCTACAACAAAGTTTAGGGTATTTTCATAACTGTTAGAATGTATAAAGTTAGATCTATGCGATACAAGTTTTCAAACACTTACAGCAGAATTGAATTGAAATTAACATGACTCACAAGTATTGGATAATAGTATCCAATTGTCCAATTGATCATGTGTAACTTATAAGTGATGAATAAAATGATTAATAATTCTTGCTGAAGCGAATATTTCATGTTTTATTTATATCGTTACAGAACAATTCTGCTTATTAATATTATAATAGAATATTTCTAATTTCATGTTACTTTGCTATTTAAAAAGTATTGAAATATTTAGTATTTAATATATATAAACTATTTTCATCAAAATTGTAAGAAGCACGATTATAACATACTTCTATCCGCCTAAGGTTTAGCATACTAAAAAATAAAAATATTTATGTAAATATCTTTGATTCGGTTATAAATTACAAGCCAATACACATATCTCTGGAATGAGTTATACTGAATAATAGAATCACACACAATCCAGGGTTGCATTTGAGGTACTTATACATTGTAACCAGAATAAGAACGTGCAACAATCAACAAATAAAAAGGAAAGAAAGAGAAGGACGAAACCCGAAATTGGTCTACAACTATTATCTCTATAAATGGATAGAAACCAGAATAGAGTTAGAAACTACGATTCAAATCAAAATTCTAAGCTCAACAATTCTTGCAATATTTTACTCAATATTTACTTACTCCTGACTCTACATCCAGATTTTCATTGCTCTGACGATGCGCAGGTCTAATAAGACTAGACGGTCGCACTAGGCCAGCAGGACGTTCTGGAATAGCTGGTTTACCACTTCTCTCGACGCTGCTCACACTTATAGACGTTATATTGTTGTCTACCGATTTTCTCCGTAACTCCACGATATCATCTGTTAGCATTGAAGAATAGAGTAGTGAAGGTCAAATTCTTAATATCAAAAATATCAGAACACCTCATGAATCAAGTGTTACAAGTAGCCAGTGATTGTTGATGCAAGTAAACAACATTTCTATGGAAATTCAATCCTAAGTTAAGTTTAACTCGAAAAACTAGCTCAGTTTACCAACCTGAAGATGGATGGATAATAGTCGATAAAGACCTTGGAGCAGCAACAGGTACTCTTCGCCTTTCGAGAGTCGAAGGTGAAGGTTTTTCAGCAGGGACAGGCTTATGCTTGTTTGTAATACTTTCTGTATGTTCCAGATCCGAAATTAATCGACTTTGACTGTTTTCGATATCCTTTTGATGCAGAGCTTCAAATCCGATGGGAGGAGGATGTTTGGTATCTTGTTTCCCATGCTCAATTTTACTTTCGTTGTTCTTTGTCACGTCAGTCGGAGGTGACTTAGGTTCTGGTTGTTTCTCTTGAACTTGGATATCAGCCTTAACTAAATCTGTTTTATTAATGATTTCAAATCCTAAAGGTTTTACATCAATTTCTAGATTCCTATCGACTTTTTCAGACTTGTTATCATGATTAATAGGCGCAGTGTCCACATTATCATGCTTGTGTGACTTGTACGTCGCCCTGTTTAATGTAGCAGTTACTATTGGTCTTGGTGGTTTATCTGGTGTGGCTGGTAATTTTTCATCAAATCGTTTATCATGCTTATCAGGGGTGCTGCTGGGTGGTGTTGGAGCAGGTTTATTTTTTCTACGAGTTGCAGGTTTCGGACTCCCTTGTGGAGGACTGCCGCCGTGATCGCTGAGACTGCTATTCGAAATTGCTCGTCTCATCCCTACACCCTGTGTCTCCGAACCATTAAGAAAACTTACGTCTAAATCACGATCAAAATCTATATCGCCAGGGAAGAACCAGTCGGAATATGTTACCAATTGATCTACTATCAGACTAGAGTTGTTCGCTGTGCTCATGTTCATTCTAAAATTGGAATAAACAAGGAAATATGTAAATCAATTGCGTTCAAGTTTGTCGGCATGCTGAAATTTATTACTATGTTGTGACATGGCGAATATAGATTGAAAATATCTACTTACACCATGGTATTACCATCTTCTTGTGGGCTCCAAATTAAATTCGGAGCAATAACAATGGCTATATTCTGTGGTGTCATTTTGTTGATATCCTGATTTTTAGTAAGCACAGATAAGAACTTCATTAGGAACCTCAAATTTTCAAAATTTGCTGGAGGTAGCTTGTACAGGACCTCCCAGAGAGCACGCAGTCTTGCATCATTTTGGGAAACTTTGGCAGCTGCCATCCATTCAGGATATAATCTGATGGAATATTTATTACTATAATTTTGGATGATCAAGAATACAAGCATTAAAAATATATCATTTCCTTTGAAATAAAACAGCACAATCAAGTACGTTGATATACGTGTATCATTTTAAACTGTTTAAAGGTTCTGTCTACATAAGTTAAGTAATTTGAATAATAGAATTAAACGATGCGTATGCAAATGTTGGATTTTATTGCATGTTTATTTCATCAAATATACGTGGCTAATGCTGGCAGTTAAATCAGTGGAAGTCATTGCTGAGGTCAAACCAATTGAATGTTCAACGTAGCCAACAAGCCCAATAAAGGTCCCATTGTATATTACATAGTCAGAAGCCAGTGTCTCTTCTCCCTATAGAAACTTAAGTAAAGATTTTCCACACGCAAAAAACGTGTGCACTTTTTTTCCAAAATTCTATATAAAAATTCACATCTCTGTTTGCATATTACACATTTTCAAACTTGTAAAAAATCACAGTAGCACCAAGATTTGGAATAAAACGTTAGAATACATAATGTTTTGGAATCTTATGAAAGTTTCGGAAAAATCTACAAGCCACTTAATGGATCGCTGAGCTTGTGGATACAAAATCTATTTTTAGACCACCTAGTCATTGACCAATTGACATTCATATTGAAGCATGTACTCACTTATAGGTGAGCAAAGGTTCGGGTAGTTCTCGTAGGTATGATTTCAGAGCTCCAGCAACCACATGAGGATCCCGATATTCCAGGACCGTAGGCAAACTCAGACAACACGCGTCAAAGCTCAGTTTTATTCTTCTTAGTTTAGAAGCACCGCCGGCTATCCGAAAAAGGCCTTCTTCTTCCATACCGAGTCTTAAAAGTGCGGACACGCACAATTGAATAGGTAGGGCTATTTTTCTATTTGTCACACGCAAATGCTCTTCCAGCGGGTAGCCGTATACCGGCTTCGTTTCATTGTCATCTGTGCAAATGATGAAAGTCATTCTTAGTATCTCAGAAAAGAAGTATTGATAAATATATTCTCAATCACTGTAACTTATTCTGTAGTTGACTGCGAAAATAAAAAATTTGTAACATAGATTTCAGTGATGACAAAAGTTAGTAGTAATAATTTACTTATGTAGCTCTCCACTTGAGGAATCATATCCTCCAGGCAATGTAAGGCACTCTCGTGATACGCTCTCTGTAATTTTACGTACTGAATAATGGTTTGGGCTAAATCTGTTTCCCGTGACATTAACTGAAACATTTCAGCCGCTAATTGATCGCGACATTGTTCCACCTTCCCTTCAGCTTCTTCCAATTCTTCTCTTAAGCTGTCAGCTTTTGTTGCTCCAGTGCCTGAAGGAGTTAGAAATAAAATCATTGTAGGCACTCAGTGACACAACCGAAACTTGACAGTATTTACATAATTATTTGGGAAAGTTACTTACTTCCTACGCTGTGTTTGGTCGCCTGTTGATGGCGAGTTCTTGCACTGTCCATATCTAAAGTCAGTCTAGCTAAATTTCGTTTATGTTTCAATATATTTGGTACATCTGTTTCCAAAATCTGTTGTAAAGGTGTTGCTACGTATTGATCGACTTTGGATTCGTGATCCACAGCTTCATGAGCTAGTGCAATCTGCGCCTTCCCGCATTCCAATAACGTAGATCCGAGAAGAGTATCATCCGATCCGTTTTCTATCATCATTTGCCCAAGAACGTATTCTGGGCATTTTTTCTATAAAGTAATTCATTGCATTTCGGTGAAAAAAAAAAGCAAAATACTTTTTACAATTTGATTGAACAACATTCATGTACTTGAGTCAAGATAATTGGGAAAAATGTATTTCAATCATGCGGCAAAACAAATTAGTCATAGGACACATATTATTTGCATGGCTGTCTTGCGGACTCTCTTCCTCATTATATATAATGCAGTATTTCTGAGAAAACAAAGCAACTGCTATCTAAAATGCATTTTAAAGACACTGAGTCAAGGTATAAGGGTTGATAACACTGAACATTGAAGAGAGAATTAAAAAAAATATTAACAGAATTGAAATATCCTTAGAAAGAATTAAAGCTGGAATGAATGTATGTGTAAAGCTTTCATACTGTACAACAACATTAATTATGTAATAAATTCCTTGAAACACATTTTCTGCAGCTGGCATGCTTATTTACTTGCAATATCTTATGTGTGGTCAGCACAATAACTTTGAAGCAAAACATTCTTTCATGTAATTAAATGAGACATTGTAAACGATAGGCAAAACAGTCTGAGTAATGAATACGTTTAATTGGTTCAAACAAAAGTAGTCGTTTTTGTGATTGCGAAGACCAAGGACAATTACTGATAAACAATTTTGAATCACATCCGTAAATACAACCGAAAATTTCCTGAATACGCAAATTTAAAGTGAAACCCTAAGTTACATACTATTCTCAATGTCACGGCGTTTCTAGTACTTTGTTTACCTGATAATGTTTGCAAATAGAATGGTGATTCACAGACAACCTCTTTGTTTGAAGAAAGGTATAATAAGCATATTTAGTGAAGCCTAATTTTTATTTCTATTGTAAATTTGGTCATGACTAATCATTGATAAACGAGCTTACTTACATGCTCAGTCAAAAATCAAATAGTAAATCTTTTTCCCAATCTTACCAATCGCTTTTCCTTCTGAGCCGGATCCTGGGCAAGCGTTTGACTCGGAGCATTTCCAAGCCGTTTACTAAGTCCTGTAAGCGCCGCTCTGATCTGATCCACATGTTTGTCTGCCTTTTGTAAATCATCGGTCAATACTTCTGTCTTTCCAGCTCTGGAAGAATTATGTCATTTCTCAAACAGGGTTGTTACCATTTTATGCTGTACACATTATCAGATTTTATAATATTTCACCTAGATTTCCAGCTCATATATTTTGTGGTGTCTGTGAGACTTTAATCACATTTACCGTTAACATTTAACGGAAGTAGCGGTTTATCAGTGAGCACTGGGTGACGATATTTTCAAGATTGCAATAACTAACGAAGTTGCAGGCTTTAAAAATGCTAATGATTAATTTCAATAAAGTGTAACGATACCGATGTTAATGGTTAATGAATTCAGTGAAGGAATTCCTACTTGCTCTGCGAGCAGCTTGCAGTTGTTTTTATCAATTACAGGAAATTCCTGTAGCAAATAGTGATTAAAAACCTGGTGATCTGTACTTTGTAAACAAGAGAACTCGTAGCGTTGTATCATCATCGGATTTCCCATTTGAGATATAACGCTATGGACTTCCTTTACGGCACAAGCACAAATCCGATTTGATTAAACTTCAAATAAAATTCAATGAATATTCAAACAGCGAGCCTGAAATAAACTTAGTTTACGATTTTTTAAGGTACGAGAATAAGCAATGTGTGTAAAATAAGATACTTTCCGCCAATTTCATAGCCATGAGTTTAATTTCAGAATAGCGGAATTTAAATTTGGCCAACAAATCCCATGGTTCCTTTGTCATTCATTTCTTATCATCATACAAAGTGGAATATTTTTGCATAAGTACATTAGCTTTTGTTCCAAAGTTGAAGAACAATTGCAAGCGAAATTTCTATATCTTCTTTTATCTCTCGGTAACAAAATTGGAATTGTATCTCTTCGTAGAAGAAGATATGATAATCATTGTTATAGATTAGCTTATGACACTTCAATTGAATCGAATTCGACACCAGTTCAATATTATCCATACAGTAATAAAAAATAAATATGTATTTATCGATTGAAATAAAAAGAATGTGGATCTGCTAAGCTTCAGTAGATAAAGAAGGAAAAAAAGAAACAATCAACAATCTATAGTTCTGTAGGAACATGCAAAAGTGTAAGACTGCTGCATACATGAATATTTCAATAACCTATTTAATTCTCGCAGCAATTTTACCGTAATTTAATATTAAATTCAAGGAAAGTGAAACGCGGGTACCACGAAGGTCATCGAACGTAATTGTCAAGCAGATCAACAACGGGATGTAAAATTATTTCGAACGATTGAGGTGATCCGGTTTTTATTTTTAATACAGTAACGTAAAAGTTTTGTACAGCTTATAACCTGTCAAGTTTACGCATCGTAAGTCATGGTTTATCGTCCAACGATGAATAACGCCGATTAACAATGGTTAACGGGTGTTTACCTCGAGAATGTTTGATCGGCGAGCTGTTTCACCCTGAAAAACTGTTTCTTCATGGTCGCTGATTTTCAGTACTTCGTTTGACAGTTCGGAGTGAAATCGCGGCACGAACCGCCCACCGCGCACGCTCGGATTGTGTACACCACCTCAGATTCTTTTTTCTCTCTTCACCTGTATTATTTATTATTCCACCGCTTGTTTCTTTTCTCTTCTTATTTATTCTACAATTGTTTGTCAAATTTCTTCACTCACTCCCCGCCCACCGATGATGACTATTTATAACCAAAACCTGGAGCACCGCTGGACGTGGACACATGTAAAAATCCAAGTCAGGTTCAGACGAGAAACGAATTACCATTGAGAATACGTCTGACACTGTAAACGGACACTGATCCGTCATAATGCTCGGCGATGATCTCACTTCACAGTTTACCTAGTTCGGTACACGATCAACCTAGCCTGTACACCTTCGATAAGTTATTTATATATCGTCGTAAAATTTCAGTACTTTTACCGCGGTATATACACGTAAATTGGGCCTCGATACCCGAGCCCTCCTTTTCATTCAATTTCCACTCGCCTCGCCATCGCGGAGCTTAATTTTTCGCCCAAACTACGTATCGAACTTTTCCTTCGAACTCTTATCAGCTATCACTCGTCTCCGCATCGCGCATATACCTACTCTTGTATTAATTTTACTGTCCTAGCTCGCTCTACGTTCGCTGTGCAGTTACCAGTGGTGTTCGCCTTGTTTGCAGCACTCGCCGCCAACTTCACACTCCGGATTATCGAGATGCCCCTCTCTTCGATCTATCGCACATCAAATCACCGTGGTTTCAAGTTATCCCACAAGATAGCGCGAAAGTCGCGCTGCTGGCGTTGTGAATTTGAATCGCAGTGGTTTGAAATATGTTACTAAATTTACGACCTTGACTGACCATATATTCTTGAATCAACGTTTACGATGAAACGATGGTTCAGAAGTTGGGACTGTGGTTAATCTAATTATATTTGCTTCAATCAATGTCAAAGCAAACAATGTTTCAATGAATTGGAATTTCCTTTCTTACTGAGTTTTCCGAGTTAAAAAATACCGTTTGAATTTGATTCAAACTCATCGACATCCGCTTAAGTATTTATATCTCTATTTTATAATACTTTTGTTGAAATTATAAATACTTTATTCTAATTTGAGATATAAGTTAGCATTGTGTTAAAGCAATTACCCGTACTTGCGTCGGGCCGAGTTACGAATTGAGTTTCAGGCCGCGACTTTCGATATATTAGTCCCCAAGTCGATAGAATATGTTGCGCTGCGTCGAATGCAGTTGCGGCCAACTTCAGACTGGTCGGTGCGTACTCACAGGCGGCGCAGTACGTGGTACCGTAACAATCCTTTGACAGATTTCATTTGACTAGCATTCTGTGCTGCCGGCGCAGCTCCGTATCACAATATAATATTAATCGTTAACGGAGGATTTGAACCGATGAGATTGTTATTTTGCAAGTTTTCCTTTCCTTGCGCTTTAAAGTTAAGATTATTCAAAATGAGTTTCGATACTCGTCTCTTCAACGTGATAGTATTAAGCTGTGGTTTCATGTTGACTTTTACCGCATTCCAAACTATGGGAAACATCGAGGTAAGTCTATTAATCGACTAATTATCATTAATCTCTGATCACTCCGTCTGCCGCATCAACGACGATCATTGGCATTGGAGGCTCTGAATCTCGACGACTTAAATACCCTCGACTTTGCACCTATTGTTGACACGCAATCAGCTGTTCGCCAGCGCACTCGCATTCCGATTCGCATTCTCCTATTCGTATCCTCATCCCGTCGCCTTGTCGCTCACACTCTGCGTGTAATGTATGTGTACGGAAATTTTGAAGAATCGCGCGCGATAGCAATTGGCATTTAAAACTCCCGTCAAGCGTTCCGCGTCCTTTTTTTTTTTTTTACTTTTTTTTGTGTCACGAATCAAATGATAGCGCATGTTGATCGCTTTTTCTTCTAGATCTCTTTATTGAATATCTTGGAAATGACAATGACCAATCGTAAGAAACGGATCTTCGACCGCATTGACAGAGAATTACCTATACACGTACCATTTTGAGTTATAAATTTCGACTTTTGGAAAGCTTTTGAAAGTGGGTGCGAAACCTCGCCCACTCGACGACACAAACAAAAAGTAGCTCATTTCGTAATTGAGAATCCTAGTGCTAGCTTGACTTTCCATTTTGTTCCCCTACTTTGACATTGGATCGAATACGAATAGTTTTACATACGGTACCTACAGTGCGATACAGTTGAAAGTTAGAGAGTCGCCTGGGATAATGATTACCCAATGTTTTAACTGCTCAAATGTCAATCCGTGCTCGAAGATTTCTCATGAGAAGATTTTACTGTATAATGAATATAAAAGTAGGCGGAGGCGTGAACGCAGATTTTGAATTCGATGAATTGCTTGTTTCAGTTGGCCAATTATTGTCGAAATTCATAATATAGGTACATACATATATACATTATACATGTATGATAAAGACAAATTCAAGCAGCATCTGCAAACTTTGATATAAATTTTTGCAAAAGTATAAATCATTTTGATAAGAAAAAGATTCTTGAACCAAAGTGTAGTGAAAAAACGCGTGGTTTCTGTTATATGCAGCATCGTGTCGAAGTCATTAACGTTATTGGAAAGGTTCATGGTTAGGAAAAAACCATTATTTCGCGATTTTAGAATTGTCTGAAATTTAATAAATCGTAACAAAAGAAGAGATGTTCATACTTTGAAATCATAGTTCCTTCAATGTCATTATAAAATTGATGAAGGGTAAATTTTCATTCCAATCTTTCATTACGATACCATTATTAACGTTAACATTGTTAGGAAACAAATATTCACTTTCGAGGCTAATTGTCATTGGAACGAAACAATTTAAATGTAAGTGTTGACAAAAGAAAGCGTATTTACCGCGCCACTAAAGCTTCTACGACTAGTCAGTCGCTGTTAGCATAATGCGTAAGATCGTCGAACTTGATACACCGTACGATAAGATTACAGACTGTGAAAAATAGTTCTTATAATGAATGCAAATATAGAGACGTATCAACGTTCTAAGCATGCAAAATCGCAGAATGTAAAGTCCGGGAAAGATGAATAATGCAGCGATGCCTGTTGGGGTTGTGAGCATATTGTAACGTTGTTATGGGGGAATGCCGCTGCAGCAGAGACAATTAAATGCAGGGTATTTTTTGCGTACTAATCACGTTATCTTTTTGAAAAGGAAGCTCGGTAACACGAACGAAGTAAAAAATCGATTCATTTTGTCAGACGCATATTTCACTTCGAGACATGCTGCGGCTCCGATCACGCGTTTTCATATATTTGTATGATGGAACAATAGAGTCGTACCTCTATTCAAATTCTGTTGCTGTGTTTGTGTTTGAAACTTTCAATTTAATTCCAACGCAGCAACATATAATTATATAGTCGTATAATTATTCTCCCTGCTAGTATAACCTGGCAATTAACGACCCCTAGATGGTAATTTTCCACTATCGCGAGTTTAGAAATAACTAAAAAATTCTTCTATCCAAAGATTGTGAATATGAAACATCAGACTGGATGCTACAATGGATGGTTTATCTCTGAATATACGAAACACGTTAGAAAGCTGCACGTTCTGGTGCCAGAGATGGACAATTTGTGATTTACGATTATCCATTAGCTGGTACAGTTGACACTGCAGTGCCCGAGTTTTCGGGTCAGTGTAGCAATTTTTTCTCGAGGTAGACGAGAGTTAATTAACGGCTACCTTCTCCCGCCGTAACGTATTCATAAAGAACGGAATATTTCATCTTACACCACCTTAAGTTAAAAGCGAGAGATCAGATTTGGGTCGAAGCAATTTATTTCGTTCTATCGATAGTGGTAATAGTAAATTTGACCCTGAACCAGTTTCAATGTCTCATACTTGCGAATTTATGTGTAACTGCAAAGTGAAATATTTAACATTCCTCACGCAAGCTCGATAAAATACAAATCCATCATGAAGCGGCAAATTCGTAACAAAATTCTTTAAGTACTTTACAGTAGAAATCAGCATCCGTAAGGTTTCGTATCTCAAAAGAATTCAGCTTCCCAAATACCAACCTTGTTGCATCTTGGGTTAAACCCAAGCGTTATATCTTTCTCGGTATCCTTCGTCACGGCTAGTTTTTCCTTGACTTTATAAAGGTAGCGGATTGAAGGCAGTTTCCTCGGGTTATATAGTGTTTGTTGGACAGTTGAATAGAGGAAACTGACTCCACCTGCAAGTGCCGCGAGCTCGTGACAGCGAAATTAGTATTCCTCTCACGATGCGCCAAAGCGTTTCGTTCGTCATATTTTATTATTCGTCATAGTTGCCTTTGGCGTTGAGAGGTTCCTGCACAAATTCATCCCGAAATCGTTAGCTTCACCTATAAATCTTGTAATCATTTTATGCAACGCAGTGTTGCTAGGATTAAAGTCGTCCCACTCCTATAATACAATGTATAATCTGCGCTTCGGTGCTTTCGCAACTTAGAAATTGAAGAAACTGACCACTCGTAATGAACGAAATCAACTTGACCTTGTATAGTCATGATATTTCACCAAGAAAGACTTGAATGCAAGTCTTTCGAAAAGTCTGATGAAGATATTTTCCAACGTTGATATTGCAATACGGTGCTTTCGCGAAAGTTTAAAGTTTATACCGAAGATGAAACGGCCTTGAATCCGAAATTACATGCTATAAAATGAAGTTCGTATTCCTTTAAATCTACATCCACGTCGAGCTTCTGCATGCCAAATTTAAACGAATTTGAATGTATATACCAGAATACAGGTAATAAGTTGTAAAAATGAATTCCTGTTACAGAAAACGATATTGGACAGTATAAAAGAGGACGATAAGACCTTCACGGCGGACGGTTACACGAGCCTGGCAATAATATACGCTGTGTTCGCAACCTGCAACTGGTTGGCGCCATCGTTCATATCCGTGACGGGTCCTCGAACGGCGATGCTTACGGGAAGCTGTTGCTACGTGGCGTTCATCGCCTCGTTCCTGTTGGCCCAGACCGAGCTTCTCTACGTGGTATCGGCGCTAGTGGGTCTAGGAGCAGCGCTGATATGGACGGGTCAAGGGATGTATCTGACGCAGAACAGCGACCCAGACACAATGTCGAGAAACGCGGGTCTCTTCTGGGCGATATTCCAGTGTTCGATGTTCATGGGTAACATCTTCGTCTACTTCATGTTTTCGGGATCTACGATCGTAGCCTCGACGCGAAACATGGTATTCTGGGTGCTGACGAGTCTGGCACTGATCGGTACGGTGGTCCTGGCGACCCTGCGAAAGGCCCCGAAGATGATGGAGATCGGAGAAGCCGAGGGAGTATCGAGCGCCGACAAAGAGCTGCACATACCGGAACCAGCGAAGGATAAACCGCTGATGGCAGCCTGGCACGCGCTGAGGGATTCCTTCCGGCTTTTCATCACCTGGAAGATGATGCTCCTGTCGATAACATTCTTCTACGCGGGTCTGGTCCTCACATTTTACTCCGGGGTCTACTCGGCCAGTATCGGTTTCACCCAGGCGATGGGTTCGGAATCCAAGAAGCTGGTTGGACTCTCGGGGATCTTCATCGGGGTCGGCGAAGTCGTAGCTGGTGCTCTCTTCGGGATCCTGGCATCGAAGACGGTGCGATTCGGACGCGATCCGATCGTTATCGTCGGTTTCATCGTCCACATGTTCGCCTTCTGCACGATATTCTTAAACCTTCCGGACGACTCGCCCTTCCAGACAACCGCGGAATCGGGCTTCATCTCGGCGTCGCCGACCCTGGCGATGATCGGGTCGCTTGCCCTCGGCTTCGGCGACGCCTGCTTCAACACCCAGGTATACGCACTCCTCGGTGTTCTCTACGCGAAAGACAGCGCACCGGCCTTTGCCCTCTTCAAGTTCACACAGTCGGTAGCAGCGGCGATCAGCTTTTCCTACAGCAGCCACATCGGCCTGTACATTCAGCTCGGCATTCTAGTCTGTTTTCTGGTCTTAGGAACGCTAACATTTTGCATCGTCGAATTTGCCCTTAGGCGGCAAAAAAAGGAGCAACGTTCCGAGAGCGATCCTGCCTTGGTTGACGTTTCTGGTCCGGATCCTTGATTTATATATGAAAAAAAAAACGAAATAAATAACTTGCACACACTTGTGCAGGAGCGATCTGACAAGCGAATACTCGCAACGACATTTTTTGACAACATTGTACATCTTCCAAAATGAATTGCTTTTTTGACATATTAAAATCTTATAACCCAATCAACAACGATTGGACCAAGACAATAATTCACCGTCATTGGCAATTTATATGCTTAAGTACCTGCATTATACACAACATAATACACATACCTAACTGTAGTGTTGAAAGATGGAGAAAATAAATACGTCGGTAATTATGTTGAAATCTCGATTTGTACCTATATCATACAGCGGGATTGTTTACTCAAACAGCATATTCAGTTTTCTCCGTCCAACGATAAGTATAGAGAGTACATTGAGTAGCACATTGTTCATGAAAGCATTTATTTGGTGCGAGATAAGATACCGACGAGACGTAAATATACATACACACACACACACACATATATATATATATATCATGTAAAAATATATGCATATATGACAGATGTATATTTAACATAAGTGTATATTTTTACTAAAAATAAAAGTTAATGGTGAAAAAATAAGCGACATCGTAGTTCTTGATCCAAGATTATGGAGGTACGATTGATAAGAAAAGTATTTTATCTAAGATGGCCCAATTTCTTTCTGTATATTATCAATCTATTATTCGATCGGTTACGCTTCTTTTTTGTTTTTTGCCTCTATCTGAGAACACGAATTGTGCAATATGATCAATTTATCAAGTATAAACACTTGATCTTCTCGGTGTACGTCTTAAACGAGTTTATCTATTGATGTCAAGAGGAAACAGGATGATCTTTGCATTTCATAATGAAACAAATTTTACACCGATTCATACCGTCCTGCATCTTTATGACAAGAATCGACTCTCTCTTCGCGAGTTTATTGTAATTATGCGTTTGACGATCGTTTTCTATGATTGGTATATTAATTATTTTAATAATAACCATTATTCGTGCACATGTGTATGATGATGAAGAAGAAAACGCACACACATAATTTACATCGACAGAGCCGAGACTATATGTATATCGTACTGTTATTAAAAAATTGTTGATACGAACGAATGTATGCAACATATAAAATTTTCATTGTTAAACGTCTGGAGTTCGATTTTTTTTCTCAACAATATACGTTCCTACATGCCCGTTATCCGTCCAATGAAAAACATATTGTATATATAATAAATATGTACATTTTACACGTACATTGTACAGGTATTTACGTTTTCGTTACGTGTTTCCATGTCCATTACGAGCAAGTCTAGAATACGATCGGTATTGCACAACAAGGTCTTACCTTTGCCAGTGATTAAATGAAGAAAAAAGTAAATAAACTGCTACTCTGCTAGAAAAATGTAACTAAACATAATGTCTCAGCAGGCTCGCTTTATGTAAAACAATTTTTTTTAATATCAACATTTAATTTGTCAATTTAATTTTTTTCACTTAGAGTAATACATTAAAAAATGGTTAAATCAACCCAAAAATTTTTGTGAATCTGCTGGAACGATTTTTTTCTAATCGTGTAGCAACAATTCCAAATCTTTGCACAACCCGTATATTATACAATGAAAGATTCACGTGCTTAACCACAATCGTTATTTCAGCTTTAACTATAAACTCCTTTATTGCTCTTGCCATAACGTTTCGTAGAGAAAGACGTCGTGTTGTACTAAAAAATTAGAAAGATATTCTATACCCACTGCGACAACCGACTCTCGAATGTTATATGTAAAATGTTCATCTATGTATTTTCTATTCCTACAAGTTTGCATGATCAACAAAATTTAGGTATTAGCGTACGTATTTACCGCTAGTTGTAAAAATTTTCTAACGATATTTGTAAAGAGAAAATTCTTTGCGAGACTCCCAATTGATAAGCGTGTATAAAACAACAGTGTAATATAGTCACAACGTCATTGATCTAATCTTTTTTCTTTCAAACAGTAAAATAGACAAGTTCAGCAACAATTTTTCTTCGCCGACGTTAGTTATTTGGATATTAAAATACGATGAATTCTATCAACTGTAAGACAGCATTGCAGCTTTAGAATAACGCGCCAAACTTTTCGCAGAATTCAGTTCGACTTTGTTAACAATGAAAACCTCTGCGTGCAGTAACAATTGTTTAAAAATTTTCTAATAACTTATCTACAAGCATTAGTTAAATGAATTAGTTCGTGAGGAATGACCGCACGGGTGAAAGGACAACAAATTGAATCTCACGTGAAGTGCTGGGATAAACTACAACCCGAAATGTCAAGGCTGCAAGATTAGCCGCAAGTTTGCCTTATTCGTTTTACATGTTACTTCGTTCTTTTTTCTGGAATCGTCAATTCCTAAAATAAGAAGCGACCGCCTGAATAGCCGATCGCTATAGGCCTGAAGCAGAGAGATTTGCGCAGCGCAAATACACGATCATATATCGCCGCGACTACCGACTACTATTTTTCAACGTATGAATAAGAATTCTCGACCTCGTATGTAATATATTATAGATTCTTGGTGATCGGTCAATTAAGAAAACGTAATTTTAGTTAACGTTTCGACCCGGATATGGGCCCTCCTCAGAACGATTTATTTTAAAAAACGAAACGTTAACTAAAATTACGTTTTCTTAATTGACCGATCACCAAGAATCTATAATATATTTTTCAACGTATACCGCAGTGCCAGTTTGCAAATATTAAAAAAGTTTAGTTGGGGAAAAAATCTGCTGTTTTGAACGAAGGGAAAATGTCTAACTGAATTGATGTGTCAATAAGTTGGTGAATTAATTATAATTCACCTGAATCAACGAGAATCAACTTGAATTATCAAAAATTAACTGAAATAATGAGCATTAAATCAAGTTGATTTGAATTAGTTTTAATTCGTGCCGGAAATATCTGTTTATAAGGGAAAAAAATTGAATTCAAATTAAAAAGTTGAGTAGAATTAAAAAAAAAAAAAAAACAATTTGAAGTAACCAGAAATAAAAAGGAATGGATTGGAAAAATTTTAAACATAAAATGAATTAGCGAGAATTATTGAGAGAAAAATTGAAATTCATAAATTGAAATGAATTTAAAAAATTTATTTGAAATAAAAAAATTAAGTAGAATTACATGATTAATTTAAATTAATTAAACACCAAAAATTTTTGCGTTACGCATATCCCAAATTATTTCCCCCTTGGTTTTGAGAATTAAATTTCGTGATAGACACCGTCAGCTTTGCGTAACCGGAACGAGGTTACAAATCGAGAACGATTTAAATCAGAGTAAAGAAATCGATCTTTCTCATCAGAAAGTTACGTATAGTGTGACGACGAAGGGCTACAAGATACTTGAAAAAACATAGTTGTTGTTTATCGTGATTTTAAACATATTTAGAGCTACGTAAGTACAAGAGAAAAAGACTGAACAGGAGTTTTGAATGAAGTAGAAAAAGATATCGTAAGTCTTTTTGATTTATCTAGTTTCTTAAGTCTTGATTAAAACTAATGCTGTTCATTTTAAAGCTAAACATTCAGTTTTATATTCATTATATTTTATTTTTTCATAAAAATTGTAAAAACAAATCTATGAATATGCATATCTTGCATAAAAATAAAACTGGATGTGTTGAAAAAAAAACAGTGCTACATTTTAATTCAACATACCTAAATACCGAAAAAAAGCATTAATATTTTAAGGGGAAATTATAACTTATATTTTGCATGCCTGTACAATCTATTTCAGGAAGTAACTACTTCCTGACATGTTTATTTATACACTCAACTACGATAAACGCAACTTTATTTTCCCTAATAGTCTTTCAATTTCCTTTCGTTTGTGATTGCTTATAACAAATGCAACTATGTAAGATGGATATTAATCCGGCAAATCTAAAAAGCGTCCTGTATGAAGTTTAAATAAATAGTTTTATTTCAGTTATTTCAAAAAAGTTTTAGTTTCCACCGAACACAGGAAATACCCATTAGCACCTACTCTGAGCAACTGATCGAGCGTCGGTGAGAACTGACTACAAGGTAGGAAAAGTTCAGCTGTGGTTAAAACAGACTGCGGCAGAGTTGGGCTTGAAGTAAGCTCCAAGAGATGGTGCAGCTTCCTCGCATGACTTAACCTCGAGTAGGTATGGTAGGTATATAGATATAAGTGTATAAAATACGAAAGATGCGAGATAGATTAGAGAAGCGTTCGCTGTTGCGGTCGTCGGTTGGCTAACTAATTGTTGCTCGGTCGCTGATGGGCCCGGTGCAATTAGCCGTTTGCTTTATCGTGGTTTCACATCCGCGTGGGACATTGAGAAGCATTTGCGTCACGGGTCAACCGGCGTCGACGCAGTTCCCCCGGAAGTGGCATAAAAAAGAAAAAAAAGAAGGAAAAAAAGATGAAAAAAAAAAAGTAAAACGTAATATTAATCTACTCGCGCGAAGAGCTAAGAGCAAACAGGAAAAGGAAAAGTAAAAAAAAGGAGAGCCGAGAGAGGAAGGAAAACGGAAGTGTTACTTAACTTGGCGCTGAAATTTATACATCCAGCAGAATCTCGTAAACTTAACGATGCACACAGTAAAATGCATAAATGCCTTAACCTTACGGCTAACTTGTTTACCGTCCGAAACAAAATGCGAGTTCAATCATCTATACGAATTATGTGACAATTTGCATCACGTTTTCTCACGTCACCTACTTCGCCAGTCATTGTCACATAATTCGTATAGATGATTGAACTCGCATTTTGTTTCGGACCGGAAACAAGTTAGCCGTAAGGTCAAGGCATTTATGCATTTTACTGCTGTGCCTACGATTCGTTATGCAATTTATGAATCGGATGGTGTGGTTTGAACGATTGTTGGTACCGGGAATACAATTTAGTTACACGTGTTTCATTTCCATAGCGAGAACGAGCGTTGGGTAGTTAGGTGCGTATTAATTAGATTCTTGTTAACAATAAAAAGCTAGTGAATCTCAATTCCGGCAGGCTAGCCTACATATGTATAATAGTAGTGAAGCATGGTATACATGATATGTAAGCCAGGAATGTGCTGACGTCTTATTTAAATTCCTTATACACACGAACGACGACTATCTTTCTGGCTGCCTAGCAGCTTCTTCTGCCCGCTGCGCGGTCTGAGCTAATGAAGATTTATGAATAGACATAATTTTATATATGATATGCCATAGTGAACAAAATAGCCGATATTTCTCTTTATTTTTCTCCATCTCTTAAATGTCACCGCTCGGCAAGACCAAGAATCGTGTGATTGTACGTGCTCTAAAGGGAGTGCTTAATAACGCTCTCTTGGAACAAAGACTACTCCACACATTCGAGATTCTGCTTAACTTCGAACTGAAGATGCCTCTCGAATCGACCGAATGGTGATGCAAAAAATATGAAGAACCCACGCGAAAATTATCACATGGCGCCGTCTTCGCTTACGATGTTTCAGCAATTCGTTAAGTTCAACTCAATGACCTTTTCATCGAGAAAAAAAAGATCATAAAGACCACACTGTGTGCGAACTTGGTTTTGCTGGCAAAACTCTTGGCTGATTACAATACGAGGAAATGCTTGATAGATATAAAGTACGAGTGATCGATCAGCGAAACGTGACCACATCTAATACCGCAGTCCTGCAGGCTGAGGAATACCTTGAAGGATGCGATAAAGATAAGGAGTTGTGAAACTAAACGTCCTGCGTTCGCGAGGATGTGGAGATGAAAATTTGTGCTCGTGCCACAGTTGCAATGAGAATTACGGTTGATTAACGGGGCAGAACAGTTGCGGCTTATACTTATATGTAGACGCATACACATACGTGTAGAGAGTCATATTAATAATCAAGAAGACTATTTATAACGTTCGTATATGCAGGGAAGTATGTATGCCTGTAGTAGGAGGAGGAGGAGGAGATAGAAGTCCTGGCGCGTGGACCGGCGTTTGATGATGAGTACATTACCGCGAACGCGTGGGTTTAATGAGAGTGAGGATGAGAATTTTCGAATACCTAGTTGGAACAGGAAAGAGCCTTAGAAAGAAGTATACACAGATAAGATGCGCGGAGGCAGAGCATCGACATCGACGCCTCCATGCCGCGGCCGGTGTTTCTTCACTCCCGCGATGTTACGTCGCGACATAACTTATTCGGCGGAGGTGTACAATATAATATAATATAATACGTGTAGCCGAAGCAGTCCTCCGTCATCATGCGAGTGGTAAAAGAAGTCTTTCCTCATATCGAGTGACGCCTGGGCATAAATCGATGGAAAAAAACCTTCGTCTTTATCTCGTTTTGGGCTTACAGACCCGGGGAAGGGAGGAAAGAGTGCCATCGGTAGTCGGTGTGCCCCGAAAAGAGGCTTTATATTTTTTATTCCCGGTATACGGGTTAACAAAGGAAGAAGAATAAGAGGTGGTACCGGAGAAGCTGGGGGACCATGAATATAGAACGACCAAGCCGCAACCCAACAAAGACAGGACACAGGCGAGTAAAAAAGGAGAATGATGAATTCCAGACGATGACAACGACGACGAGAACGTCGCGGATGCAAAAATGACGATCAAAGCTCGCCTCGGGCAAAATTATGGCTCCACCTACGTGCATTTGCTCCTCGGTGGCTGCACGTACGAGGCATCGTCGTCGTAGTATGTAGGAGGCGAGGGTCAACCATTCTACATTTATGATTCAGACGGCCGGGGCAGTTAGTAAGATTGGGCCCAATCAGCGCACGAGCGAAGAGCATCCGAAGCTCGACTTTAGTGATCACTGCACGCGTTTACTCGCGGGATCTTGAACGGAAGTGCCGGTTTCGCATCAGATTTTTCAGAACCCTTTACGTCTGTTGGTGGATGGCGGGTAAACGAAACGGTGACATCGACGATAACAGATACCGTGTATCAAGGTGCAAACATAGGATATACCTATACTCGGCACGCGGTGCACGTGGATACCCGTCATCGCAGAGAGACAGTCTCTGACTTGTACGTTTGCCAGGAACACAGGCCACGCGACCAAACACAGATAGCATTGTTCCTTACCCTCCGCCAACTCCTCAGCTAGAGCGAGTACATCGTATATAATCTTACGAGTGAGACGGATCGGCAAACAGACTGTTGTCTGCAATTCTGAAACACGTACGTACGTACATACGTTATGAATTGTGGACAATGGAGCTCTAAAGTCAGCGTCGTTAGTCACGACGTCGCGTTTCGCTGCCTTCGAGCATCGTGCAACCGGCGCGTCGTTTTCGCACGGCCGATGATGAATCAGTCTGTCAATCGAACCGCACTGCAGTATGATACGTATTTATGAAAAAGTAGTATGTAAGACGCGGAATAAGGTGACGAAGAAGAGGAAAATAGAAGGAGGCCGAAGGCTCTCCTCTGTTCGTCGTGAAACGATCTGATAGGTACATGCATACATGTCAAAAATAATCCTGATGTACCCATGTACCGTTGGTGACAGGTTGGCTAAGAGGGCGTAATTCCCCCGTTTCTATGGGGCGGTATAAGATCGGTGGTGAAGGAGGAAGAATTTCGTCCTAATAAAGTTACACTTGGTAGTAGTGAAAAGTCGCCTGTTGCTCGAGCCCGGTTGTATTTTTAGATGGAATTAGGGTCGCCTCGCTCCCCGGCTTCTCCCCATCGCCTCGCCTGTTTGCCCTACCATGAGTAAAAAGGGGCAGCGGAGGTGCAGGCGGGGTTGGAAGAGGTGATTTCTGGACCTGTTGCACGTGGGTCGGGCCCTAAGAACCGAGCCCTAAGCATAGGGGACACACCAAACGACAGACCCAAGTGCACACAGCGACGCCTCAAGCTCTAGACACTTTTCTCCCCCAACCTAACCGCACACACAGCTGGCCAAGTCTATATTTACATTCAACGAACGGTGCATGCTAGATGACTGGATAACTGGGTGGCTGCGATAGGCAGGTCGGAGAAGGGTCGACGGTATTGCGTACGTTGGTGGTTGGTGGTTACGGTATTACCGAAAACCCTCAATGTATGTAGACGAGTCGAGACATGGCTTCTGGGGTTTCAAAATCGAGCTACCTCGGTTTCAGACCGGCTGATGACTGTTAGTTTACAGAAAATACGGAACCTCGTGTTCCTGATTGTGGGGTGAATCGACATGATAAGTTCGAAGACGATAACCAAGTGGATTCGGAGCACACTTCTCGAATGACACAGTTAATGTGGTAGGTGTGCCAAGCCAAGAGGGAGTCGAAGCCCGAGATAATCTCATCGTCCGCATTCTTGTATCGAGTCCTGAGCGTCGAATCCGTTTACAGTTAAGAGTCTGTGTTCAGTGATCACAAAGGGGTGATGCGGCAGGTTTTCTTTAAGCGCAAGATCCGGTTGAATGGTCGAAATTTCTCGCAAGCCTTCACGAGGTATTGGATTTGATTTTGTGCAGCGATAGGGATTTCAGCTTTATACAATATCGGGATAGCTCTTCCACCGGATGGGCGTGAAGAGGATAATAGACACGCATCCTTCTCCAACGAGTTGAGAACGGTAGGTGCGTAAGGTGCTTGGCAATTGTTACGCAAAGTGGCTAAGAGAACACCGAGTCACGTACCACCTATACCTTGTCGATGCAGGCGCGAAGGGCGGAATTCCTTTCTAACAAGCCTAGCGAAAATACCTTGGCCACTGCGGGAGAAAGAGAGGAGGAAATAAAAAAAAAAAAAACGAATACGGTAAAGTGAAACCTGCCCGTTCGCCATTGTTTGCCGGAATACATTTTTAGCTGACACAAAGCGGGATGATGAAAAATGGCAACCTGTTGACTTTTTCCTTTCTCTCCTTCGCCCCTTCGCCGAGGTGCTCTTGCACTGGATCGGTGGTAAGTAAACTGTGTTGTGTGTGCACGCAGCATACCTGGATGTATGGAATGAAGGCGTGGAGGTTGGGCAGGCATATTATTTACCTGCAGTAGTAGTTCGGGTCGAAGGTCTTCGGAACCTCGAGCGTTTCTGCCCCTCGAGGTTTACTCGGGGACCGGACGGACCTGAACGGCCAGGACCAAGTCGGAGGAAGGAGTTTGGGTGTGGGCAGCACGTGCTGCTGTCGGGCGGCATGAATAATTGCCGCATTGTGCCTCCAGAATAGACAATTGCCAGCAACAACTCCGGAGCGACAGGACGCCGCAGGTCCTACACAGAGAAGTGGGACGTTAATGCGGCTAGTCCTGTATTCCCCGGCATTATGGTGTGGCGCCTTTTTACACAAAGGTTGAAAACCACGAGTAAGCCTAGACCGACCTGCTTTTTCGCAGGTATGCTGCACACGTCTCTACTTCGTCTTGCGTTGGAAAAAAAATATCGAGGAGAAAGAGAAGATCGATTTGTGTTACAGGTGGAGTTGGTTAATCACCATAACGCAGAATATCCTAGGAGCTTGGTTTGAAACCCGGCTTTATAACCACGGAGGTTAATTAAACTTCGTTATTCAGTAGTTTCCTCGTTTTCGAGGAAAGATGCTCCGAGCTTTCGAGTCTTGCAACCTGAGCTGAAACTTGATACGTAGGACCAGCCGTTCGTTCTTTCGTTTGTTCCCGGAGGAATGAACATGTTGTTTCGTGCATGAGGCTTGGGCCTGTTTTCACCCGGTCATCCATCACTGGAAAATATTTTCCAGAAATCGTTTGAATGGCTCTTCATCGCCGCTTGATCCGATCGTTTATGATCGTAGTTCATTACAAACTCCGATTGATGTCGAATGGTGTCTGCTTTCCCATAAAACGAACCGACCCTTGAGGGACTGTTTGCTTCGGTTTAACAGAAGAAAAGATAAAAGAAAGTAACTTAAAACGTTGCTGCAGGCTATCAACCGATCTAAAGTATATTGCCGACAATTGCTTCGCATCGGAATCTCAAAACGATTTAAATGAAACTCTGTAAGTAGATTGTTTCGGAATCAACTACGCGCTTCAATGGTTTCAGATACTGCGCTAGGCAAGGTGAAACGATTTAAGTATCAGTGCGCTGAACACTATCTCATCGTTGAAGCCGGTGCGGGATAGAAACAAGCAGGAAGTCGGTTATATTGATCCGGCTATTTTGATCGGCTTAAAAAAAGTCGAACATTGATTCACGTGGGACTTTAAGGACACGGCCGATGTCTCGACGCGTTAGAAGCCTTACGTCAAACTCTTCTCGGGTCGGACGACCCTCAGGAATTCACTTGTCCGTCACAGGGTGAACCGGAAGCCTTCCAACACCCATCCACTTTTTCAAGGAAGATTTTTTGTTCACGGATTACTTAGTAAATCGATTATATGGCTCCTTAGAAGTTTTATCGAAATGACTTTAATTCAATGTCTAATTTATATATTATCAATGCATTGATAAATTTTGATAGTATAAATATAAAAATAAAAAAATAATTAATAAACATCACGGTGACAATAGTGACACACGAGGTGCAGCTTATAGTATTTAAAGAATAAAACGTGATGAGAATTTACACATCTATTCGTGCAAGGAATACATATGAATGCGTTTGTGAATAAGAATAATAAACAAAATATAGGCAGGCACAGATACGTACAATATTTATATTCAGACGTGACAAGGATTCGTAAATTCCATTCCAAGAAGATTCGGGCTCGTTGTTTCGAGACAGGGAGAGAGAGAGAGAGAGAGAGAGAGAGAGAGAGAGAGAGAGAGAGAGAGAGAGAGAGAGAGAGAGAGAGAGAAAGAGATAGGATAGAAAGCCTGGAATTTCTAATGAGAATTACCACTAAGGTACAGTGTAAATTGTGAGTAAATTTTAAGCCCAGGCTTCGTGTATTTTAATAAAAACCTTTCATTAGTCTTTATTGCGTGTTGCAGAGTCGATTTCAAACGATGGATTTCAAACGTCGGTTAACCAACGGCCATGCATTATCTCGCCCTCTCTCCACTGTTCAAACACCATCATCTCTCGTCCTCGTCAAAAACACCGAAAAAAATATCAAACCGTAGGTATACCCAAATATTTTTTTCCAACCTGGTGAGAATTTACCTGCAAACCAGTCACAATTCGTACGCAGTCACGTAGTCTGATTCTGTGGATACAGATAAAAAGGTGTTGCAGAGGTCTCGTCAAACGAACCCTGTCGACGAACCTGCACACGACAATATGCTCTGTTCTTATTCACATGCCTATTAGATTCAGCCACGTGATTGCGAGCGATACGAAAGATAAGATTTAATAAAATAAAAACAAAAAGAACAAGATTATCTTATATTTCTTCACCAGGAAGACACAGGAGGGCAACACGTGACCAAAATTCACGATTACCCGTGAGCAAAGAAACTCAAGGTATGAAAAGAAGCAAGTTTGTCTGAGAACCCGATTATTAGACGATGGCGGCATTGAAATTAAACAATTAACACCTGCGTATGGTAAATGTACCAGCCATTGACCCTGTCCCAATTATTGAACTTTCTTGATTGGTATTTCTTTGATCCTTGGTTCTAAAATTCCCAAAAAATAAATTTGTCGAGTCTAAACCACTTGCAATTGGTTTTAGTCATCAAGAAATTGACAATTTATGCTGTCAATTTATAATTTTGGAAAATAAAAGGGTCAATAATTGGGTCCAAAGTATCAACAACTCATACACTTACCTTGCTTCTAAAAAATTCATCGGGAAGTAATTGACATGTTACTGAAAGTATACGATACACGTTAAAAACACGTCAAGTTCAACTTGAAGTTTCACGCAAGGATAATTAAAACACCCAAAACCCGGCAACGAGCTGGATTAAAAAATATCTCACGTAGTCACACTCGAGCGGCGGCAACGAACAGTTTTGTTACAGGATCCGTTTAGCCGCGGGCGAGGGGGTAGTTTAAGGCTGAGCACGAGGAAAAATCTGGATCCTCACCACGGGGAGGTAGGTATACCGTTTTTGTCCTGACCTAAGGCAGTTTTCTCCGCTACGGCTATCCCATTTGTCTTTCTTCTTTCCTGCGCACTTTCCTACAGGGTCAGTTTATCAGCGCCTTATATACGTTCCTCTTCATCCTCAACCTCATCCTCACCCTCATCTTCTTGTTCTCCTTCGTCTCCTTCTTCTGTTTTAGTGTACATATACAGTAAATGGCCGCTGACCGTAAAACTAGAACAGGTTCCTCATCAACCTTTTGTCATCAGCCAATGCATGCGCGAGTTGAGCAAGACTCCTCGGAGATAAAGATAACCTGAACAAAGCTTCTAGGCTCTTGGTCTGACCGTTAACCCAAGACAAAAATGCCGTCCATTTAGTCTCGGCAAAAGCTCTCTTCGTTCAGAGCACAGGGAAAGTTTGGGACCGTTAAAATCATGACCGAAACGGCGATTGGACTGGGTTAATTGATCAGGCCGAAGGGCCGGCTCATTTCACAATCCGAAAGTGCCTGCGACGAAGCACTCGAGAAGCTCAAGTATAAACGTTGCACCTGTGCACCCCGACCTAAAAGTCATTTTCGTGTATAAGGGCGACTAACAGGATTGTACGGAGTCGAAAATGGAAGAAACTTCATAAAATTGTGCAACGTTGAGTTGCCCCAACCAACGAGAGAGGATCCTTGTAATCAAGCTTGGCTCACCGCTCGGACCCAAAAAATATCGTGTATACGTCGGTTATATACTCAGGCATGTAAGCGCGGTGAAGAAGAGGCTCGTGGAGAAGGACGGAGTCCGGGAGGGTTACGAAGACACACCCACACCCCGGAGGCCCAGACGGATCTTAATATAATACCAAGGCTACCTGGTGCAACGCGAGGTGAAGAGCGGGCTCGAAACCTCAAACTCTTCGTCAACGGGTTCGTCTGCCCGCGGTGAACAAGACACGAACGCAACGTATTTGCAGAAAAGCCTCTTGTTTATAACTCGACTGTTCTTGTTCATGCGAGTTTTAACAATATCATCGATAAATGTCAATGTACGACTACCTTGTAATGAAGTCGTCAAAAAATGTTGATTTAAAACTCACCAACGCCGTCTTTAAGTTGGTGAAATCAATCTTTGACTGGTTTAAACTAGTCTTCATACCTCAGTAGTGTCATTTTAATAAATTTGAAATCCAATTTTGCACCCTTTATCTTTTTTTTTTTCATTTGACATATCTTTTATATTACATGCAAAATCCTGAATTTGTTTCATTTTTAGGTAAAAACATACTTAAACTTTGGAATAATTAGGGTTTTTATGAATCAATAATTCGTTATAATTTTCATAAATAAACAGAAGCAAAAAAAAAAACAACATATTTTCGTGAATGTAATTCGTTAGCGGAGAAATTTGATGTTAAACGTATACTGAAAACGCGTGGAATTTATTGGTTTACAGAGACCTCGGAATGGTCATTAGATTCATAAACTTCAATGCATAAGGGTAGTTTTCACCCTCCTGAGTGGTGCATATAAACAGTATTGGGGGTTGCGCGTATTTTTGGGCTAAAATCGTACTGTCTCAAAATAAATATTCATATAAATCTCATTCAAGAGCACTGTCTAAAACAATGTTGATAACTCACTCTATTTCCACCCTACTTTAGGGGTCAGTTTTAGTTTCATTAAATTTTTGACACCAGATTCGCATTCAGCGTCGAAAAATAAATAGGAAAAGTATAATTACACTTCCGTGCCAAAAAAAAAAAAAAAAATTGCATCGCGTGACTGTAAGGGTTAAATACCGTTTCAAGTTGCTTTTCTTCGACCATCGAGAAGCGATGAACGATCAGAATAAGTGACCAGAAACACAAACTCACATGTTGGAAATTCCAACGGCATTGATTTAAATCGAATATAACAATAAAGAGGTGTTAAATGTACGACCCTGAATTGTTATACAAAATTGCAGTAAAAAATATTCGTCCATCGGAGATAACTTTCATTCAACTGGAACGATGTGCAATAAGTTCTCCTCGAGATTTCGAGCGGAGCGATATAATGCTATGCAGCACGGGCGCGCCCCGGGCCATGATGCAGGAACACGACGAAGAGACGACAAGAGGCAAGGGGGAATATACTTGCATCGGGTTGGAGAGTAGAGCGAGAGAAAGAGAATTACTGGAAAAACTGGTTTGCTCCGCGACGCAATCTTTGCAGTCTTCTCAAAGAAACCTTCCCCATACATACCGGCATATAATTGCACTGCACGCAACGATTAGGGAGCCTCGATGAACCGCTCCAGTAGTGATGAGCGGTCGATATCCGAGTCCACGGAACACCGGCATCCCGGCAGCAGAGGACAAAAAAGATTTGATTACCGATCAATCGACGCCCATTTCGAATTTTTAACGGGCCGTTCACCACCGAATCAGTCCGTCCTGTTTAACAACAGACAACAGAGGTATCATTGGATCAGTATTTAAACGGTGCTGTGATCAGGATTTGCACCCTGAGTGTACCTACAGCTGCTACAGGCGAGTGAACGAGGTACTAGAAATCGTTTTTTAGAACGTGCTGCAAGAGCTCGGCTCTTCTTGGCAAGCCTTTTGTGGAAGCCCTCGGGCCCAACTTGAAAAAGCTTGGGTATCACGGCGTGCATAACATACACGGTGCGGTGCCTGGGGTTTCGGTACCCGAGGCGAAGGGTTGGAATTCGAACTTTTGCAAAACCGCTGGCTTTATTTGCAACGACGTTGGAATGCGGGAATGATGTATCGACCACTTGAACCAGATCATTGCAAAACTTTACCATCATCGGACGGTGAGTTGGACCGATTTGCGGGTAGAGAATTTTAATGAAAAAATTCCAAACTAAGAGGGCAAAAATTTCATGCAGTTTGCCGCTTCTTGACGCAATATTCTCCACACCTACTGCAACGCTTCTCAGCCGCGAGTTAATCCAAAGTAAATTAGTTGTTTGCCAACAGCGGCTGTTAATCGACCCCCAACGTTTTCTCTCTTGCTACGTAACATTAGCGAAGAATTTAACTCGTACATTCGCGATACTGCAGCTGCCTTTTGAAGTGGTAAATTGACGTCTGTTTTTAGTAGGATTCTCGGATATATTAGTAACACTCGGCAATCGCACGGTCATCAAATCATGTGGTTGCAAAAAAGTATTCAGTATATTAATCGAAACGGATTCGCGATAGGAAAGATCGTTCACCTCAAGGTCCTATTACGAATTCCCGTGCGAAGGAATTTCTTGTAAAGTGAGAAAAAAAAACCTGGTTCTCAAGAATCAATTAATATATTCAGTGGTACGTGTCTTTACCAGATATAATTCGCAAAATGGTAACATCTTCGAATTTTATGATTGCATTTCAAATACCTGCGATGTAAAAAATATGGGCTGTCCTTTCGCGCCAAGAACCAAAGTGTAATCAAAATTTATTCGAATCGTCCATTCCGCCGTATACATGGCTTAATGTATAATTTCCACAACCACGATCCTACCCAGAAGTAGAGGATAAAAAAAAAAAACGTACACAAGGCGAGAGCGCCGAACTGGAACCGCTTGGAATTAATGTGGACTTGACCAGCGCAGCGGGTGACTGTATAATATGGTTTTATCGTGAATGACATAATCATCGCGTAGATGATGTAGGTATCGTGAACTGATCGGAACGCGAACGGGTTTGCGGCAGGCTCGTGTACTTTCGCCACGTGCCAGCATGATTGCAAGTTTCGCTTGACTCGCACCACAAATCGTGACGAGCGAAAAAATTGGTATCTACATCGTATCAGAGCTGCATAACCATTCGGTTTAGAGGCTATCCATAAACTAGGTTACCAGTTTGGAGCTTTATGTGGATCCTCCCAACCGAATTGGTACCATTGTTTATGGACGACCCCTTATCTGTGGATCCAAAAGTTACTTTCATGGTTGAAGATCTGACTGATTATCAAAGAAAGGAAATCACTCTAACGGTGGTCTATTCGTCATTTCTGATTTATGATACGAATCGATAATTCATTTCATGGCAGTACGCATAACCATTATCATGCACCGTGCCAACTTTAATAACATGTAGCGGTACAACGTGCGAGGATCACATTTCATCCTGACGACGAATACAGCGAGGTATTGTAGTTAAGGAATGCGAAGAGGTGATTATCGCTCGATATGGAATGGCCTGCAGGAGTGACTTGATGTCAAAGTCGTTGATTACTGCAGGTTCGCAAACCGGTGTAATAATAAGCGATTTCACTTATCAGCAAAAGAGAGTTGCGGAGAATCACCTGACAACGACAAGCTGACAAAAGCGGTTCCGAGCACGTGCGGCGAGACTGACTGCAGAACAAGACACTTTCGTAATACAAGGTATAACAGCGAATTCCTGCTGCTGCTCCGCTATTTCATGGAAATCGTGCTGCGATCGCGACAAAGAAATCCTACGGCTGACTTCCGGTTCAAATCGCGATCGTGTTACACGCCGTATCTACTTGTAATAACAAAAACGGATGTACAAGTTCTAGTTTATATCTATCAGAAGGTATAGCCGGAAGCAATTACGCGAGTCTGTTTCTTAGTTAGCTAAAAATTGACCATTCTTTCCTTCTCTCCAATTCAACATTATCGATAGATCGTTCATTCTGTGCGTTAGAGTTGCTGCGGTTAGATCACGGAGCTGTAAACCTGCAACCGTTAAAAATTAAATTTAAGGCATTGAATGACAATTAAAACAAAATATGTGGGTACCACAAAACTTGAGTTACGAAGTTTGCGCAGTTGCTTTAAGTAGGTACACGCGAGATCCGCACTCTGGGATTTTCGAATTAGCGAAGCCCACTGCAAATTACACGGTTCTTCGTCTGGTTGTTAAGGTTTAATTGATCGCGGTCGCTCGAGTTCGCGATGCGGTAGCAAAATCGAAAAACAAGATTTAATTACGAGTATGTAGCACTGTGCACAACTACTGCAAACGAGTAATTAGTAATTGGTCATTAATTTGGCGGCACTCTGTGAGCTCGATCGTGTGCAAACGGAAGAAATCTCGATTAATATTAAACGGGGTGCGATGAGACGAAGAACCCTGACCGACGATCACTATTATGCATTATTGTAAACAATGGCAGGATTGTATTATGCAGCAGGGAGGAATGCCGGCCATTGTTCCGAGTGACGGAGGAGCCAAGCTCGTTCAACACAATCCTGGCACACCGACGCCTCTTACACGCGTCCGCCATTCGATCCCAGAGTATGCACATGCATTACGGATATCCATGCAGGCGTTTGTGCATCGTGTACGCATGGCAAGAGTTACAACCACGTGCTCGTGCATGGGATTGCAGGCTTGATTATAACCGTTCGACCATAAGTTGATGACGTTAGAGAATGTTGGTTTCTTTATCTTTAGTTGTTTATTTATTTTCATCCCTGATTATTCAATTATCGCGATACGTTAGTTATGCATATACGTATCTGCACGATCAGCCAGACTGCAGGTAATGTGAGATCGACGGTATAATATATATGGTATGCTTCGTCGATCATACGCACACAATGACGCACTACGTTTATTTCTGTAAAAGACGCGTGCTTCGTTTATACGAAGGTATAACAAGACTCAACAATTGGAATAACTGAAGAAATCCTCATTTATATGTATGTTTTCCGTACACAAATTACCCGTTTCTATGGTGGTCGAGTGAGTCCACGAATGCGCATGCACGTAGTACGGAAAAGACCACTTTTAAGTCCTAGGAGTTGAAAGAGGTCTTTTCTGCACTGCGCGCACGCGGTCTCGCAAAAAAATCTGACACTACGCGAAGCTAACCTCAAAATTTCGTGCTTCGTGAAAAAACTTGTTAAACAATATACTATTTCAACACCAACGAAAATCGTTGGATCCAACCGTTGAATCCGTTGAATGACTCGCACTTTCGGGGATCGTAGCGTAGATTTTTCGGAATCCCATAACAGTGAAGTTTCCGTCGGACAATGAGGGAATGGCTAATAGACGTGGGAGGCGTGGCTGCCTATTTTGAGGCTGAGATGCTTTTAGCGGTTCTTTTGGTCCTCGTGCCGATCAATTTTAGATCCTTTGACCTCTCGTCGGCGTTTTGAAACGGTGGTAGCAAAATGTCTCGAGTATTTTCGTCAGAGACCAAAATGGCACGATGCAGTTACACGCCTGCGGTGAAACAATTCTTATCAAATACGTGGAGTACTTACCTCGTGGACATTACAAATATCTACACTGTTTAATGATACCCACTCGCACCAAGGCTCGATTAGTAGTGAGCGGTATGCGAGACTGGTAAACAACTCTGTACCTTGTAAAGGAAATCTTCTTGTCGTCCGGTAATGGATACGACAAACATGTTTCCTCCGCAAGTACACACCGTTGCATCGCATCACGGATGATCGTACCAGGGAGCCGTGAAAGGAGCCAAGCTGGAAGCGTAAGAAGGAAAGACGGAAATGAAAAGAAAATAAGAAAAAAACACAGTTACAAAAAGAGGAATAAGAAAGGGAAGCGAATGAGGGGGATTAAAAGGAACCGGTGAGATTTAGATACGACGCGCGAAGAAGCTTTTAGCAACAAATTACCTTCTATATCCCTTAACTTTGCCTTACTTTGTGCAAATCGTCTTTGGATTTCGTGTGAGGTAAAGATGAGATAACGGAAAGACATAAAGGGCAGAAATAACCTCACCGTGTTCAGGCCTCGAGTCATCTGCATCGCATGCGTGCATGACAGCGGCTCATATTATACACTCATCGACGAGTTGCTTGAATTTCTGATTTTACCCAGAGCGCATGGGCACGCGGTCATTCCAAGCGTGTCCAGATTTAAAAGCTTTGAAGTAGCTTCTTATTTTTTTTTTTTATTTTATCTTCCCCCCTCCGCGCTCTTTTCTTTCCTTCTTCGTTATACCCACAGCCTACTCGTCGTCGAGTGTTTACAGTGGTCTCCAAATATGTAAGAGCTAAAGTCGCTCGCCCACGCAGGACTGACATGGCATGGGCACTTTATGAGAATCGTTTAAATTTCGTGGGTGCGACGCGGCGGCGTTTCGGGGCACAGTTTCGTTGTGTACAGACGTAATAGTCCTGCCAGTAAACCCCAAGTTACTACCTCCACCCTGGCAACGTGACGTAACTTGCGATATGCAATATTAAAAAAATTTGTGTTAGGATATAATCGGTGTTTCTTGCAACGTCGTCAATACTCCATAATCTTTTAACGATGAGACAACGATGGTGGAAAAAATTGGAAAGCAATATATACAGCAAGTACACCTCCACTAATTGACAATCAGATTTGAAAAATGTCGTTCTCCTACAGCCCCGAAAGCGGAATTTTATCGAGAGTCTATTGTACGTGAGATAAACTTGAGCAGAGAACTCTCTGCGAGAGTCAACCATCGGGAATTAATGATGCTAGGAGTTGTCCGTACTTGCGGTTCGATGCAATCCGCGTTTTCTGCACTGCAGGATTTCCTCCAGTCCTCGACCGGCACACGTATGGTGTATATCAGAGAAGATCCAAGAGCAAACGACACGCATAGGTATACGGTGTGTATGTACAGACACGTGAACCGACCACCATCAAGAGTTTACTTTGCGCCTTAAATGGTACATGCCGGGTTGTAAAAGGTAGGTTAAGATAAGTGATTCGAAAGAGGAGAGGTGCGGACGCGATAGAGCTCTGGTACTGAAACTGCACGCGCAGGTGCGTCTGGCTCGCGTCGAGAAATGCGTAAGGTAAATATATATCCAAGAAGCAAACATTGCTATCTATATCTCTTCCAGAAACAAACCCCGTGAAGCAGCAGCACCTTATATGCGACGGTCCAACGCGTGAAACTTATATAGCTGTATAGTTTATATTTTGTTTCATTCGGCTAATGCGTGCACGTCGCAATTACATGCGTATGATGAAGCGTTTATGGTAATATTATCATAATCTGAACGAGGCGCGTCGTATTCTCTCATCGCGATCGCTTTATCATCGTTCGGCAAAGATGAAATATGAATAACTAGAACTACGGGTGGTGAATAATATCCGTGGACGTATTTACGTGTAATACAATCAGGGATGGTTTGATTACTCCGAAATCAAAGTGCGGCGGTAAGTCTCAAAAAAGTTTTACTAACTCAACGGTATCCGGTGATAAGATTGCACTGTGCATCGAGTGAGTGATACGATATTATTATGATACAAACGTCCATGTCGCCTTAGAAGCGCCCAACGGCAAAAGTCGGAGGCACGAAACGATCGTCACGTTTTCGAAAATTGACCCATATAAATGCTAATTAGTAACCCCATTAGTATTTAGTAGGCTGGACCGAGAGAGGCTGCGGCGTATACTAGACCGGCCCTCGGGGTGACGGAAAAACGATTGCTTCGGGATATACATGGACCCCTTTACAAATTGGCTACTAATTATTACGATCAATTATGCGTCTAATTAACCGAACCCTGACTCGGGTGAGCTCTCGGGTAGGTGGGCCCTGGATTCGAACAAGACTTGTCACGATCGAATCGTCGTTAATTGCGTCCGTGTCTTCGGTCTGGTGGAAAAATTCTCTCTAAAAACGAGACAATGACGTTCCATTGATTAGACGACGGGCACTTGATTAAAGGTACGCCAAACAGAATCGTTGGAGTGAAGAGAGTTCGATGGCGGAATGTTGGGCAATAACGGATGACCGTTAATCCACCCACACGTTGGAAAATTCCTCTCATTTCCAAAAGATAGTAGTAACTGAATACTCGATACAACTTGTAGGCATGTGTTTTCGAGGGATTCAACTTCTGTTACAAAGGTAGAGAAGGCGAGGAGGATGATCAAGGCGGAGGCGTGCGTAAGTTATTTGTTATCGGTATGCATACAAGTGTGTGTGTATAACGCACGGAGTGTGGCTATCGATGCTGTTGACTTCTCATTATTGAACAAATGAGAATTTATGCGTCAACATTTGTCCGTTAGGTCGGCCCGTGGTCTACGGTCCTCGGTTTTGAGTGGTACGTACCTACTTTCGTTGAAAATATATATATTCACTTCTCGAGACGGTGTTAAATACAATTAATACATATATACAGACCATAACACGTCCAGTTTACGGCCCACGCTCCTTACTACGGGTCCTACGAACGTGTAACAAGTATGTACCCATCCCACCTATGCACACAGACAGAACACAGACCAAGTATAACAATTACAGCAATTTACACACAAACCCTCTTCTCAACTTCCAAGAAACGTTTAAGATTATTAGCTGAGATAAGGGATGAAACTCGGGTTCAACTTCACCTCCAGGGACTTAAAACCCGGAAGATAAGAGCCCACTAACCATTCCCGTATCTTTTTAGGACGCGGTTTGCCGATTTAACCAGGACAACAAAAGCACACCGCAGTTTGTATAACTAACACTCCCTGTCATACATGCAGCCCTGAATACTTTGTATGTACAATCTACACACATATTTAACTTGTTATTTTCATTTTCCTTTTCTTCGTCGTCATATCTCACGTTAAACTTAGGATTAGCTTGATACACGGAAGCTTAGCAGTATATTAATTCAAATCACGTATCCGATGTGATGTTGCAATTCGTTTTTAAAATAAAAATTTTCTCTCTCACTTCTTTCAGGAATATTACAAAACTTTGTCTGAATAAACTAAGCCTTAACAGTGTACACGAGGGGTTATTTTTCATTCGAGACTTTTTACCTCTTGCTTCGAATTTATCTATTTTCTCTTTATTGCCATCTCATCGCGGTTCACTTTAGTGTTGTATCAAGGATGAATTATGCATCATGTATGTATAAATATATACGCGTATATGTATTATATATAGGGAGATGCGTGGGTCCGTTTGTTGTCTCCTTTTAACCGCGGCGTCGACGCCGCCGAGCCCCATGAGAGGAAGAAATTAATGGATTCCAAAAACTGGACGCGTGATGATCGAGGCTCGTGCGAGTCCTCCGTATCGATTCAACGTATATAACTTAACCCACGGATACTTAAAGAAATGTGAAAACTACTTAAACACGGGATCTTGTATCCAATTTACCGTACATCCAAAAACCAGTGCCGGGTCTAGCTCTCGGTTAGATTAAAAAAATATAAATAAATAAATGAATGAAAGAATAAATTATATGGAATGTTTGACAGCTGTAAAGTCGGCAACATCTATCATTGCCATTAATTATCAACATAATATCTTTTCCAAAGTTATGAATAAAACGATGCGACATGTTCACATATCGTCACATTCATTTGAAAATCGTAACTAATTGTAATACCAAACTACCTCGAGGTGTGTGTCCACGATGTTAAACCCTCGCCACGGTTCGCCTTATTATACGAATCACCCCCAGCTGAAGATGCTCATTGTCAGAATGAAACATCGTCGTCGAAGGTTGATGAAACGGGGCCTTAAGCAAGCGTCACGGATGCACGTGGTGATCGGGGCCCGAGGGCGTCGGTTTCATTCGTGTAACACAGGCATTCCGTGCGTTGTGAAGAACGCCCGTTGAGCTCGAGGGGGGAAAGGGGTGAAAGGATCAGGGCGAAGGAGGAAGGTAGTTGAGGACCTTCCTCGACCTCCAGAGTCATAACGACCGTCGAATGCGGGGGTGATTTCTGCTAGTCATTCCTGAGGAGACGCCCCCCCGGGACCAGAAGACGTTCATAGGACTCGAGCAAGTCAGGCTCTGTTGTGTCATACCAAAGAAAAAATGAATTATGGATACAGTCCAGCTCTGCGTCGAGGATAATCGAATTTCCTCTCGAAATTGATCCGAAATAAGCAAAAACTTGCGTCTTCACTTCCAGTGATCGGTGCTCTATCATGTATATTCTGGTCTCGCTTTGAACATGACAATCGGAAATATGGCACTCTTGTCACACTTGAGAGATTCATTTTGGAATTCGCTTATCGCACTGAAATTGATCGTCAACTTTACAGTTAGTACTTACACTCAGTGCATCGGATGTGATATGGATTGATATGTGCATCCGAGTCATCCGAAATGCTTTAAAAAGTTTCGAGTGTTGCTTTCCAGTGAATCAACCAGCGTTCCACAAGTGCAAAAATTATTCCTCCCACTCGAGGGTTATGCGAGTCTCGCGTATTTTTATGGTGAACCAGATGACCGATGTATTCGATCTTGGTCTTTACGGCACCGTTCCAGCAGTAAAAGGCTTGAGGCTGGCCAAGAGGCTGAACGTCTCGGTTCTTTGTCATGTAGAGAGAGGTTATCGGCCAGCCTTTTACCTTCCGCCGCACCTACCTCGGAAGAAGAAGAAGAAGAAGAAGAAGAAGTAGAAGGGAGTGTCGAAGAGGCGGACGGATAAAGTTTTGACAAAACCAATAGCAGCCGGCTCGATGCGATCGAGAAGAGCGGACAAAAACGGTGCTTGGTCTGCATGTATATCACGGTACCAGAGCAGTAGATAAAATGAAGAAAGAAGCAAGGGGACCAAGCGCAGCTCCCCGTCGCCACGGTCCGCGTGATCTGGCGCGCAAACCACAAGAAATAACAATCTTTCCATCCTTGGAAGTAATAGCTCGATAGAGACTCACTTCAAAAGTTATCCATGGCCCACTACCCACTTCCCACAGTGAGGTGTGCAGGCAGGCATATAGGTACCGCCGAGAAAAAAACCACTTTCAATCATTTTTAACTTCATTCAACTTCCACGCGGCGTGAAAGTTTATAGTCAAAGAATTGGCTCGCTCTGTGAGTGTACAACTTACCTTTGACCGGATACAGACGACCAAACTACGAGAAAGAAAACAGTAATTTTTTTCACATGAAAATCTTCGCCATTTAATCCGACACGATGAAATATTGTGACTGTAAATTTCGCGCTGTTTCGTTCTTTTCTGACAGTCGGTATCATCCGTTGAACCTACTGTTATGAAACAGCAACGAAACCCGTCATTTTTACTTCAGAAGCTCATCTTTATGGTGCATGAGCTTCAGATATAGTATCAAGTTTATGAAAAACTTGAGCAAATTATTGTCAAGAACAAAGCAAACTGTCATTGATTGTTCGTTTTACCGAGTTGTTAGCTATTTTTTCCGTTGAATCATTGAGCTCTTCCTTAAATTTTTGGCAAAAATTTTAATGATGTCATTGAGAATTGGAGAATCAGTTGATTATAGTCAGACCTTTGTAGTGTCCAAACCTCAGTTTTCAAACTTCTCGGTGTGCCTCTCGGCTGTTTAGTGTATCGCAGACGTTTCTGGAGCATCTGATTGTCAGTCCGAAGGTTGAGGGATGAAGGCAGGCGGCGCGATGATAGCTGTTCAAATATCGTCCGGTCGCATCAAAACGCAAGCACGTATATTCAGGACTTGGACGGAGTGTGTGGTCGATGAGAGGCGAGGAGAGACGAGGTGCGGTGAGGCGAAGTGAGGCGGCCTGAAGGCGAGATACGAAAGGACCAGAGCGAGGCCTGTAGAATGGACCAGAAACCGGTTCAATTACAATACAGGGCATGGGCTCATGGGCTGACTCAACGCCATATCCGACGTTGCACGTTACACGTTACACGTTGCACACAAGCGCGACAAACACGCGCACGGAACGCTTTCCTCTGCATCGGAGCCTTGTATATCAAATGGTCCACGTCACGCTGGAAGCGAGTGTGCGCAGACGTACACTTACGTATGAAATGTACCGACTGCCTGCCAACATACGACGGGGGTATTATTTACCGGGTAGATTATATCCTAGAAGAAATTGCCCGTATAGTTTTACTATTTATAGCACGTTTGTCGACCTGTATACCGATCTGTAAGTGGTAGGCAGGTTCAACTCCCTACACCTCGACGAGGCTTCCCCTTCCGCTTTTGTCTCATCGAAATGGAACCACTTACTCGCGTAATTATGGCCAAGTATCATTCATCCGTCTTCAAATATCCTGCAGCAGGTTGCGTGTCCAGCCGAACTGCAGGTTAGTTACTAACATCAATGAGTGAGCTTCACGGTAATCGAATGGATTCCGTACCAATCATCGTGAGTTTTACAGTAAAACAAGAACGTCTCATCAACTCCGAAATTGATATTGTTAACGACTGTCGGTCTCATTAAAAAAAATATTAACATTCCAAAAGCAAACGAATATACCGTTTGTGGGATATGAATTTCAGAAACGGATATTACATGAAGATCTCCTTGACGACTTCGGACTAGCAATGTTCCGTGAAATTACTAAGAGATAGGTACTATTGTTAGCTCATATAAAAAGGGGTCTCTGTTTACTTAAAAGTAAGAAAACGGTAAATAGGTTGAACCTGTTCGAAAGGAACAAAAATATACCGCAAGGATGTACGGTGTTTTTGCCTCCTTGATCCGACTCATCGAAATATTCGAGTTTAAATTCACGACGTGCAAACAAATCCATAAAATCATTCTTATGCTTTTTTCCAGTCAAATGCCAATGAGTACAAAGTTCTCGGAAGTAAAAACCATAAGTTATAATACAATCAACAATTTATCATGAACATTACTTTGCAGCCTACTCTCTTTACTGGCAGCAGCTGTTTCCCCCGGTGTACCGAAGCTTTCATAAGAAAAGCTACACTTTTTACGATCTTCTGAGGTGAAATATAGTGCTGGTCCAGATTACGATAACACAATTCTCACGTGAAATTACTCGCAAGTTTGCGAGTAACGTCACATTTAAGAGCGAGGGTCACATTAGAACCTGCAGCTCTCGGAACTACATAATTATGCTTCTTTATACTTATCGCGTACTTAAAAACCATTTCATCATCCCTGGGATGAAAAATATTTTGGTATCGAGGAGAGTTTTATGGAGTACCGTAAGGAACCCCCTGTGGCGAGGGCACGGGACAACGAGCATTGTTGTATCGTCGGAATAAAAGCAAGAAAAGAAGTTAAAAAAAAAAGAGGTAAGAGGTGAAAAGAGTAAAAACCAAAAAGGACGGAGGCGGTCGCCGAGCTGCTGCCCACCCTATACACACGTAAACGGTCCACCAAGTCCACTGTGCACTCGGTTGTCCGAGCCAGGAGAAATCAAATTTATGCGCGCGCCCTCCAAGGGCCATTACGAACAGGTCCACGCATTCGTCCCCGAGAAATAAGACACGCTATTTATAATCCACGTCCCAGCCCAGTTCTGAAAGCCGTCCGAACGATACGAGAGATTTTGCGTGAAGTAAAACTTTGAGTAGAGAAAGAGAAAGTGAAAATTGAAACAACGATTCAGTAATATACAACAATTTTGTGTCATTCAAATTGCTCTACGCAGTTGAAAACGATAAGATAAGCTTTTCTTGCTCTTTTCGCTATCAGAAAATTTTTCGTTTTAGTGTCACCAGGACTGATTTAGGACAACGATTATGTCCTAAGTAGTAGGATAGATGGATAGATAGATATTTTTTAGGATAGCGTGTCATCCGGGAATGCACCCTGCCAATCACGTCCTCTTCGGTAAGGGTCTCGTGTATTTTAAATTTGCCTAATGCGGTAGATCGAAGAATCATTGTATGCCTGAGGTAGTAGCGGTCAGCCGCAGCATCGTTACGGGTAGACGTATACATAGACGGTACGAATACGGGGGCCGACAGGGTATAAAGAATGAGAATAACCGTATACGTACTTGCATAATAAAAAAAAGACAGCGAGTGGGAGTCGTTGGTATACCTATAAGGACTAAACCCCCGCCCGCCACGTCAATAAAATAAGAATAAAGTAAGTGAAACGCGGCTGAAAAGGCGGATCGAGGAACGAAACTGAACAGGAGCAAATAAGTGATGAAAAAAAAAAAGAAAAAAAAATAGAGGAAAAGAAACAACGGCAAGAACGACAAAGAATTGACTACGTACATATACCAGCATACATTGTATACGTACGTACAAGTATATATGTATAATGTTAGTATAAGGAGAAATACGAGCAAGAAATTACAAGGCGTTCGGATACCGAGGCGGAGGACCTATATGAAAGGTTTTCTGAACAAGCGAGCGTTACAGAGAATGAAGAGAAGGGAAGAGAAGAGAAGAAAAGAGAAGAGAGGCGTGGGTGATCGCCGTTGAGGCAAAGTTATGCGTTACAGTCCAGCGGTCGACGAGCCGCGGCCGTAAGTCGCGAGCAACTCTATAACGTGGAAGTGGAAGTAGAAGTAGGTAGAAACGGAACGTCGTCGGGCGGGGTCCAGCATCATCAGGAGCTTATACTCGTACGTATCTGTATCTCCATACGGCGTACGCGATATCTCAGCCGTGACTCTCTTCGGCCTCGATAAAAATCACTGCACGGGGTCCAGCTGCTCAGACTGGTACCATCTGTGTACGTCTTGACCCGTAATGTATTATATTGTATCTCTCCTGTGCGTAAAGAAAATACTGGATGGGTCACAGTTGGTGAGAATGAATAACGCGAAAAAGTCACTACCAACATTTTGAATTCCAATATGTGTATTCCAGGTGGTTTAATTGTGTATTATATACCCTTCGTTAATTGGCCATTCGACGAGAGTTTGTTCGTTGAAATTCCGTCTTTTATACCGTATTTCTTACGTCCTCTCTTGGTTTTCTGATGAAATCACCGAGCGTGCAGGAAGACGAAGAAAGGCACTTGTGGTTGGAATGGGTACGCGAGAGCCTTGTTTCGCGTAACGCTTCAATTATATTACGCCTCGGCGGTTAAAAAGCGGCCTGCCAAATGCCCCCAATCGCCCCCAGACTCGGAGGTTAAATTCCATTAACCAGTTCGAAGCGATTCGTTGCAGGGTCACTCGAGTCCATTCGGCTTGTAAATATCGTCCAGGTAATTCAAGAGGGCGCGCGCAATGAATCAAGCCATGATATCGCGGCATCGAGTTGCGTCGGTATCGTTTCGGTCTTTCATACTCGTTTGTAGCAATCCTATCTACCCGGCTTCCATAACCATAGCCGCGAAGGTGATGCAGGATTAAGGAAGTTGGACGTTGGCGGTTGGCATCCACTTCCAAACCAAGACCCAACGATCACGGTGGCTCTGGAAGCCCGTCAATAATCGTTCCGCCTTTTCCCAGCATCTTTCCCCGCGAACGTAGAACTCACTCCGCGGCTTTCTTTCATCCTCTGGGAGAAGCACGACGGATTTGGAAACGTCGAGGACGGTCAGAAGCCGGACACGGTAAACCCGTAGGTCCGGTTCTTCCGTATGGCTGCTGCTTGATACGGTCCGCGCACGCGACCGAATTCATCCTCTGGTGGTGAATGCTCGATAGCCGATGCAACTAGAGAGCGCAGAGCTCCGTCGGAGAGACGACCAGACGTATTCAGTTTCTACTAGTGCTGTGCGATTGATCGATTAATCGGCAGCTTCGATAGTCAGTTTGTACGAACACTGACGTAGAAAAGGAGGCGATAGATTAGTTCCGCTATTTATGTGCGAGACGTTTTGAGTCGTTAAATATTTATCTCATCACTTATAGATAGTTATAATGCAGATAGTTAGTTATTCGTGAGCGTGTCCAGAAGTTTTTACGAGCATACCGCATTTTCATGGATATCTGCACTTTTGTACGGTATAAATTTTACGACGAAGTTATACGTTATCAGTCGACTGCCGGTATAGAAAGTTGCCGCTGCGAGCAATCCTTGTGGGTCACTTTCAAAGCTTTGGAAAGGTCTAGAAACCCGGACTTTCGAGACAAGGATCAATCATTTGTACACTCTGTTCTGGAAAGAGTTTTTATTTTCCACATCATCTGAATCACCCTGTAGGTATGAATCGTCGGTTTTAAACCACCGGTCGACGGTCCTGCGTTGGTCCTTCTTCAAATTGTTTCAATTACACGAAAAACGAGAGGTCAAGTAAGTAGGCGTGCCCGTGGAGTCAGTCAACGAATGAGCCCGGGCTCTGAAATTGGCTTCCGAGTATCACGGATGTCGAAAAAAAATATGACGAGACAAGCTGAGAGCTATGTACGAGCGACCCCGTCTACAGGCTTTTACGCGGGAGCATCACCTTATCGGATACCTTTTAACGCTTAATTCTCTTCTAAGATTGAAAGTCTTGATAGTTTTGGAGAAGCGGTTGTGCCGCATACAGAGTTCTGTGTCCAAACGTACGTACCTCGTCAACAAAGTCGTGACAGAGCATCTCGGACCCGTCAGCTTACATCCGCTTCCCGAATATCTGGCACTATATCATAATTTCAAGTAGCGATCTGCTAAGTAAAGTATTGTTGATTTCAGCCATGCAAAGGAAAGTTGGTAGACAAAGTAGACGCGTTGAGTAACAAAACGCCTTCATCCTGTGAACAAAAAAGATGACTAATTCCGAATAGGTTTTAACGGTTTGTTTTTCCAACTGCTTAGAAGCCTCCAGGCCGATGTCAAATGCATCCGGCAAATGACCCCCCGAACGTGTCGTATCGGATTCTGATCGAGAAAAGTACGTACCTACCAAGAAGCTAAATGCTTGAGGAGTAGCGAGCTAAGCCGAGAAAGAGAGAAGGCGAAGCAAGGGAAAAGGATCAGGACACTGCAGTTGATTGAATTTCACGCGAACCATCCGAGCGTTGCTAACGCCGCTGCAGCCGTCGGGTGTTCGATATTTCATTTTTCATCTTTGCTTGTTCGTGTTTCGTATTTCGTACGCGATGCTTCAGAGTATATTCGGTTATTATTTTCACCTGATCTCGGCCCGGGCAGACCCTGCAGATACTACGAGGATAGTGTTACTCAGTAGAGTTTATCGGAACCTAAGTAAGCGGCTTTTGGATAGACGCGATAATTTGACGTGAACAGTAAGCAAGCCGGAAGGAATTTGCGTTGGTATAAGAGGAAGGAATTGGAAAGTATAGGTGAACGATAAGACCTGATAAAAACTAAGAGCCTTTTAAATAACCCGAAGGATATCAAGCTTCTAATTTTTATCAAAGTCTTAGCAAGTTGTGGTCGGCATCCGCCGTAGACATTAAGTCACTGATTCTCATATTCCACGTCGCAATTTTCATATCTACACAGGCGGTGTTCGAATCAAGAGGCCGGCTACTGCAGAGGCGTTAATCTGTGAATGACGGAATCTTGGGCCGAGAGACTTTGCCAATCAGTTCTATCGTCTCGTGTTACTTACGCAGCGTCTGGACCACAATGAGAAATAAAGTATGCATAATAAACGAGCTCGGTACGTGACTTAATTACAAGAAAAGAAAGAAAACAAATTAACGCACAAATTCCGTCGATCGTATTATGCGATATTGGTTATACTAATCTTGTGTCTCAATCGATCTGTGCAGAAATTAATTGGCAGAAATAGCTTTATCGACGGTTCAAACGGCGTGTTCAAGAATTCCTAAAGAGGAAACTATTTCCCGCCGTTGATTGAATTTTTCGAACAATTTCGGTATACGAGGGAGCATAAGAGCTCCCAGAGAATTCGACGTGGCATATTTTACCGTCCAATCAAAATACCTAAGGCCAGTTCGCCTTCTCGGTCGAGGAAGCTGCAGAGCCCTTTCCTACAGCACGGTTATCGCATTGTTCTTTGTCGCGCTCACTCGTTCTTGTGAGTCGATTTTTTTACCCTGAGTTTCTTGTCATTTTCTGGTATACCAGACCGCTGCCTGTCCAACGCTTCTTGGGTGTCGGCATCGCGAAATATAAATTATCCCGTATATCGAACATACTGAGCATCGATACATGCAGACGCTAAACTCCGTGAAATAACGGATCGTGATCTCATATTGTCAAAACTTTACAAGCAAATGCCGTAAAAATACGAAGTTCAAGTTCGATTTCCGACCATCAAGAAAGAGTCCTCCATAAGCAGTCCTTTTCTTGGTTTGTAGAAAACTGCGCAACTAGCGTAGAACTCGACATATTGTCTGTGACTCGACTCATTCCGAAACCATAATTAGCAGCAAACGGGGAGCACTTTGTCTCACAAAAAGTGACGTAATCGCAGTGAAATTCTTATGAGAGGAACACGTCAGTTATGGAATAGCGAGACTATTTCCTCGTTCTATAGTTCTGCATACATGGCCACAGCTTATAAGTTGATATTCCAAGGAAGGTAGGAGATCCTGTTTTGCCAGGTTGTTTCTGGAGGAGGGTACAAGAACTAGGGACAACGAGATCAGCTGGCAAGATAACGATCGTGTCCAAGTTGACGTAATTTTTCACGCGGCAAGGCGGACAGACACACTCCCCTTTCTATGCTTTGCGTCGCGTCACTCCGTGACTTCAGAGCCTTTCACGGTCCCGTTTTTAGAGACTCCTATATGCCGTGCCATGCCGCCGCGCAGTTGCCTCGCCTTTATGCATACACACAATACAGGTATGTGTAACATGTATAATGTTACAGGAGGTATGACCACGTACCGAGTATACTGCAGGCGGGCAAAATGTGGGCCCAGCGAGCAGTCTCTTGGTCTTGATTATTCTTCGACTCTCTGTCTGCTCCCCTGACCCTCGGGCTTGTTTAGCCCAGTTTGCCTGCGCGATATACGCTTTTCGCAATCTTGATTCTCGAATCTACAGACAGGAAACCCAACACTCCGTGCAGAGTCCGCGCATGCTGGCAAAGGAATTTCTTTGAAACTATGATATGCGACACTTGCGAATCTTACACTAAGTACTCATGACTCGAAACAACGCTGTGATTAAAGAATGTTAAAAAATAACGATGGTTTTTCAGAGGTTTGAATGCCATGCATTTGCAGTTTAAGGATTAGCGGCGATTTCGATTCGCTATGGTGTAAAAATTTGTCTACGATTTTCCAAGAAAGAAAGAGCTGATTGTTTTAATACACATTCCCAAACGATATTTTGAGAAACCCTGTGAAGAAGGTAGACTCAAACTTGCAAGGTATTCGATGATGAAAACTGTTTCAACTGTAAACTGTGAATAAGAAATGTCACTGTCTACGGTCGGAAAAATAAAGGAAAATTAGACATCGTGCAGTCGAAACGTAGGAAGCAAAAGTCGAATAAACTGCACATTGACCTGCTCATCTTTTACATCCTTGCAAAGTGTACAAAATACTGGGTACGAATTTAATAAAAATCGACATCGAAATGTCATCGCACGGAATCCTTACATCTCCGGAATCTACGATGACCCCGTGAAATCGAATGGTTACGATGGTGGTACAGCAGGAGAAATATGGGAGAGGGTTTAACCGAACATCCTCGCTAATGAATATATATCCTCTCCGAAGCTTTGAGAAGTACCGATACCTCGCGCTGAGGCTTGAGTACACAGTAATCAGAGTTCACGGAATTGCAGTGAAAGAAAAGGAATAATAATGATAGACAATAGGTAAAAGCGACGGTATGCAGCTGATGCAGCAACAGGATAGATTTGTTAGCGTTGAATATGTACATACTTCGGAGCTTCGGCAGCAGCACTTTGCGGTATATATATATACCTTCACCAAAGGTGCTAAAAGCAGAAGCGACTTAGGAGTCACTGCTGCAGACGTTATAAGACGAGAAAACGTCGAAGATTCCTTAATGTATTGAACACACCATCGTCTTTGAAGCACCTTCGACCATTCGGCTATTTCCAATTCACGCCTCGCTTTGTGTATTATGCGCCGAGCTCTTATGATGGCAAAAGAAAAAAAAACGAAGTTGAAGAAAAAGAAATTCCACAACTGGCACAGCACGGCCATCCTACAAGTTATCCTTTAAAACATTTTCATCGTGAATGTTGGAAAACCTTGAAGGATCAGTTGCGCTTATTTTCATCGGCGACGTAATTGAGGGACGAAAACCAGCGGCACGATCTCGGCAACCTTATCGAATCTCCGTCAATCGATGCACAGTCTGACCATATGCGTAAAAAAA